>NW_026287945.1:122500-442500 GCF_023373465.1 Oncorhynchus keta | reverse complement strand
ACACACACACACACACACACACACACACACACACACACACACACACACACACACACACACACACACACACACACACACACACACACACACACACACACACACACACACACACACACACACACACACACACACCCACTTCCCTGAATCACTGATTAGTCAAGTCCCGCTGATATACCCACTTCATACATTCACAACATAGGGAACCGGTTAAGGAACCCAGTAAGGGTTCTGGCGAGGTGTCAACGGAGCCTGGGTTCTATTAGACAACTGCAGCTGCATATGACTGATTCAGCTTCAGGTAGATCACAGAAATGGTTATGATGATTTCTGTTCATAATTAAGACCAGGGACCTGTGTGTGTGTGTGTGTGTGTGTGTGTGTGTGTGTGTGTGTGTGTGTGTGTGTGTGTGTGTGTGTGTGTGTGTGTGTGTGTGTGTGTGTGTGTGTGTGTGTGTGTGTGTGTGTGTGTGTGTGTGTGTGTGTGTGTGTGTGTGTGTGTGTGTGTGTGTGTGTGTGTGTGTGCGTGTGTGTGTTCCTGCCTGTCTGAAATACAATTTATGACTTGCCAAAGGAAATATGTACCCCTCCTTCCATCCATCCGTACCTCCCCTGCTCAATGTTTCCATCCCCCTCTATCTCTTTTTCCACTCTCTCATTCCTTTTCAGAGGATTTTATAGGCAGATTTATGTTCTTCCCCCATGTCTCGCCCATTGGGTTTTAATGATCACATGTCAAGCTCCCTCATCTGGCCAATGTCCTCCAGCTGATACCTTTAGGTTCACTTGGGGCCAGATTCTCAGACACAGATTAAGTTTAATCCTGGACTGGAGTAAAAAACACACTCAATGCAGAATCTCAATTAAAAGTGTTTTTTAGTACAGGAACAACTTTTATCTGGGTCGGGAGAAACATACAGTAGATCCTCAGAGTTCATAGTTACATACAGTAGGTTATTAGAGTTCATAGTTACATACAGTAGGTTATTAGGCTTCATAGTTACATACAGTAGGTTGTGTCTCTATCCAGACAGAGATGCTGTTCTAAACTCAGACAGACCCAGACTGAGACACATTCCCCTCCTATGATGGAGATATCCCACAGGTCTGTACAACTCCCTGCCTGGACCTTAGTGCCTGTCTGCACACCCACCTAGACACAGCAGCTCCAGAGCCCTAACCATGCACCCAAAGGGGACAATTGTGACTCAGTGCGACTCACGAATAGGTCTAGTAAGAGGTGCAAACAAACACACACACACTCATACACAGTGTGTTACTATACTTGTGAGGACTTTTTGGGGATCAGCAATTGAAAGTGAGGACCAGAAAGATGTCCTCACTTCTCTGAATTTTCGTTGGTTTGCTATTTTTGTGAGGACTTCTGGTACTTACAAGTATAGTAAAACGTGTACACACACACACACACACACACACACACACACACACACACACACACACACACACACACACACACACACACACACACACACACACACACACACACACACACACACACACACACAACACACACACACACACACACACACACACACACACACACACACACACACACACACACAGTGCTTCCAAAATGCCAAACAGCCAGCCTCTTACAGGCAGCCCTCCATCTCCCTCACTGAAGTTATCATTTTTTGATGATGGTGACCACTTGGGTATTTGGCTTTGCGTTAGATACCCTCCTACGCTTTCTGAGCAGAGGGGAGGAGGGGGAGGCAAGGGGGGTCAAAGAGAGGAGGCGAGGGGGAACAACTGATTTCGGCTGAAAGTTCCACTCCAGGTGCCAGAGGAGACACCCCTCCCCCCTTACTCACCCCTCCTTCCCCTTTCTTCATGTGGTGGAATGCTGGGTAACTATTAATCATTTAACTATTAAACAACACAGTGATGTCATTGCCCCCACATCTTATTCTGTAGCCATAGAAAAAAAAGCTCACGTGGACCATTAAAGTGTCGTTGCTACCAGTAACAACACAAACAAACGGTCTAACTGGATGTCTAGAGTGAGCTCTCAGGGCAAGTCAAACCTAGGAATCACAATGATGGTTTAATCAGGTTGTTTCCTATAGAAGACCCACAACGTAATACACAGCAACGCTTTCGCCATTCGTCCTTCATATTATGAAAGCACCGATTGTCCAATTCTGTACCTATTATCATTATGATAATAGTGATACTTGTGTAGTATGTAGATGAGGTATTGAATGTTGAACAGTAGTTACAAAGGGGGAGGGATGTGTGTGGGGGGTGAATTGACTCATGTTCACATTTTCCAAGCAATAGAAGGAGAGACTGTTCTCTGGCCCATATGCACAAGGCAAGCTGAGGCAAGGAGAAAGAGTGGAGAGATGGAAAAAGAGAAGAGAGAGAAGGTGAGAAGAGAGAGAGAGATTTAAAGACAAGGGGGGCTAGAAAGAGAGAGAAAGAGAGATAGATAGAGGAAATATATTGAGAAGAAGAACGAGAGAGAGAGAGAGATGGTGAGAGAGGGAGAGAGGACAGATTGATGTCGTAACACAGAGAGGGTGAAGTGGGAGAGAGATGGTGAGAGAGGGAGAGAGGACAGATTGATGTCGTAACACAGAGAGGGTGAAGTGGGAGAGAGATGGTGAGAGAGGGAGAGAGGACAGATTGATGTCGTAACACAGAGATGGTGAGAGAGGGAGAGAGACAGATTGATGTGTAACACAGAGAGGGTGAAGTGGGAGAGAGATGGTGAGAGAGGGAGAGAGGACAGATTGATGTCGTAACACAGAGATGGTGAGAGAGGGAGAGAGAAGAGAGGACAGATTGATGTTGTAACACAGAGAGGAAGAGATGGAGAGAGGGAGAGAGGACAGATTGATGTCGTAACACAGAGAGGGTGAAGTGGGAGAGATGGTGAGAGAGGGAGAGAGGACAGATTGATGTCGTAACACAGAGAGGGTGAAGTGGGAGAGAGATGGTGAGAGAGGGAGAGAGGACAGATTGATGTCGTAACACAGAGAGGGTGAAGTGGGAGAGAGATGGTGAGAGAGGGAGAGAGGACAGATTGATGTCGTAACACAGAGAGGGTGAAGTGGGAGAGAGATGGTGAGAGAGGAAGAGAGGACAGATTGATGTCGTAACACAGAGATGAAGTGGGAGAGAGATGGTGAGAGAGGGAGAGAGGACAGATTGATGTCGTAACACAGAGAGGGTGAAGTGGGAGAGAGATGGTGAGAGAGGGAGAGAGGACAGATTGATGTCATAACACAGAGAGGGTGAAGTGGGAGAGAGATGGTGAGAGAGGGAGAGAGGACAGATTGATGTCGTAACACAGAGATGGTGAAGTGGGAGAGAGATGGTGAGAGAGGGAGAGAGGACAGATTGATGTCATAACACAGAGAGGGTGAAGTGGGAGAGAGATGGTGAGAGAGGGAGAGAGGACAGATTGATGTCGTAACACAGAGATGGTGAGAGAGGGAGAGAGAGGGAGCTACTGTGCGATAGTGTTTCAGCTGGTCTGTGTGTGTACTGCGAACATCCACGCGTCAGAACGAAGCTATTCCCAGACTCACACACACTCACAAAAGCATTTACATATGAGTGTCTGTAGCCCTCCATTTCTACACGCACAATGTAAAATCCAGGAGAGAAACTGCGTGCATGTCGTGATCTTTCTTTTTTTTGGTCTTCGCTCTTTTGATGTATTCGTTGCCATTTCTCCACACACCGCTTTGATTGGCTTTTGGTTGTTTCCTTGACAACAGATCTATATTGGTCGTATCCCCGTTGGCGTAGGGGGTTACACAGTCTAGGGATGCATCACTACTACAAGTAGACCCATGAAGGCTCATGGCTGTAGAGATACACACCTTACACGGCATGGGTGTGGCAAATACCAGAGCATCAGGACACTGGCATTGCATTTCTATCACTATAATGAGTTGAACTTAATCCATATCGTCATATCATGACTTTCTTTTTCTCATTCGACATGAAGAGGCTTAAGAGTGCCGGCCACCACTCTACAACCCCATAGCCAAGCTGAGCTGTGGTACCAGAAAGTGAGACGGAGTGAGTGTGGCCTTTGAGGCCCCAAACACTGGTAACAAGAGACGTTGGCTCGGTTCCAATATCCATACTAGCCACTTATTTAGTTAGAATCTATGGCCATTACATTGCTTCATTCTAAGTAGTACGCTAGTATAGATACTTGGAACGAAGCCACAGCGTATAAGAGGCCCCTAGGGAGTGAGCGTGGCCCCTGAGGACCCCAGACACTGGGAACAGGAGACATCAGACTGGGTTTATCTACAGTACAAGGTGATAATCACACAGAGAATTCTGAAGGCCCCGGTGTTGAGTGAATGTGTCAATTTGATTTTCGGATTGCTTAACACCTTGTGTTGTCTTGACGTCATTTCGAGGATCTGGCAAGACACACACCCTCGTGACTAACCACCCACCTGCTGTGTCCGTAGACATTATGGTAACAGCCACGATATTCAAATAGTTCTATCAAATGGTTTACTACCTCTCTTGCATTTTGTGACTTGAACTCCCTCTTGACTTTCTACTGTTTATTAACACTCAGGCTTGGCCCTCTAATGCTTCGTTCATTTTAAGGGGTAATGATTAACATAGTTCATGATTAATGAGCTTAGAAGCATTGTCCTTACTGTTATTGTATGACGTGTGTGTCCATGTTAATATTACACGTACATGGCTGAACACACACACACACAAAGACATGTACGTACGGATACGCACACCGACACACACACACACACACACACACACACACACACACACACACACACACACACACACACACACACACACACACACACACACACCAACCCCCCACGTCACTAACATGCTCACTCCACTACAGGAAATAAAGCATTTCCTGCTGCATTTCACACAGGAAGTGAGGTTTGTGGCGAACAGTGTTTTTGGTGAATTATGAATGAGAAGCGTAGTGTCATTCAGCCCTAATGAAGGAACTGTTCGAGGGCTTTTTATTTATCATAAACCCGGAAATGAAATCCGTCTGGGTTGTGTGTCCATGAGGCTGAGTGTGACCGCTGTCTTACCTCTTCAACTTGATGTTCAGTTGTTTATACACGTGCAATATCATTCTGCTCATCCAACCAACCCCAAATCCTTCCCTCTGTATCCCCGTTCGGGACACACAACCCTGGAGTCAAAGCATCTGCCCCCCTCCCACTGGCTCCCAGTCTATACAAACAGAATGTGTGCTGCTCCCTCTCTCGCCTGTGGAAAGGTGAGGGGAGGAGGCGGTAGTGTAGGGGGGGTTCCGCTTAGAGCCGCACCATTAGACTGATTATAATTGGTGAATTACACAGGTGCTCGTTAGGCCTTGTTAGAGCTCGGCGCTCTGATGTGGCTTGTCGACACAGGCACTTACAGATACAGAACGAAGAGGGATGGAGGAGGGGGAGTCTGTTGTCTTTTCTCTTTATGGCAGGGGTGTGTGTGTGTGTGTGTGTGTGTGTGTGTGTGTGTGTGTGTGTGTGTGTGTGTGTGTGTGTGTGTGTGTGTGTGTGTGTGTGTGTGTGTGTGTGTGTGTGTGTGTGTGTGTGTGTGTGTGTGAAGAAAACTATGGTATGTTTACATGGACACAGTAATACAATTACTGAAATCAGGCTACTGGTGGGATTTGATAAATCGGCAATCAAAATAAACATTTTATCAAAGTGACCATATTATTTAATTCTGAGTTCGGGCATCTGAAGTTTGTATGTGAAAACTATTTCTAACATGCATACTTCACTGGCGCTAAAGAGGGAGGCTCTCGGCTGGTGCTAGCACATGCGCAGATCAAGCACACCGCTGAAACGCCGATTAAGGTGTTTACATGTCCTAACAATTAGTACAGAAGGTGTTTTAATCAGCGTATGCTTACTTCGATTATGACCTTACATCGATTAAGATAATCAGTTCAATATCAAATGATGAATGTCCATGTAAACGTAATCATTGATGTAGCAAGGTGGAGTCGAGGGATGAAAACAAGTATTTCATTAGTGTTGTACACCTGTGTCTCTTCTCATTGATCTGTTTTTTCTTCTTCATCTAAGTCAGATCCTACCCCTGGTCCTTCTGTAGCTCAGTTGGTAGAGCATGGCGCTTGTAACGCCAAGCCGGATCTTCACCTTTCTTTAATGGAGATACAGTCAAAACAGTGTTAGGATCATCAACTTTCTTTAATGGAGATACAGTCAAAACAGTGTTAGGATCTTCACCTTTCTTTAATGGAGATACAGTCAAAACAGTGTTAGGATCATCACCTTTCTTTAATGGAGATACAGTCAAAACAGTGTTAGGATCATCACCTTTCTTTAATGGAGACACAGTCAAAACAGTGTTAGGATCTTCACCTTTCTTTAATGGAGATACAGTCAAAACAGTGTTAGGATCATCACCTTTCTTTAATGGAGATACAGTCAAAACAGTGTTAGGATCTTCACCTTTCTTTAATGGAGATACAGTCAAAACAGTGTTAGGATCTTCACCTTTCTTTAATGGAGATACAGTCAAAACAGTGTTAGGATCATCAACTTTCTTTAATGGAGATACAGTCAAAACAGTGTTAGGATCTTCACCTTTCTTTAATGGAGATACAGTCAAAACAGTGTTAGGATCATCACCTTTCTTTAATGGAGACACAGTCAAAACAGTGTTAGGATCATCACCTTTCTTTAATGGAGATACAGTCAAAACAGTGTTAGGATCATCACCTTTCTTTAATGGAGATACAGTCAAAACAGTGTTAGGATCATCACCTTTCTTTAATGGAGACACAGTCAAAACAGTGTTAGGATCATCACCTTTCTTTAATGGAGACACAGTCAAAACAGTGTTAGGATCTTCACCTTTCTTTAATGGAGACACAGTCAAAACAGTGTTAGGATCATCAAATGGAGATACAGTCAAAACAGTGTTAGGATCATCACCTTTCTTTAATGGAGACACAGTCAAAACAGTGTTAGGATCATCACCTTTCTTTAATGGAGATACAGTCAAAACAGTGTTAGGATCATCACCTTTCTTTAATGGAGATACAGTCAAAACAGTGTTAGGATCTTCACCTTTCTTTAATGGAGACACAGTCAAAACAGTGTTAGGATCATCACCTTTCTTTAATGGAGATACAGTCAAAACAGTGTTAGGATCATCACCTTTCTTTAATGGAGATACAGTCAAAACAGTGTTAGGATCATCACCTTTCTTTAATGGAGATACAGTCAAAACAGTGTTAGGATCATCACCTTTCTTTAATGGAGATACAGTCAAAACAGTGTTAGGATCATCACCTTTCTTTAATGGAGATACAGTCAAAACAGTGTTAGGATCATCACCTTTCTTTAATGGAGATACAGTCAAAACAGTGTTAGGATCATCACCTTTCTTTAATGGAGATACAGTCAAAACAGTGTTAGGATCATCACCTTTCTTTAATGGAGATACAGTCAAAACAGTGTTAGGATCTTCACCTTTCTTTAATGGAGACACAGTCAAAACAGTGTTAGGATCATCACCTTTCTTTAATGGAGACACAGTCAAAACAGTGTTAACCTTTCTTTAATGGAGTGTTAGGATCATCACCTTTCTTTAATAGAGATACAGTCAAAACAGTGTTAGGATCATCACCTTTCTTTAATAGAGATACAGTCAAAACAGTGTTAGGATCATCACCTTTCTTTAATAGAGATACAGTCAAAACAGTGTTAGGATGGAGATAAAATGTCAAGAACAATAATTAAAACATTTCCACCATAACAGGTGAAGACATAGGAAGCAAAGATATTTCACATACAACCACTCTCCTGATTGAATGATAAGACACCCTCATTTCTAGGCCTCAGCCACCAGGACTACCAAGTCAGCTGCACAGCTGGGGGAGATTTCTAAAAAATGATATAACTCAGTTTAACCGTTTTGCTGCCGGACAGAATTAAAGTTTAACCGTTTCACTGCCGAGCAGAATTGAGTCGTCTGTGGTCTAGGCTGAGCTCCCTGACTAAAAGCATGCAGCCTTTCTCTCTCTGTCTTACTGGCTGAGAAGTTTCAGTCGCACCAGTACTGGTGTTGTTGAGGTCCGTTGCTCGGCCTCTCCCAGTCTGCTGGTGGTTGGTAACTAGGCTACGCCTGTCTCGGCTACCACTACCTGACAATTAGCATTGTCACTACTGCTAGTTTGTGCTGATGACCCAGAAAACACCTAGAGTACAACAGACTGATTAAGTATAAATGTAATATCACGGCACGAACAATACTGTCAAATACAACAGTGAAAATTTCCTTCAGAATCCTTTGGCTTTTTTTCTCTAAATTCATCACTGCTAGTCGAGTTCTGAGAATGGGCTTTTATGACTGTTCAGGTACATCATCATGTGTGTTGCACAAAGTGTTGCTTAGAAAAAATAAGTGCAAGTAAGCTTTCTCTTTCAGTGAAAAGTAAGGGTGTAAAAGAAGAGAGAGAAAGAAGAGAGAGAAAGAGTGAGAGTGACAAATCTGCTGCCGATTTTCTGAAAAAAGAAAGCCACGCATGCTTCACCATGCCTAGCAGTGACGGTGTGTTTTCTCCCCTCTGCTTGTCAGGGGATTCAGGGGAAAGTAGACCGAGCTCAGGGGTCTGCACAGACAGGCACAGAGCATTTGATGTGTGACCGAAAAGTGTGTGTCATGTTTATTTGGGGGCGTGTGAATCCGTGAGTCACTGGGGTGCACAGAGGGCCTTTATGAGTGGAAGTGTCTGTGTGTATATGTACTACAATCCCATGTTTCCATGGGACTGAAATGTTCCTCTTTGTGTTTTTGTTAAAGTATGTTATCCATCCCGCATATAACAGTTGCAAGTGTGACTTTCTGAGATTGCAGATTTCAACTGACTGGTAGTCTGCTGTATAATTCTGATAAGTAGCAATCAATGCTTATGAACACAGACTATATATATTGTGGGTACAAGCTGGTGAACCACTTCTGGTAAATAAACTGGAAGGAAGGGAAATCTGTGTTAGTTGGCATTAGTGTGGCATAGTGGTTAGAGTAGTAGGTAGGCTAGTGGTTTGAGCATTGGACAGGTAACTGAAAGAGTTGCAGGATCGAATCCCCGAGCTGACAAGGTCGTTCTGCCCCTGAACAAGGCAGTTAACCCACTGTTCCTAGGCCGTCATTGAAAATAAGAATTTGTTCTTAACTGACTTGCCTAGTTAAATAAAGGTAAAATAAATGTTTTAAATAAATCAACAGCAGTTGCTGAAAGAAGAGAAAGTTAATCATTTTTCATACTAGCACTGACTTTGCGGATAAGTACTTTGAGGGAAAATTGACTAGCTACAACTGTGATATGTTGTCTCACTCAGCTATCTTAAGATGAGTGCACTAATTGTAAGTGTTTCTGGATAAGAATGTCTGCTAAATTGACTCAAATGTCAAATATAAATCGGTTGGTGCTGATTTCTGAAGTGTTTTCAATAGTGAATGTAACCAGTCATTCAATGGACCGGAGAAGTGAATTCACTTAACTCTCTGCCCTGAGGAAACGTCATCAAATCTCCATCCCAAGCATGTCAATCAAGCTGGAGTAAAGTGAAATTGATGTTTGTCGAGCAGCATATACCGTATCATCATGTCAATCATCATCACACACACACACACACACACACACACACACACACACACACACACACACACACACACACACACACACACACACACACACACACACACACACACACACACACACACACACACTTCTCTTCATTGCTTTATTTCCTGGAAGCATCAGGGGCAGTTGCTGATTCTAAATGATGATCAGCCTGCATCTGAATGCAGCATGTCGCCCACACAGTTTCGGCTAAACTCACACCATCACACACACAGACAGTGTGTCCTCTTTCTCTCTCTTTAAAAGCCCATCCTCTTACTTTGTAAGATAAATGTTTATGCATTTCCTAAGCAATTATGTAGTTCACTGTCAAACAAATGACAAAGTGTCTTTATAAACACACACACACACACACACACTCTCACCAACACACACCATTTCTTTGAAATGGGACTGCCTGGGGATGTGGAGTTGTTTGGGTTGTCAGACTCTAAAGCGCTACTGGAAATGACTGCTTTCACTTTTTGATTCTGATCACTGGAGTATTAAGTCTTATTACTTGAAGAGTATATATAGCCTCTGTGAATGCACACTATGGGGTACATGGTTAACATTTCACCATCTATCATTCAAATCACTTGCTGGGAAATACTGCCTGTGTCTGTGGGTGACTGACCTCCAAACCAAAGTACAAGCCCTCGCATGCCAGACGTAAGTTACCGTACATATGTTAAGTAATTGTACTGCAATGGTTAACAGCATTTTTAAAACACTATTTCCAAATTGTCATTTTTTTCACATTTAAAAGTAATCCTTAAAGCTGGAATAATACATTTAAACAATAACAGATTGTTTTTCCTGGCCTTGTTTTGCTGAAAAGCTAAGGGAGAGGGCTGGAGAAATGTAACCAGTCGAAAATGCATAGACGAAGCTATGGATGCAAGGACTGACCCTCCATGATATCAACTTTATAGTTTTAACTATGTTTTGAGGCTATACAGCGTTTGTTTACATTTAGGGTGTTTACAAACACTTGGGTAAAACACGCTTATATTTTGGGTTCTGATGGCGTATGACAGCTGAACTGAGCTCAAAAGGCATTTCTAAGTTATATACTTCAATAATCAATGGGTATTTATCATTCATTTAATTCCATTTATTCAAAGATGCAGGAATATGACAGTAGTAAAATAATATAAATACTTTTAATTAGGGCCATAACTGTTTGTGAGAGTGAGTTTTGCCAGAGTATTTTTGTTGTCCTGGTGTTGAGAGGTTTTCCTGTCTTCTTGCTACACAGGTGTCAACTCCACCATTCTAGGAAATGAATATGTGGTCACTTCTGCTATTTCTCTAAACATGAACCGTCTCTAGTACTAAGACCAAATACACAAGTATATGATTGGAAAACATTTACAGTGCCTTCAAAAAGTATTTATACCCCTTGACCTTTTCACACTTTGTGTTACAGCCTGATTTCAAAATTGATGTTTTTCACACCCATCTACACACAATATCCCATAATGACGAAGTGAAAACATGTTTTATTTGAATTTTGCACAGAAATATCTAATTTACTTAAGTATTCACACCCCTTTGCTATGACAATCCAAATTGAGCTCAGGTGCATCCAATATGCAAACAAATCTCTCACTGTTGCAGCTTGCTATAGACCACCTTCTGGCCCCAGCTGTGCCCTGGACACCATATGTGAATTGATTGCCCCCATCTATCTTCAGAGCTCGTGCTATTAGGTGACCTAAACTGGGACATGTTTAACACCCCAGAAATCCTACAATCTAAGCTTGATGACATCAATTTCACACAAATCATCAATGAACCTACCAGGTACAACCCCAAATCTGTAAACACA
Source organism: Oncorhynchus keta (assembly GCF_023373465.1). Classification (NCBI taxonomy): domain Eukaryota; kingdom Metazoa; phylum Chordata; class Actinopteri; order Salmoniformes; family Salmonidae; genus Oncorhynchus; species Oncorhynchus keta. The sequence goes on along the minus strand of NW_026287945.1, from coordinate 431,008 downwards.
GGCATCCTCATAGATATCATCCTAACCAACCTGCCCTCCAAATATACCTCTGGTGTCTTCAACCAGGATCTCAGCGATCACTGCCTCATTGCATGCGTCCGTAATGGGTCTACGGTCAAACGACCACCCGTCATCACTGTCAAACGCTCCCTAAAACACTTCAGCAAGCAGGCCTTTCTAATCGACCTGGCCCGGGTATCCTGGAAAGATATTGACCTGATTCCGTCAGTAGAAGATGCCTGGTTATTTTTGAAAGTGCTTTCCTCACAATCTTAAGTAAGCATGCCCCATAAAACAGATATAGCCCATGGTTCACTCCAGACCTGACTGCCCTTGACCAACACAAAAACATCCTGTGGCGTACTGCATTAGCAATCGAATAGCCCCTGCGATATGCAACTTATCAGGGAAATTAGGAAACAATATACACAGGCAATTAGGAAAGCAAGGCTAGCTTTTTCAAACAGAAATTTGCATCCTGCAGCACAAATTCCAAAAAGTTCTGGGACACTGGTCCATGGAGAATAAGAGCACCTCCAGAGCAGCCCAGAGGCACTGAACCTAGGAAACACTGTCACCGCCGATAAATCCAGGATAATTGAGAATTTCAATAAGCATTTTTCTATGACTGGCCATGCTTTCCACCTGGCCACACCTACCCTGGTCAACAGCTCTGCACCCCCCACAGCAACTTGTCCAAGCCTCCCCCATTTCTCCTTCACCCAAATCCAGATAGCTGATGTTCTGAAAGAGCTGCAAAATTTGGACCCCTACAAATCAGCAGGGCTAGACAATTTTTTTATTTTACTAGGCAAGTCAGTTAAGAACAAATTCTTATTTTCAAAGACAGCCTAGGAACAGTGGGTTAACTGCCTGTTCAGGGGAAGAATGACAGATTTGTACCTTGTCAGCTCAGGGGTTTGAACTTGCAACCTTCCGGTTACTAGTCCAACGCTCTAACCATTAGGCTACCCTGCCGCCCACAATCTGGACCCTCTCGTTCTAAAATTATCAGTCGAAATTGTTGCAACCCCTATTACTAGCCTGTTCAATCTCTCTTTCTTATCGTCTGAGATCCCCAAAGATTAGAAAGCTGCCGCGGTCATCCCTTCTTCAAAGAGGGAGACACTCTCGACTGCTACAGACCTATCCTACCCTGCCTTTCCAAGGTCTTCGAAAGCCAAGTTAACAAACAGATCACAGACCATTTTGAATCTCACCACACCTTCTCCGCTATGCAATCTGGTTTCCGAGCTGGTCATGGGTGCACCTCAGCCACCCTCAAGGTCCTAAACAATATCATAACCTCCATCGATAAGAGGCAATACTGTGCAGCTGTATTCATAGACCTCGCCAAGGCTTTCAACTCTGTCAATCACCACATTCTTATCAGCAGACTCAACAGCCTTGGTTTCTCAAATGACTGCCTCGTCTGGTTCACCAACTACTTCTCAGACAGAGTTCAGTGTGTCAAATCGGAGGGCCTGTTGTCCGGACCCCTGGCAGTCTCTATGGGGGTGCCACAGGGTTCAATTCTCAGGCCGACTCTTTTCTCTGTATACATCAATGATGTCACTATTGCTGCTGGTGATTCTCTGATCCACCTCTACGCAGATGACACCATTCTGTATACTTCTAGTCCTTCTTTGGACACTGTGTTACCTAACCTCCAGACGAGCTTCAACGCTATACAATTCTCCTTCCGTGGCCTCCAACTGCTCTTAAATGCAAGTAAAACTAAATGCATGCTCTTCAACCAATCACTACCAGCACCTGCCCGCCCATCCAGCATCACTACTCTGGACAGTTCTGACTTAGAATATGTGGACAACTACAAATACCTAGGTGTCTGGTTAGACTGTAAACTCTCCTTCCAGACTCACATTAAGCATCTCCAATGCAAATTTAAATCTCGAATCGGCTTCCTATTTCGCAACAAAGCATCCTTCACTCATGCTGCCAAACATGCCCTCGTAAAACTGACTATCCTACCAATCCTTGACTTTGGCGATGTCATTTACAAAATAGCTTCCAAAACTCTGCTCAGCAAATTGGATACAGTATCACAGTGCCATCCGTTTTGTCACCAAAGCCCATATACCACCCACCACTGCAAACTGTATGATCTCGTTGGCTGGCCCTTGCTTCATATTCGTCGCCCAACTCACTCAGAGCAGCTCACAGATCACTGCACCTGTACATAGCCCATCCAACTACTTCATCCCCATACTGTTTTTTTTCTTCTCCTTTGCACCCCAGTATCTTTACTTGCACATTAATCTTCTGCACATCTATCACTCCAGTGTTTAATTGCTAAATTGTAATTATTTTGTCAATATGGCCTATTTATTGCCTTACCTCCCTTATCTTACCTCAGTTGCACACACTGTATGTAGACTTTTTTCTATTGTGTTATTGACTGTATGTTTGTTTATTCCATGTGTAACTCTGTGTAGTTGTTTGTGTCGCACTGCTTTGCTTTATCTTGGCCAGGTCGCAGTTGTAAATGAGAACTGGTTCTCAACTAGCCTACCTGGTTAAATAAAGGTGAAATAATCCTATACAACTTTAAACAAATTCATCCAGAATGATGTACCTGTAAATACAATTGTAAGCCTACATGCATAAATTGATACTAGGCTACCATTACTCTATGACTGGCAGTTGGCCAAGAACATAATGTGGACCAACATTAAATGAGTCACTCTAGAGTCTAGTCTACAACACTTTACAATGGCAGATGTTTAAAGTAGCATGACTGTGATGAGCATTGTTTTGGTGTGTTTGGAGTGGAGTGTGAGTTACTACTTACTCACATCTCTCCATTATTCACTCTCTCTGCTCTGCGTTAGGCGTGACATCATCACCATGACCCCTTCATAATGTACGCCCCCCCCCCTTATCCCTGAGGTCACGGACATCTCTATGGCAACCCGTGAACTCTATAACCCTCTGTAGATACCACCTTGACATTGTGCCCTAGCAGACCAATGATAACCCCTGTTTAACTGCTATAATGGAAGAGTTGAGAAATTCATGGTGCTTTTCACCTTACAGCAGGGGTCTCAAACAAATGGTGCTCACAGACCAATTTAATGCAGGATGAGTTGTTTGAACTATGGAATGACCTGTATTAGACCTTTGTAAAGGTCAGGGTTAAAAATGTAATGATAGGTCATTCTAAATGTGTGAGAGAAAAAAAACATTCTGGTCTCCACCCTCCCTCGATATTCCTTACACAGCAATCGAAAACGCCTCATCTCTTTATGAAAAACACAATGGCAACCCAATTAAATGAAATTAGCATGAATTTAATCAAATGATAAATCCTGTACTTATAAGAACCTATTACCGTTCGCCTTTTTACAGACTGGCAGAGCGACAGTTAAGGAGATGGAAGAGGAAGGACAGCTCCATATGTATCGCGTCAGCCCCTGGGCCTGAGGGGACAGTTTGGGCCGACCGTCTTTTCCCTGCTGCGCTCTGCGCTGCTCATTTGGCCTCCCCCTGTCTTGTGCTAAAGGTCTCTCACTGCTACAAGGCTCCTTAGCACTTCTCTGGGAGCTATGGAACGAGGATATGCAGATTCAACGGCAACGCTGCATTCCCTTCATTAAAACGATTACATACACAAAATCTAATTTTCCCACGGGCGGACAGATAACGACGACAGATGGAAAATGGGGATTGACAAAAGGAAGAGAGGGAGGGGTCGAATGGGGTGGGGTAAATTATTTAAAAAATAAATGTATCTAATTATAGATAGTGACCCCCACGCACAAGGCTGACTAGCCCCTTTACTAACCTCTAACAACCGTCCTCTGACTTATTTTGCTGGGTCAGGGAAGTGAGCGAGTTGTCCGCTGTTGTCCTCGCGGGGACAGAGCCATACCTGACTCACCGTACCTTCCAGGCCGTTTCTGGTTCACTGCGCATGGAGCAGAGAAGACCTTGCCAGAGAAAAAGACATGTAGTGGGGAGTAGATGAGATTTGTTCTGGTTCGTTTAACTGCGATGGCCAGTGTTAAGTGTTCGGCAAGGGCCTGACTCAGAGGGTGAACCGGGGGCAAAAGAGGAGGGAGGAAGAGAAAGAGGAAGTAGACATAGTCATTGTGAAGGGGGAAGTTCGGAACTAGGGGCATAGGATGAAGGAGCGATGTAGGGATGGAGGAACTGGGGGCATTAGAGAAGGGAGGGGTGGAGAGAAGTAAAACAAACAGTCATCATTGTGAAGGCCAAATAGACATCATGTTCCTTCAGGCAGCTTTATTGTTTTGTCCTTTACTAACTGAGGACTCAACTTTGGAGTAAGCGAACTAATGACATACAGCGGACAGAGAACACAAACACGTAGGTTTGGTTTTACAGTACATGATGGCAAAGAGAGGATACTGCTAGTGATGGCACGCATAGGATACACCTCAGTGCAGAGCTCTTACTGAAAAAAAGAAAGGCCAAACGGGATTTCAGATGAGTTTCTTTCACCCACAAATTCCGTGACTCACAATCAAATTGATCTGAACGTACGTGCCTCTTTCTATTACCAAGCCATTTACCGTGAGAGAATGCTTAACACTTAACCATCAATCTCTGTCTTGTCATCAAGGTAGTGCTGAGTGATTATTGTGCTTTGAGGTCGGTTCCGATAATTTTTTAAAAAAAAGAACACCAAATGCATTATTCAATTACTCAAAGATGATTTTAGAGCTTTTTAATGGACATTCCAAAGCCAAGAATGGTGAACATGCAATTGCTAAAACATGTAAAATATTCCATTGTCTCTGTCAGGTCCACATTGGGTAAGACATCAATAGTAAACAACTAAATTACTATTAAATCATACAATATCTCAGTTGTTTATTTACAATACTTCGTTTTTATTTGACGACTTAATTTTTTAAAATTCCTTAAAAGTCATCACCTCATCTCTGCTCAGGCAATAGCAGCCAAGCAAAAGTTATCTCTGCCCCCCATACTGTACTGTCTGTACTGTCTATAGTCATCCCATTTAGGGTGTGTTCGGAATTTCACTCCAGAATGAAATTCCAGAGTGCGCTGGGCGTTCATAAGTGTAGAGCGTTGTCAGATTCTCCGTTCGTAAATTCAGAGCGTTTCGCTCTCGGAGCGCACACTGGATGCTCTGTCCGAGGAGTAAGGTTGATCCGAGCGTTCTGAGCTCACCACGGCAGTCAAGTACCCAAGCTAACTAGCTACTTCCTGACACAAATGAGAGAACACCTCACTCTGACCATTTTACTCACCCTAGCAGAGCTGGTTATGTTGTTTTCATCATGTTAATTACGCTTCTTTTTACCCACATTTACTGACACCGGCCATATTCAATGGGTGTCAGTTATTCTGCACCCTGGCACACTCAGACGAGAGTGCTCTGCATTCGGAGTAGATAGCCAGAGTGAATTAAGGAACACACCCTTCGCTAGGCTAGACTGCCAAAGCATGCTGCATCCTTTCCTCATTCTTTTTCAAAGCCTTGCTTGACCTTACCACTCTCCTTCCGTTCTCATACAATATCCTTCCCTCACTCCCTCTCTCTCTCTCTGCCTCTCTCCAGCCCTCCCGCCCAGCCCAGGGCAGAGTGCTACAGTAACACCCATGGCAGGGCAGTGATGTTTGGGCCCAATAGTGAGTGACCAGGTTTAAGTGCCCCTCTTTTCCTACAGCTCTCCCACAGGGCTCATGCACGCTCACACACACGCCTGCATCATGCTCAGCACCGTGAGTGATTAACACCACAGGGCTCATGCACGTTCACACACACGCCTGCATCATGCTCACCACCGTGAGTGATTAACACCACAGGGCTCATGCACGCTCACACACACGCCTGCATCATGCTCACCACCGTGAGTGATTAACACCACAGGGCTCTATGGTTTTACTGTCTTTTCCCCCCACATTTTGCTTCCCATCTTTCACCTTCCTCAGAAAGCAAATGAAATCTGTCATCCTAAATTACCCTCACTCAACAAAAATGACTAAATTGCCCGTATGAGCTGTGAACTGTGTGTGTGTGTGTGTTTGGGCATGCATGTGATGTGTGTATGTCTGTGTGAGAGAGCGAGTATGGGCTCAAGTGAGTCTGTGTGCTTATGCATGTGATGGGTGTGAGAGAAAGAGAGAGAAAGGGGGAAAGAAGAGAATTCTATTTGTGTTCAGGAGAAATCTTGTCTCAAAATAAAGTGCTGAAAACACCTGTTTTCTCATGAAATTATTGAATACATTTTTGAGTTAACGGAAGCAAAACAAATATCCATGTCTATCTTAATAAACTGGAAACAGTGCACTTCTATGACCACTCCACAACTCACACAGCCATTATTAGGCCTATAACTAGTGAGTAATTACTTAATAATGACTTAATAACCACTCACTAAGTGGGACCCCCCCTTCCCCCCCCCAAAAAAAATGGCACATCATGTCACAGATCATAGGCCCACAATGAACAAGATCCCTATTCATTTTTGACAATCTTCTTGACCTTTTAATGAATGGGGTCAGACTGGTCAGTGACCTCTCTCAAGTCAAGAGTAGACCACTGCTGTGGTGACTGGCTCTTTCTCAATTCATATTTCCTTCATTCCTCACATTCTCGTCTCCTTCTCAAACCACATTTGCGGAGGATCCTTGTTCACTCCCCTCTAACCTAGAAGGGGTTGTGGAGAAAAGAGCAAGAAGTCACAAGAGCCGCTATGCATCACGCTGTTCCTCTGAAGTTACTCACTGACAGGAGAGAAGAAAGGCAGATTAAAATAAGGTTTCATGTGGAGGAGTATGTGTGTAGGGGTGACCTCTAATTGACCTGTCCTAGGGGCTGGACCCATGGGCTGACCACCACTTAGGCCGAGCATTAGTTCCCATAAAGAAAAATATTAAGAGTCAGCATTGGCTTGAGAAAGATAACCAATGGAGATATTTCTGAAAACATTTCTAATTGCAGATACAGAATATTAATCGTATTTTTTCCCTTTCAAATGATCACAAGGGATCAATTCATGTGGTGCAAATTTTATTGAACAAGTTGCCTAAAAATAGCACAAAAGGTCACAGAATTGGGTGCACCACAAAAGACATGGCAGATGCTCGGAAGTAAAGGTAAGCTTAACGGAAGTTGCTTTCCTGAATACAATTTTGACAGAAGTTATCAAACAACTTCCGCTTATAACCTGAATGTTTCTGTCTAGCCACAACATCGTTAGGGTGTTTCCCCTTCAAACTCATCTCATTATTTTACTATGAGTGTCTTTATAGTACAAACAATGCGCTTACTCGTGAATTTACCTAGACGAAATACAACCATAACATTTGTCTGTAAATAATTAACACATTTTACTCATCACTTTATGGCCATAATAAATTGATAATATCTTAGACGCACTAAACCGATGATTTCAAGTCCAATCATAATACATGTAAGTCATCGATTATTGGCTCTTAATTATTTTCTACTTAAGCTATCTTATCTATACATTGCAAGGTCTGTGGTCAAAATTTTGTCAGGAAATGTGTCTGTGCGTAATTGACATATGTCAAATTTCTTGGCATATGACAAATTGCCATACCAAAACTGAGTACACAGAAATTATATTCAAACATTCGTACTGAGCACATTTGCTTGTGCTGCCAAAAATCTGATTGTAAAAAAATATATAAAATAATAAAAAACAGTATTTACGGCTTGAAGGAAATTACAATGGAAGTATTTTTAAGAGTTATTGCCAGATATCGTTCTGTTCCCCTGATGGGCATACAGGTATAGACAACATAGTAGACTGCTACTCCACCTGAGGATATGGGTGGAAGGTTGGGACGAGTCGAACATGGAGATTGAACTTGGAGAACTAGGGGCGCGTGGGCGGATGCCTGCATCGTTCGATTCGACCGTTTTTCTATTCTGGATGAGAGAATGATTCAGACCTCATTACCATACTCAGGAGACAGAGACGTCTTTCTCCTCGAACCAAAAACAGGTGTTCGGATAGAGGGGTCTCCTGCTCGGTTGTTTTGTTGCTACCATCGTTTCTCAAGGTAAACCACCACCTGAGGCCAGAAAATAGCTGTTTGTCAGCTAATATTATAATACATTTAAAAGTCTGGCGTGGCCTTTCCATGCGTAAAATACCAAAGGCTGTTACAAAAAAAGCCTAAACCACACTAAGTGTCATCGTGATGCTTACAGCAATTAATACGAAATAAAATAAAGCTGCTTGGCCTCTGTCTCTGGGTAAAAGGAAAACATAAAGACTCAAAAAGGTTGATTGTAAGAATAAAGAGCATCCCAAACCACTTTTTTTCAGGTTTCATCGTTATGGTGTCAGCAATTCTTCTGGTTTGGATATTCTGGACATAACTACTTTTCCACCCCATAATAAATTCATAACCATGCGTAAAATGAAAAGGAAAGACTCCAATACTTGAGAAATAATAGGCCTACTGGCCTATGTGGGCCACAACCACTTTTTCACATGTGATAGTGATGGTGCCAGTCTTATTCTTGTTCTGAATAAACTATTTTGGACATATCGCACTACCTTGCAACTCTAGCCTCTGCTCTGCTCCACATCCCACCCTCCCTCTGCTCTACTCGGAGTATAGTACGGCTACTCCGCCTCTTCCCGCCGGGAGGCCTGCTCCTGGAAGCGGTCCAACCTGGGAGTGGCTTCCCGCTTTTCACACGGAGCAGGAACTGATGCGCCAGGATAACCAAATATGGACTTGCTATCAATTTCGTTGCCATGACTCAGCCTTGCGCCTTGTCAATCGAACACTATTGAACACTTTGTGGATACAAGGCGATGGGAAGGGGAATTTGGCTACTGTTCAACAAGTTATACAATGACATTGCATAGGCTAAATAGTCGTGTTCTTAGCCTGAGGAAGATCTATAGTTTTCTTAGGTAAATTACCTAAGCTGATGTAATTGTAAGGCAATCTTCAATCAGCTAAATGTGTCAGTGATATTTTCTGATATGGACCCTAATAGGCACAAAATACATGTAGCCTATCAATACATGTAGAGTACTCAAATGTATCAATATAATATTATATCCAACTGGCAATGCCCCCTTCATAGCGGTGTTATAAAGATAGCCCTCAATATTATATCCACATCAATATATGAAGTCAAAAGGAATCCGAAAGTGGAGGTTCGACGCAAATAACACTACAATTTAACCCAGATAGACGTATAAAATAATTTACGTCGCCTATTACTTTCCTCTCTCTCAAGTCTTGTTTATCTCAGCAGTTCCTGGCAACAACGTCATCGAGCAGCTGACGTTTCAGGGCGTGGAACAAGGGCTGGCCAATCGGTGCGTTTCTTGCACTATAAAGTGTATAAATTGCCTGTATCGCATGAACACTGGTAGGACACGAGTTTAAACCAGCGAGAAAACAACTAACATTCCAGTTCGCAAAGAAATATCAACGGGACGAAAGACTGTGTGGAATCCAATAATTAGTCACCGGACATCAGTTTGAATACAACGTTCAAGAAAAAAAACCCGACGACTATTGACTCGGTACAGTACAGTTCCACTATTTTGGAAGTTTTGCTCTGTTCTGCATTGATAACTTTGGGCTTGATTATAATATACCTTCTGCGGAAACGTTTGGTTGCTGAAAAGACACTCGAGAGGGCTTGCCCTTTTTTGGACTTATAAATTCAGCTACTACACTGAAGAATTCCAGCAATATTTGAATAATGTCCACAATAATGGAACAGCCTTTCTATCATGACGACTCGTTTCTTTCTGCTTATGGTCATTCAGGCGCTGCCCTGCACGACTACAAGCTCCTCAAGCAGAACATGAACTTGAACTTCGCCGAGAATTATCGGAACCAAAGCCTCAAGGCTCAGCTGCGCAACGAGAGTGAATTCTATCCGACCGGGGGCGCATCAGAAGTCGGCTCGCTGAAGCTCGCCTCTCCTGAACTGGAGCGATTGATCATCCAGAACAGCAACGGTGTCATCACTACCACACCGACACCTGGGCAGTACTTCTACAGTAGGGGAATCACAGAGGAACAAGAGGGCTTCGCGGACGGGTTCGTTAAAGCTCTGGACGACCTCCACAAGATGAACCAGATGCCGCCACCGAACGTGTCCATCGGAACCGGTGGAGTCTCCACGTGCACTGTGGCCTCCACCGTGTTTGGTTCCTCCATGCAGCCGGAGCACCTAGAGTACACCACCCTGAACAGCTGTAGCCCTCACACTAACCTCACACCTGCAACCAGCAGCTACCCCTCCACCACCATCAGCTACCTGCCTCACCACCAGTACCAGCACCACCAAGCCGCGGCGCACCCATCCCACCACTTCCAGCACCCTCTATCGGGAGCAGGCATACACGCACAGCGATATTTGGGGCTGAAAGAGGAGCCCCAGACCGTTCCAGACATGCAGAGCAGCGACGACGAGTCAGTTTGCGGCATGTCCCCAATCGACATGGAGAACCAGGAGCGCATCAAGGCCGAGCGCAAGAGGCTCAGGAACCGCCTGGCAGCCACCAAGTGCCGGAAGCGCAAGCTGGAGCGCATCTCGCGCTTGGAGGACAAGGTGAAGATTCTGAAGACAGACAACGCCGGGCTCTCCAGCACAGCTTCCGTCCTGCGCGAGCAGGTAGCTCAACTCAAACAGAAAGTTATGACACACGTCAGTTCTGGCTGTCAACTCATGTTGACATCCAAGATCAAGTCGTTTTGAAAACTATAAAACGATGGACTATAAAATAAACACTGGACAATAATAGGGAATACATTTGCTTTCCGTTGTTAAAGCAATCAGAACTTACTGCACTGTTGGGACAGCAATTGAGTGAACTACCATTTGTGTTTTCATGTTGAAAATATTCAAAAGTTGGTTATTTTTTTTGCATTGTCTATTGGTTTCCAGGGTATGATGGACATGGGAAACCGCGTGCACAATAAGACTAATAACACTCGGGGCATTCTGAACAAGTTATATACAGTGTCCTCCAGTAATGACTTTGCCTGTTTACATTTGTTTTTTATTCATTTGAACTGTCATTTGTGAACTGCATTCCATTTCTAAGTTATTGTTTTAAGTCAGGTTGATCCTCACTGTCTTTTTTACTTGTACAGTATATATTTAAGTAAAATCTTAAAATGTACCCTCGTCTATTTTACATTATATCCTTTCTACACAACTACATTGACATTTCTCAAACCAACGAACGCTGTAGGCCTATGAATTAGATATAGCCTAAGCCTATATATTACATTTCAGCTATAGTGTTCATGACAAGCTTTAGTGTTAACATTATATAAGTAGGTGTGTTAAGATGGATACATAATTACATTGACATTTCCCACGCTAACCAGTAAATGATCAGGAACGGTTTCTGTTTTTAATCAACCAACACAGAAACGGGGCTTGACGTACGAGACGTGCCCGCGTTGTGTTGTTTGCCCTCTGACGTACATACGTATTGCCAAATATGGTATTTTTTTGAATTACACGTCACAGCAGGGGGGAGATTTCCGTGAACCCCCACCTACATTGCCCGTCAGTAGAGCGGCGCGTTTTCGAGAGATCTTACTACTAGACCATACTGTGCGTGTGAAGAGACGTTTGTCAATGGCAAGCTTTTAAAGACGGGGGGAGTTTCCCTAGTCAGCCACCGCAGTGTGTAAGTTCCCAAAACAACCCTATGCGATACTAATGTCGAGATAAAAACACACGGGTAAATTTTCCAGCAAAGCAAACGATGTTCTTTGCTGATGTGAGAAAGGAAACTAAACATTGGTAGGCTACGTAGGAGTAATCTTGTACAGGTCTCTGAACATTCAAAGTCTAATGTAAACTCAGCAAATAGCCTTGCCAATAAGTTAAACAGGAAAAGTGTATGACTATTATAGACCAACTGAAGGCCATATCATTGATATCAGCAGAGCTCGAGCAAAGTACTTAATTCAACTCCATCCAAAGGAAGACATCCATATTACATATCTAAACAAGAGCTCGGCCAGAGTTCATATCCTCCTAACTGTTAGCCAATGATCTAGGGGATGCAGGGTAGGGGTTGGCTGCGGAGAGCGGTAGGTTCTCTGCATTTATTTGGAGCCCAACTTCATAGGAAAGGTGTCATCTGATGACTGAAAGTGCTTTTATAACGTAGCCTGCTTCAAGGAATCCAATCCAGGGTGCAGGATATCCTACTGATAAAGACTGTGCTGGGAATTCTCCACATTACACAATCTTACAAAACCTTTATTAGATCACCATCTACCATTGTTTAAACAGATCTGTAAACGGATTTTAGGAGAGAATCTGGCAAAATGGCGATAGCGCGCCACCCAGTGGGCAACTACATTTCACACATAAACCACCTTCACTTAGTTTTATTTTTCAGACAAAAACACTACCAACATGTAAATCATTATTTCCCCCATTTGTTGTTATTAATGTCCATGACAGTAGACTGAATAGTTAACAATTATAAGGTACAAAATACTCAATGCTTTTTTTTTTTTTTTAAACACTTGAGAAAAGAGCACAAACACTTTCAGTGCATGGGACTAGAATAAACGTTCCACCAGTAGCTTATTTGTCATACAGATACGGGAGTCTAACAAGTTCTTTAAAACCTATGTGTAAGTGTGGGTTGGACACCAAGAGACTGTTGCTGAAGGGAGGACTTCCCATCTGAAGGTAAGTGCTGGACATTGAGCGTGGGTCAGAAATGGCACCCTATTCACTATGAAGTGCACTACTTTTGACCGGGGTCCATATGCACTATATAGGGTGCCATTATTGACACAGCCTGGGGCTCTGTTGTGTTGTCACTGTTTGGAGAAGAACTCCTTGCTCTTCTGGATGTCAGGGACGATGGTGTCACTGCCTGGTTTCCAGCCAGCGGGACACACTGTCACAGGAAGAGAGGGACAAGCCCAGGATGAGTCACACTGACAGAATATTCAAACAATTCCTAACCAATGGTAAAAATTCCATGTTTTCCCAAACACATGCCACATGTTTGAAAGTGAGCTCCCATATTAAAAACAGACTAATGAAGTGGTATTAGGTTTTGTAAAGAGAAAATGATTGCTTGCTCTGTTAACTGAATGACTTAATGCCTTTTTAAAAAATGTTGGAAGTGTCCTGTGTGCATAGCAATGAGACCAGATCCAGATGCTGCAGGGCTCTACGCACACTTTTTATTAAAACAATTATTTTTATTTTTAGAAGGAGCACGCATGTGAAAAATGTAGCGGAACAAAAAATCCCAGGTCGCACAGGTAAATATTTTACAGCATATGAGAGTAACGTTGTCGCACTGTAGAGCCCTGTGCTGGTTCTTGAAATAAGAACTAGGTAGCAAAAACCTGCTAATCGCTTACCCTCTCCGTATTTGTCTGTGTGCTGGAAGGCCTGCACCAGACGCAGGGTCTCATCCACAGAGCGGCCCACTGGCAGGTCGTTGATGGTGATCTGCCTCAGGATGCCCTTGTCGTCAATCACAAACAGACCCCTGAGAGAGTGAGGGAGAGAGGAAGCAGACAGTGAGGGTCAGAAAGCCACATGGGGCATCTGAGACTACATGCTTGAATCAATGTCCAATACAACAGTAAAATCCGAAAGTCAGCCAACATGAAAGTGAATCAAATGCAAAATTAAATGCATTAATTTAACAATAACCTTGGAAGTGCACACTAAACCTCAAATGGCACCTTTATATACAGAGGTTTCAAAAACACACTACTGACGGCAGTGTCGTTAATAACTGACCTGTAAGCGATGCCCTGGTCCTCCTTCAGCACTCCGTAGTCTCTGGAGATAGACTGGGTGAGGTCAGCCACAAGGGGGATGTTCATTGGTCCCAAACCACCCTGCTTCCTGGGGGTGTTGATCCTATAGGGAGGGAGAGGGAAAGGGCACAATGTAGTCATCATAAAATCAAAAACAGCCCTTGTTTAAGCTTCATTAAGGATGTAGTGAGCATCACATGGTAACATAATGTCAAATTAAGAATTCTGACATTCACACAGTAGTAGTCAAAGTAAATGAACAATTAATGCAAATGTAAACTAGAGGGAGGATTCTAAAACCCATTGTTGGATTGAGTCCAGTGACCGTTAGTTCTTCTAAGAGCTATGGCACTTATCACCACTAGGCAGTACAGCAGGCAGAGGAGAGATAGCCAGAGCATGGGAGGGTACTCAAAAGCCTGTTACATATTTTACGATTGTCAGGTGGACAAATGGAAAGCATTTTACATGGACAGAGAAATGCTTTCGTCATCAGTTGAAATAGGTCAGCCTCTTGACCGTTCTGATCGAGGTGCAGGAATATTCCACCCTATTGTATGTCACCATGCCTTTAAAGTTCCCATCAACAGAAATGACTAAAACAACCCAATGCTCAAAAGTCTAAACCAGTTCTTACCAGGCCAGGTGACTGAAGTGAGAGTCTGTGGAGGCGCCTATGACCTCACAGCCGATCTTGCGGAACTCCTCGGCCTGGTCGCTGAAGGCCACGATCTCAGTGGGGCACACAAAAGTGAAGTCCAGTGGGTAGAAAAAGAACACCACGTACTTCCCTGGAGGGGACACACAGGAGAGGAGCCAGAAGAGTGTGTTTGGGTACATGTAGGCCTAGTCTCTTGGAACAGCAATAACACAGAGTAGCTGATTTGGCTCCGTGTGCCAGTAGTGTACTCTTCAGCCTATTCTTTTGAAGATATGTACTTGCATCCTGGAAGGTGACATATTCTAGCCGGTCAGAATATGAACTATTCTGTACCCTGTACACACACGGCTGACTGGCCTTGTTAAAACTGGCGTCATGAGTAGTTCTGCATGGTTGTTAAAGACAATGAAGACCCATAGCTTCATGGTTAGTCTGATTAATCAGGCTGTAAAAACAAATTGGTATATACAGCCTGTGACATGTGTGAAAGTGTAAATGGTCATTTCAAGCCAGAATGTTGAATACAATTACATTTAAACTTGCTCTACCCGTTGTCTGTGTAGTTTGTCCTTCAGCTACTCACATTTAGACAAAATACCCAGAGTAGTGTTATTAACCCGACTTTAAGAACACTGGTCTGTATAACTGTTGGTACTTCAGATTTTTGATTTCAATATTGACGCAATTCGCACATGACAAACTCTTGCTCAATATGGCCGAGTCTAACCGAACCAAATGGAAAACACTGCTAGCTGATTGTGAGGAAACGAGCTGTGGTCGACTACTTTCGGTTACATTTGGACCTACCGGCGCCGAAAAGTCCTCCTACCGCCAAAAGTACCAACAGCAAGTACAACCAGTAAAGTAACCTCAAATATAATTTCATACAACATTCTGGCGTGTAGAGACTACTGCCTCTTTACATCAACTTCTTTCAGACTGATATCCATGGAGTAACCATGGTAACATTCTGATGCTTCAGCAACTTCGCTGTTAGATGGTAACCTATAAACAACTTGCCAATAAAATGGTCATTTAGAGAAAATCATAAAGTCCTTACCTATGTAGTCAGATAGCTGGATCTCTTTGAACTGTCCATCCACCACAGCAGTGGCTTTGAACTGTGGGGCCGGCTGGCCTATCTTAGCGTTTCCAGATGACATGGTGACAATGACAGTTCACTGGGAAAGACAAACGACCCAGCAAAGTCAATCAACAGTGAATCAATACAGTTAGGAACTTCATCTCAATATGGCAAAGCAAATAGGTTGGAGTCTAGGCTATGGCCCAGGGGCCTCTCTCCTTTGTAACAAGCATATGGAAAGTAAATCAGTCAAAGTAATAAACTGAAAAGTTTCAGACAAATGCTCAAAGCTCTTCTTTTTTTTTACACTGATCTTAATTCTACTGCAGTGCTGTACAATGCTGCAGGATCAACTTGCCAATACCAAGCCTAGTCACATGCAAGGCAGTTGTTCTCAAGGCTGTGCGTGAGAACAAAGGTTTTACAGTGTAGCCTTGCCCAATGAAGAAATGTTATACTCGGTTGACATTCAACGGTCCTTGTCAAATAACTGTTTGAGCCATTAAAATCAGGATACGGATTACTACATAGTTGGGATTGGAACTAACGTTAACAAGGCTAACGTTAACACTAATTTTGCACGTGACAAACTTGAAACTATAATGCCTAAGACTGTTAAATATACATGTTTAACAATGAAACAACTCAATAGTATTGTATGCATTCCTTTACTAATCATCTATGCAACTAGTAATATTACAACTAGCTAGCTAATTGGCTAACAAGGTGCCAATCCCCCACACCCACCAAACTGTTCAAAGGGACAAAGAACCTGTTAGTAAAACAGAGGCCACAAGTACAAGGAAGCTTGACCCACAATGCCTAGCTAACGCTAGTTGTTAGCCGGTTTCTTTTGTCTGCATCTATTTGCAACCACAGAAAAAGTAGCGACATGTTAGCAGCTGAACATAATATGCACGGAGTGATAGTCGAAGTATCTAATATATACTTACGTTTCTTGTGAAAGCACTAAAGCGTTTGTGTTGCGGTTTACTGCAATTGCATGAAAGCCGCTAATCCGGAAGAAAGAACTTTCCCTATACATTTTAAAAGATTTTGTTTTCAAAATAAAAGTCGCCAGATAAATTGTTAAAATAAATGTCAATCTAATGTCAATGAGATAGCTTGTTGTGTGATTCATTTGAATTCAAAACACTTTCTGATATTACAATATGTATACACAAACGTGTTGCTGTTGAATGACACCACATTATATTATACTTTTTTAATGTTCAATCGATGGATTTAAAACAAGGACTTTTAATTTGTATGAGTAAATATTTTGACCCGGAAACGATTGCTGAAAACTCTTCGCAGGAGCTGATGGTGGAACATGGGTTAAATTGTCGAGTTAAATTATTCAAGAGGATAATATTGTATATTTTCGGTCAGTTATGGTCTGTTTAGCTAGTTAAGTTCTTAGCTACCTATCATGTCTTATTGTGAAGTATCCTCTTCTCTGACCAATCCAGCTTTCAACAAACCGAGCT
Organism: Oncorhynchus keta; assembly: GCF_023373465.1. NCBI lineage: Eukaryota > Metazoa > Chordata > Actinopteri > Salmoniformes > Salmonidae > Oncorhynchus > Oncorhynchus keta. The sequence continues at coordinate 413,982 of NW_026287945.1, read as the reverse complement.
ATCTAGCCAGCAAGCTAACGTTAGCTAGCAAAGTGCAGTCATTTAGCTAACAAACTACAATACCAGTTTACGTATTCTTTTTTGCTAAATTGAGTCTGATAGCCAAGCTGTGGAGTTGTATTTTCAAATCGTTATGGCTAGCTAGCTAGCTTGATATCTATCTTACAATCTGAGCAAATTAACTCCTATCTCTGTTTACATCTATTGAAAGGGAACTCAGCTCAACTGCTGTTGCTGGTCTGAGTGTCATTCAAGAAGTTTGACAGCCCTCGAGTTGGAACTTACTGGTAACTTACATTTGGACCAAATCAGAGTGGTCTGAATTGACTGGATGCGGAATGCTGTTTCAGTTACTTTCTATTCTAACCAATGAGCTGCTAAAACATACACCATATGTTTTCTATCAATTTCCCCCCTCTCAATTATCTTATGTACGGAAGAAGACAACATCCTAGGCTAGTTCCATCTTCAACCCTGGAATCAAAGTCATCCAGTCACCCGCACTCATGGAGAACACAAAAGAAGAGGGTAAGAACAAAGAGGAAAAGAGAAGGTGTGCATGAATTATAGTCTGAGTCAGTTGGAACCATTTTTGATAAGAAGCATAGTTTTGCCTCAGATTCAGAATGTCTCTGGATTTACACTCACTGGTACTATTTCCTCTGCACCACTTCCTCTCTTCCTCCTCTCTTCCCTTCCTCCTCTCTTCCCTCCCTCCTCTCTCTCTTGTCCCTCAGCCCCGGCCCCAGTTATGTGTGAGGTGTGCGGGACCTACTTCGAGACACGGCGGGGTCTCTCTAGTCACGCCAGACTCCACCTCCGTCAGCTCGGCGTGGCTGTCTCGGACAACAGCGGAGCTCCCATAGACTTACTCTACCAGCTGATTCAGGACAGGGACGGTTCCATGCACCCACCCAAACCCGTCTACTCTTCACCCAAAAAAAACAAGGGGTCGGGGACACTCATCTCCCAGAAGGAGTCCCCTCTTGGGGGTAGGGTCAAAGTAGTGACAACCCCACAGAATAATATATCCAAGGTAGCTCGTAAAGGGACAGTTTTGGCCAAGCCTCGGCAGTCTTCCATGTCGTCGTTCCTAACAGCAGGCAAGACACCATCGCCCTCAGGGGGAGCGAGCCTGGCCGCTGCCAAGCCTGCCTGGGCACCGCAGGAGACGGATGCCCCTCTCACCCTGGGTAAGTCTCAGCCTGGGTGTTTTCGATTGGAGTGGATATTTTAAGTGTTCCGTTATTAGATGTTTGTCATCAGGAAGTCACATATTAGGCCTATTATATTTGTGGAATTGAACGTTGTACCATTACATGTATACAGATATATATTTCTGTTCTTATGTAATGACATTATTAACCTCAAGTATAACATGGCCTTTCTAACACCAGTCTCTGGCTCCTCCCCTGCCTCTACAGCGATGGACACCAATGACGAGGTGCATGTGTGCCAATTGTGCGGCGCCTGGTATGAGTCCCGCAAAGGCCTGGCCAGTCACTGCCGGGCCCACTTGCGCCAGTTCGGCATCACCGAGAACACAGAGACGAAAGGAGGACCAATAGAATTCCTCTACCAGATCATGGAAGCAGAAGACCTCCAACCTATAGCAAGTGAAGGTCTCAACGTCTATAACCCTTCTATGTCTTCTAACTCTAACAAACGACCCTCCGGCTCTGGTTCGTCCACATCGCCTGCTAGACATAAAGGATCCCCCTCCTCCTCCCTTCACCAGCCTCCCTCCAACAAACGGCCCAAGCCCTCCGCGTCAGAAGGGACCGCTCCACAGGATCATAGGCTCAGCACGGGTGAGTTTCAAGTTATTTTTAAAGGGGCAATCTGCGAATGGTACATCCATATAGTTTAAGTCATATTTTAAGTCAAATTTAGTCATTTTATTTTAAGTCATTTTAAAAGAATGTCACAATTCAAAGAACAGAACAAGAAAGGTAAATGATAAAACCTCAAGTGATTCATCAAAAACATATTATTTGGAATACAGGTGAGTTCACCTGTGTGTTGTGCGGTGAGGAGTTTGAGAACCGCAAAGGCCTAGCAAGCCACTCCCGCTCTCACCTGCGCCAGCTCGGCGTCACCGACCTCCTGGGCAAGGCGTCGGCCATCGACACGGTCCAGCAGCTGGTCAGCAGCGGCGTGCTTGCGGCTGCTGCATCGGTACGACCCAGTAACACAACCACCAAGACCCCTTCTCAGTCTCCAGCCCCAGCCAGGTCTCCAGCTAGATCCTCAGCTAATGCCCACCTCAGTCCCTTGGCCTCCAGCCACAATCCCAGGTCCAAGGCCAAGAAGGGCTCCACCCTGGTCTATCCCAAGCCGGAGCCCCTGGAGATGGAGCTGGATGTGGGGTTCTCCAGTCCGCTTGGGGGGTACAGCAGCAGTAATGGATCTCAGGGTTCTCAGAAGTGGGCCAAAAACGGCCAGTCCTTCAACTCCGGTAAGATGAGGGTCCTATCTTTTTGACCAAGTGGTATACATTCTGTGGTTTCTAATTTGTTTGATGTAAAAGTCCCTCTTCTATTTGTGTTTTTCTGTTTTACCATTGAATAACTGCACTCAGACCATTGACCATCCATTCAGTCAATGCAGCATAGCTAAATGCACTGACATGTCAAGGGACAAATCCCTCCCTTTCCCTTCCCCAGGTTCAGACCAGGAGCTCATGATCACCTGTGAATTCTGTGGCCAGTTCTTTGACAGCCGCAAGGCCCTGTCCTGCCACGCCCGCTCCCACCTGCGCCAGCTAGGAGTCATGTGGTCTGTCAACGAGTCGCCCATCGACTTGCTGAGAGACATCCTGCTGAAGGAGGGCAGTGCCAATGCCACCCAGGTGAGTGCGTGTATGTGTGCAGTCCATTTGGCAATAGAGGTCACGTCAATATCTCATCATGTGCTACCTACCTGCTGCGCTTGTGCCCTCGAGCAAGGCACTAAGGGGCGAATCATAACTTCTGCTTAAAGGGTAACTCTCAACCCCAATTTCAGCCCAACCCCTTCAAATTATTTTTTTTATTTTATTGAGGTGAGAAGTTGTGGGTGGGGGGAATTTGCTCATAAATATTAATTTTGAGGGTAGGTAAACATAGTTGTACCTGATCCCAACACTTTCTCACTAAAACATACTTATCAGAAGTCCACTGGCACGCTCTGATAATAAAATTATGTGCGTCGCAAGCAAATATGACTCTGGACAGTTAATACCTGCAAAACACCAGTCTTAACGTCAACAGTGAAGAGGTGACTCCGGGATGCTGGCCTTCTAGGCAGAGTTGCAAAGAAAAAGCCGTATCTCAGACTGACCAATAAAATAAAATAAAAGATTAAGATGGGCAAAAGAACACAGACACTGGACAGAGATGGCTTTTTCTTTGCAACTCTGCCTAGAAGGCCAGCATCCCAGAGTCGCCTCTTCACTGTTTTTGTTTATTATTTTACTAGGCAAGTCAGTTAAGAACAAATTCTTATTTTCAATGAAGGCCTAGGAACAGTGGGTTAACTGCCTGTTCAGGGGCAGAACGACAGATTTTGTACCTTGTCAGCTCGGGGATTTGAACTCGCAACCTTTCGGTTACTAGTCCAATGCTCTAACCATTAGGCTACCCTGCCGTTGAGACTGGTGTTTTGCGGGTACTATTTAATGAAGCTGCCAGTTGAGGACTTGTGAGGCGTCTGTTTCTAAACTAGACTAGACACTCTTATGTACTTATCCTCTTGCTCAGTTGTGTACCAGGGCCTCCCACTCCCCTTTCTATTCTGGTTAGAGCCAGTTTGCGCTGTTCTGTGAAGGGAGTAGTGAACAGCATTGTATGATATCTTCAGTTTCTTGCCAATTTCTCGCATGGAATAGCCTTCATTTCTCAGAACAAGAATAGACTGACGAGTTTCAGAAAAAAAGTTATTTGTTTCTGGCCATTTTGAGCCTGTAATCGAACCCACAAATGCTGATGCTCCAGATACTCAACTAGTCTAAAGAAGGCCAGTTTTATTGCTTCTTTAACCAGAACAACAGTTTTCAGATGTGCTAATATAATTGCAAAAAGGATTTCTAATGATCAATTAGCCTTTTTAAAATGATAAACTTGGATTATCTAACACAACATGCCATTGGAACACAGGAGTGATGGTTGCTGATAATGGGCCTCTGTACGCCTATCTAGATATTCCATAAAAAAATCAGCCATTTCCAGCTACAATAGTCATTTACAATATTAACCATGTCTAAACTGTATTTCTGATCAATTTGAAGTTATTTTAATGGACAAAAAATGTGCTTTTCTTTCAAAAACAAGGACATTTCTATGTGACCCCAAACGTTTGAACGGTAGTGTGTGTGTGTGTGTGATATACAGTTGAAGTCGGAAGTTAAGTTTACATACATCAAGTACATTTAAACTTAGTTTTCACAATTCCTGACATTTATTCAGAGTAAAAATGTCCCTTTCTTAGGTCAGTTAGGATCACCATTTTATTTTAAGAATGTGAAATGTCCGAACAATTGTAGAGAGAGTGATTTATTTCAGCTTTTATTTCTTTCATCACATACCCAGTGGGTCAGAAGTTTACATACACTCAATTAGTATTTTGTAGCATTGCCTTTAAATTGTTTAACTTGGGTCAAATGTTTTGGGTAGCCTTCCACAAGCTTCCCACAATAAGTTAGGTGACTTTTGTCTCATTCCTCTAGACAGAGCTGGTGTAACTGAGTCAGGTTTGTAGGCCTCCTTGCTCGCACACACTTTTTCAGTTCTTCCCACATTTTCTATGGGATTGAGGTCAGGGCTTTGTGATGGCCACTCCAATACCTTGACTTTGTTGTCCTTAAGCCATTTTGCCACAACTTTGGAAGTATGCTTGGGGTCATTGTCCATTTGGAAGACCCATTTGCGACCAAGCTTTAACTTCCTGACTGATGTCTTGAGATGTTGCTTCAATATATCTACATAATTTTCGTTCCTTATGAAGCCATCTATTTTGTGGAGTGCACCAGTCCCTCCTGCAGCAAAGCACCCCCACAACATGATGCTGCCACCCCCGTGCTTCACGGTTTGGATTGTGTTCTTCGGCTTGCAAGCCTCCCCTTTGTCCTCCAAACACAACGATGGTCAATATGGCCAAACAGTTCTATTTTTGTTTCATCAGACCAGAGGACATTTCTCAAAAAGTATGATTTTTGTCCCCATGTGCAGTTGCAAACCGTAGTCTGGCTTTTTTTATGGCAGTTTTGGAGCAGTGGCATCTTCCTTGCTGAGTGCTCTTTCAGTTTATGTCGATATATTACTTGTTTTACTGTGGATATAGATACTATTGTGCCTGTTTCCTCCAGCATCTTCACAAGGTCCTTTGCTGTTGTTCTAGGATTGATTTGTACTTTTCGCACCAAAGTACGGTCATCTCTAGGAGACAGAACACGTCTTCTTCATGAGGGGTATGACGGCTGTGTGTCCCATGGTGTTTATACTTGCGTACTATTGTTTGTACAGATGAACGTGGTACCTTCAGGCATTTGGAAATTGCTCCCAAGGATGAACCAGACTTGTGGAGGTCTACAATTTATTTTCTGAGGTCTTGGCTGATTACTTTTGATTTTCCCATGATTTCAAGCAAAGAGGCACTGAGTTGGATGGTAGACCTTGAAATAAATCCACAGGTACACCTCCAATTGACTGCAATGATGTCAATTAGCCTATCAGAAGCTCCTAAAGCCATGACATCATTTTATGGAATTTTCCAAGCTGTTTAAAGGCATAGTCAAGTTATTGTATGTATAATCATGGCCAAAAGCTTTGAGAATGACACAAATATAAATTTTCACAAAGTCTGCTTCCTCAGTTTGTATGATGGCAATTTGCATATACTCCAGAATGTTATGAAGAGTGATCAGATGAATTGCAATTAATTGCAAAGTCCCTCTTTGCCATGCAAATGAACTGAATCCCCCCAAAAAACATGTCCACTGCATTTCAGCCCTGCCACAAAAGGACCAGCTGACATCATGTCAGTGATTCTCTCGTTAACACAGGTGTGAGTGGTGATGAGGACAAGGCTGGAGATCACTCTGTCATGCTGATTGAGTTCAAATAACAGACTGGAAGCTTCAAAAGGAGGGTGTTGCTTGGAATCATTGTTCTTCCTCTGTCAACCAGAGTTTCCTGCAAGGAAACACGTTTCGTCATCATTGCTTTGCACAAAAAGGGCTTCACAGGCAAGGATATTGCTGCCAGTAAGATTGCACCTAAATCACCCATTTATCGGAGAATCAAGAACAAGGAGAGTGGTTCAATTGTTGTGAAGAAGGCTTCAGGGTGCCCAAGAAAGTCCAGCAAGCGCCAGGACCGTCTCCTAAAGTTGATTCAGCTGCGGGATCGGGGCACCACCAGTACAGAGCTTTGTCAGGAATGGCAGCAGGCAGGTGTGAGTGCATCTGCACGCACAGTGAGACAAAGACTTTTGGAGGATGGCCTGGTGTCAAGAAGGGCAGCAAAGAAGCCACTAAACATCAGGGACAGACTGATATTCTGCAAAAGGTACAGAGATTGGACTGTTGAGGACTGGGGTAAAGTCATTTTCTCTGATGGTTGTTTGGGGCATCCGGAAAAAAGCTTGTCCGGAGAAGACGAGGTGAGCGCCAACAGTCCTGTGTCTTGCCAACAGTAAAGCATCCTGAGACCATTCATGTGTGTGGTTGCTTCTCAGCCAAGGGAGTGGGCTCACTCACAATTTTGCCTAAGAACACAGCCTGAATAAAGAATGGTACCAACACATCCTCAGAGAGCAACTTCTCCCAACCATCCAGGAACAGTTTGGTGATGAACAATGTCTTTTCTAGCATGATGGAACACCTTGCCATAAGGCAAAAGTGATAGCTAAGTGGCTCAGGGAACAAAACATTGATATTTTGGGTCCATGGCCAGGAAACTCCCCAGACCTTAATCCCATTGAGAACTTGTGGTCAATCCTCAAGAGGCAGGTGGACAAACAAAACCTCACCAATTCTAACAAACTCCAAGCATTGATTATGAAAGAATGGGCTGCCATCAGTCAGGATGTGGCCCAGAAGTTAATTGACAGCATGCCAGGGCGGATTGCAGAGGTCTTGAAAAAGAAGGGTCAACACTGCAAATATTGACTCTTTGCATCAACTTCATGTAATTGTCAATAAAAGCCTTTGACACTTATGAAATGCTTGTAATTATTCTTCAGTATTCCATAGTAACATCTGACAAAAATATCTAAAGACACTGAGGCAGCAGACTTTGAAAATTCATATTTTTGTCATTCTGAAAACTTTGGCCACGACTGTAAACTTCTGATCCACTGGATTTGTGATACAGTGAAATAATCTGTCTGTAAACAATTTTTGAAAAATGACTTGTGTCATGCACAAAGTAGATATCCTAACCGACTTGCCAAAACTATAGTTTGTTAACAAGAAATTTGTGGAGTGGTTGAAAAATGAGTTTTAATGACTCCAACCTAAGTGAATGTAAACTTCCGACTTCAACTGTATGTATCGAGATATATATATATATATATATATATATATATATAGATATACACTGCTCAAAAAAAATAAAGGGAACACTAAAATAACACATCCTAGATCTGAATGAATGAAATATTCTTATTAAATACTTTTTTCTTTACATAGTTGAATGTGCTGACAACAAAATCACACATTATCAATGGAAATAAAATGTATCAACCCATGGAGGTCTGGATTTGGAGTCACACTCAAAATTTAAGTGGAAAACCACACTACAGGCTGATCCAACTTTGATGTAATGTCCTTAAAACAAGTCAAAATGAGGCTCAGTAGTGTGTGTGGCCTCCACGTGCCTGTATGACCTCCCTACAATGCCTGGGCATGCACCTGATGAGGTGGCGGATGGTCTCCTGAGGGATCTCCTCCCAGACCTGGACTAAAGCATCCGCCAACTCCTGGAAAGTCTGTGGTGCAACGTGGCGTTGGTGGATGGAGCGAGACATGATGTCCCAGATGTGCTCAATTGGATTCAGGTCTGGGGAACGGGCGGGCACACTCCAGCCACATGAGGTCTAGCATTGTCTTGCATTAGGAAGAACCCAGGGCCAACCGCACCAGCATATGGTCTCACAAGGGGTCTGAGGATCTCATCTCGGTACCTAATGGCAGTCAGGCTACCTCTGGCGAGCACATGGAGGGCTGTGCGGCCCCCCATAGAAATGCCACCCCACACCATGACTGACCCACCGCCAAACTGGTCATGCTGGAGGATGTTGCAGGCAGCAGAACGTTTACCACGGCGTCTCCAGACTCTGTCTCGTCTGTCACACGTGCTCAGTGTGAACCTGCTTTCATCTGTGAAGAGCACAGGGCGCCAGTGGCGAATTTGCCAATCTTTGTGTTCTCTGGCAAATGCCAAACGTCCTGCACAGTGTTGGGCTGTAAGCACAACCCCCACCTGTGGACGTCGGGCCCTCATACCACCCTCATGGAGTCTGTTTCTGACCGTTTGAGCAGACACATGCACATTTGTGGCCTGCTGGAGGTCATTTTGCAGGGCTCTGGCAGTGCTCCTCCTGCTCCTCCTTGCACAAAGGTGGAGGTAGCGGTCCTGCTGCTGGGTTGTTGCCCTCCTCCACGTCTCCTGATGTACTGGCCTGTCTCCTGGTAGCGCCTCCATGCTCTGGACACTACGCTGACAGACACAGCAAACCTTCTTGCCACAGCTCGCATTGATGTGCCATCCTGGATGAGCTGCACTACCTGAGCCACTTGTGTGGGTTGTAGACTCCGTCTCATGCTACCACTAGAGTGAAAGCACCGCCAGCATTCAAAAGTGACCAAAACATCAGCCAGGAAGCATAGGAACTGAGAAGTGGTCTGTGGTCACCACCTGCAGAACCACTCCTTTATTTGGGGTGTCTTGCTAATTGCCTATAATTTCCACCTGTTGTCTATTCCATTTGCACAACAGCATGTGAAATTTATTGTCAATCAGTGTTGCTTCCTTAATGGACCGTTTGATTTCACAGAAGTGTGATTGACTTGGAGTTGTTGGATAAGTGTTCCCTTTATTTTTTTGAACAGTGTATATATCGAGATGGGGCAGATTTTATGTTGGAGAACTCACAATCAACGAGCCATGAGTCAACTGTTTTAGTTTTTGACCTGACCACCATGGTCATCTTCTTGCTACAATGGATGTAGCTACGAATTTAAATGTAGAATCCTCATAGCTATGTGTATTTTTCTTCGCAAAAGCACAGATATATATATATATATATATATATATATATGCCATTTAGCAGACGCTTTTATCCAAAGCGACTTACAGTCATGTGTGCATACATTCTACGTATGGGTGGTCCCGGGGATCGAACCCACTACCCTGGCGTTACAAGCGCCATGCTCTACCAACTGAGCTACAGAAGGACCATGTATGAAACAGTAAGCAAAAACATTGAATTTGGTCATATGCGGAAACGTGCCTTACTGCCCTTTGAATTTTTGTTTAACGTCAGTAACAACGCAGAAACGACAATAAAAAAATAACGAGGCTATATACAAGGGGTACCGGTACTGAGTCAATGTGCAGGGGTGAAGGTTAGTTGAGCTAATAGAGGTAATATGTTCATGTAGGTAGGAGAAAAGTGACTATACATAGATAATAAACAGTAACAGCAGCGTGTTTGTGTGTGAGGCGTCAATATGCATGTGTGTGTATGTCTATGTGTGGCATGAATGTGTGTATGTCCGTGTGTGTGTGTGTGGCGTGAATATGTATGTGTGTGTATGTCTGTGTGTGTGGCGTGAATATGCATGTGTGTGTATGTCTGTGTGTGGTGTGAATATGCATGTGTGTATATGTGTGTATGTCCGTGTATGTGGCGTGAATGTGGCGTGAATATGCATGTGTGTGTGTGTCGTCAATATGCGCGCGCGTGTGTGTCGTCAATATGCGCGCGTGTCAAGAGTGTAGTATGTGTGAGTGTGTGGTTAGAGTCCAGTGAGTGTACATCAAGCCTGTACAAGAGAGTGATTATTAATAACATAAGGGGGTCACTGTAAATAGTCCAGCCATTTGATTAACTGTTCAGCAGTCTTATGGCTTCGGGATAGAAGCTGTTAAGGAGCCTTTTGGTCCCAGACTTGGTGCTCCGGTACCACTTGCAGAGAGAACAGTGAATGACTTGGGTGGCTGAAGTCTTTGACAGTCCTTCCTCTGATTGGGGGCTGTGATGGCAAAAAACCTGTTGAAATGGCTCATTAAAGATGTATTGTGTTATAGGTCAAGAGGGAGCCATCGTCCTCTCACTCCAGTGCCGACCCGGCCTGGGCCAATCACAGGAGGTCCTCGGAGCCTTCGTGGGCTCCCCAGGGCTCTAAGAGGACTTTCACTCCTCCACTGGACTACTCCCTCAACGACAAGCCTTCCCCTGATAAGAATGGATCCTCTCAGTCTGGTAAACTAACAGTGCTCCCGCCTGACCAGCAGATCTCAGCCAGGTTATTTGTGGCAGGCAACTGTTTTCCATTGCAACTGTGATGGCAATTGTATTTAGCAGGAGCTCTTTCCAAAGGTGACTGATTCCATTATTAGTAAAAAATAAATCAACTCTGTAACCTGCCTAGTAATTAGTGCTGAAATAGAAACGCTTCAACTGTCAAACGTCTGTTTTTAACCCCCCCGTCCTCTTCTCTCCTTCCAGCCGGGGATGCGTGCTGTGAGCTGTGCGGCTTTGACTTTGAGAACCGCACGGCGCTGGCGAGCCACGCCCGGGCCCACCTCCGCCAGCTGGGGGTTAAGGAGTGGAGGGCAGAGGGTGTGAAGGCCTCCCCCATCGAGTTGCTCAGCGCCTGGATCCAGAGGCAGCCCCACAAGGCCGCGGAGATCCACCGCCAGTACCGCGACGGTGACCGCAACATCAGGTTTAAGGTGAGTGTTACATCTTCTATTACAAACTGGGTGGTTTGAGCCCTGAATGCTGATTGGCTAATAGTCATGGTATATCAGACCATATACCACAGGTATGACAAAACATTTATTTTTACTACTCTAATTACGTTTGTAACCAGGTTATAATAGCAATAAGGCACCTCGGAGGTTTGTGGTATATTGGCCTTATACCACACCCCCTCTGGCCTTATTGGTTAAGTATAGCGCCCATTAGGTTTGGATCTAATTGCTCTGTGGCAGTGGGGCTGATCACCGAATCTTGGATTAAAAGCAGGTGACAATCACATCCCCTCAAGTGCATGACGTTTAGGCACTTTCCAGCTGCTTAGTTCTGTGACAGGAGTGCTTCAACTCTGTCTCGGAGAGCGGCTGGGTTTCGTCCTTGCTTTTCTAAACAGTAGCTGAGGCTTGGGGAGACGAGATGAGTGGACAGATATTGATTTAAATTGAGAGCTGGTGGCAGGTTGACACCAATAGAATAACAGTGGTCTGTAGTTGCTAACATCAGTCTGTGTGTGTGCTGTATGCTATTTCTACTACCAATCCAACTTAGAGGGAAAACTATTTCACCAACACTTGATTTCTTTTCCCCTTCCAGAGGAACGCCCCGTCCCACTTTCCCTCCACAGACTCAAGCTCCTTCCCCTCGGGAGCCCAGAGGGCTGTGGGGCTGGGGCGCAGGGCGGGCCGAGAGGTGGCCAGGGTCACCGGGGGTTTGTCCAGGGCAGCTCAAGGTCAAAGGTCACAGGGGGATACGGGACATTCGTCATATCACCATCATACCGTCACTCATACGCAGTCCCAGGGGGCTAGAGGAGACTTCAACCACATACGCTCTCCTAGAGGTGAGAGATGGAAACCGACTCAAACGTGCATGTGCACATATACACACACACACACACACCCCCTACAGAACTTTCTACCTGTTTGCCCTCTGATAAAACCAACGTTGAGCTATGGTAGACTCTGATTTGAAACCCCTTTCCAACCCGTCTGCCAGGTTTTGAGCGGCGGGTCCCTAAACACACCGCCCATACGGAGGGAGCAGAGGGGGACGGCAGCTCTCCACAACCCCCCCGGTCAGGAAACATCCCTTCCCTGGTTCCCAGGCCTCCCTCCACTCCTCTGGTCAAACAAGTGGGCAAAGAGTACACCCTCAAGTGCAGGTGAGCTGATTGCCAAAATGCTGATAGTTTAATATACGCTGAACTCAGATTGCCCGAGGTCACACACTTGTATGATTTATTATTGGCATCGTACGAGGGTCTCTGCACTACAGGTTCCACAATGTTTCACAGAAAGTGGTTTAAGCGCGGGTCTGTTTGTATATTAATATTAACCAACCTTCTCTTGCTTTCTGTTCTGTTCCATCCCTCAGGTTCTGTGAGGCAGTGTTCCATGGATCTCAGTCAGTACAGGAGGACTGGATCAGACACCTGCAGAAACACATCCTGGACCTCCGCTTCAACAAGGTCTGTCCTCCCCCTGACCCAGAACGGCCCCTGGTCCCGGGCATCGAACCCTCAGCCACCACCACCACCCCGGTCCTTATGGCACCACTGGTGGTTTAAATGGTTCACTACTATGGCTACACTCACTGCATTTCCCTTATTACCACTTAGTTGGATCGTCTTATCTGTTGTTCATCTGTTTGTTTTCCTCAAAGGACTGTTGAACTCAGTCTACACTGTGGTAAAAACACCTAATAAGGTGTGTGTGTGTGTGTGTGTGTGTGTGTGTGTGTGTGTGTGTGTGTGTTTATTTATTTATTCAGTGTTAAAGGAATGACTTGGTTTGAATGATAACTGCACAAAGTGGATATACTGTAGCACTAGTCTTGTCCACCAGCTGTGTCTCTCTCTAGCTGTTAGCCTGGGGATAAGGTTAGTGTAGCACAGACATAGCTGTACCAGCCTCATATCAACTCTAGAGGGCCTACTTGGGCCAGTTGAAGAAGTCTACTTTCAGTAACTCCTCATGCTGGGTTAACTTAGACATGGAGTCAAACAAACTAACATTCATTCACCATGACACATTCATACCACTTAGTAGTCTAGCAATGGTTACATTCCATGTCTTTATTGGGATGTTTATTGCACATTGTTTTCATAGAAACCTAAATTCATAGTAGTCTGACATTGGATGGAATGGGTTTCCATAGACTGTAGTCAGTGATGTCACTGAAGAAGTAAGTCAAAGCCTGTTCGAGCATTAAATACATTCCCCTTGTTTCAACTGTTCCAAAGCAGTGTGGCATTATAGGTTGCATTGCAGAATAGCAGGGAAGGAAGCATGTTCACTTTAGAATTATGGTCTGAAATGTCCCTATTGTACAGGAATTTGTATTAGATTTTTTAATGAATTCTGTTTTTAAATGTAGAACTGTTTTCTGAAGTAAATAAATATAAGACAAGGTTTTATATTTGTCTTGAATTCTTCTGTAATTAGTGGTTTGAAGGCTGCAGAGCCAGACAGAATACCAGGACGTGTACTCAGAGCATGCGCTGACCAGCTGACGTTTTCAACCTACAGTGCCTTCAGAAAGTATTCACATCCCTTGACTTTTTCCACACTTTCTTGTGTTACAGCCTGAATTTAAAATGGCTTACACACAATACCCCATAATATCAAAGTGGAATTATGTTTTTTGACATTTTTACAAATTCATTAAAAATTGAAAGCTGAAATGTATTAAAACCCTTTGTGATGACAAACCTGAATAAGTTCAGGAGTAAAAAGTGGCTTAACTCACATAAGTCACATAAGCATGGTGTAATAATGTGTGCAATAATAGTGTTTAACATGATTTTTGTATGACTACCTCATCTCTGTCCACCACACATACAATTACCTTTAAGGTCCTTCATTCGAGCAGAGAATTACCAAACACAGATTGAACGACAAAGACCAGGGAGGTTTTCCAATGTCACGCAAAGGGCACCTATTGGTAGATGGGTAAAAATAAAAAAGCAGACATTGAATATCTCTGAGCATGGTGAAGTTATTCATTCACTTTGGATGGTGTATCAATACACCCAGTCATTACAAAGTTACAGGCGTCCTTCCTAACTCCGTTGCCAGCGAGGAAGGAAACCACTCAGGGATTTCACCATGAGACCATTGGTGACTGAAATAGTTACAGAATTTAATGGCTGTGATAGGAGAAAACTGAGGATGGATCAACAACATTGTAGTTACTCCACAATACTAACCTAAATGACAGAGTGAAAAGAAGGAAGCTTGTACAGAATAAAAACTATTCCAAAATATGCCATCCTGTTTGCAATAAGGCACTAAAGTAAAACTGCAAAAATTGTTACAAAGAAATTAACTTTCTGTCCTGAATACAAAGTGTTATATTTGGGGCAAATCCAACACATCACATCACTGAGTACCTCTCTTCATATTTTCAAGCATGGTGGTGGCTGCACAATGTTATGGGTATGCTTGTCATCAGGCAAGGACTAGGTAATTGTTTAGGATAAAAATAAATGGAATATAGCTAAGCACAAGCAAAATCCTAATGATACATCAGATGACCTGGCCTCCACAATCACCCAACCTCAACCCAATTGAGAGGATTTGGGATTAGTTGGACCAAAGAGTGAAGGAAAAGCAGCCAACAAGTATTCAGCATATGTGGGAACTTCTTCAAGACGGTTGAAAAAGCATTTCAGGTGAAGCTGGTTGAGAGAATGCCAATAGTGTGCAAAGCTGTCATCAAGGCAAAGGTTGGCTACTTCTAGAATCTCAAATATAAAATATATTTTGTTTCGTTGAACACTTTTTTTGTTACTACATGATTCCATATGTGTTATTTCATAGCTTGATCTCTTCACTATTATTCTGCAATGTAGAAAATAGTACAAATAAAGAAAAACCCTTGAATGAGTAGGTGTGTCCAAACTTTTGACTGGTACTGTATATATATACACTACCATTCAAAAGTTCAGGGCCTCTTCCCTGTTGACGTTGAGACTGTTTTGCGGGTACTATTTAATGAAGCTGCCAGTTGAGGACTTGTGAGGGGTCTGTTTCTCAAACTAGACACTCTAATGTACTTGTTCTCTTCCTCAGCTGTGCACCGGGGCCTCCCACTCCTCTTTCTATTCTGTTTAGCGGTAGTGCGCTGTTCTGTGAAGGGAGTAGTACACAGTGTTGAACGAGATCTTCAGTTTCTTGGAAATTTCTCGCATGCAATAGCCTTCATTTCTCAGAACAAGAATAGACTGACGAGTTTCAGAAGAAAGTCTTTGTTTCTGGCCATTTTGAGCCTGTAATCAAACCCACAAATGCTGATGCTCCAGATACTCAACTAGTCTAAAGAAGGCCAGTTTTATTGCTTCTTTAACCAGAACAACAGTTTTCAGCTGTGCTAACATAATTGCAAAAGGGTTTTCTAATGATCAATTTAAAATGATAAACTTGGATTAGCTAACACAATGTGCCATTGGAACACAGGAGTGATGGTTGCTGATAATGGGCCTCTGTACGTCTATGTAGATATTCCATAAAAAATCTGCCGTTTCCAGCTACAAGTCATTTACAACATTAACAATGTCTACACTGTATTTCTGATCTATTTTATTTTATTTTAATGGACAAAAAATGTGCTTTTCTTTCAAAAACAAGAACATTCCAGTGTACTGTAGATTCTGTATACTGTATATCTACTTTTTTAAGTCTTTAACTCTGCATTGTTTAAAAGGACAAGTAAGTAAGCTACACTGTTATTTCTACTATTTTATTTTATTTTAATGGACAAAAATTTGATTTGACTGATTTGAAAAACAAGAACATTGCTATGTGAAATCCAACAGATGACTTGACTGTAGTTGCACCAGACCCAAGACGTACACAATTCTGGCTATACTGTATACTGTACTTTTTTTTAAAATCTTTATCTCTGCATTGTTTCAATTGAATCAAACATAAAGATATAAAACAACAACAAAAAATGTCAGTCTCTCGATGTGCAAAACTGATAGAGACATACCCAAAGCGACTTACAGCTGTAATCGCAGCAAAAGGTGGCGCTACAAAGTATTAACTTAAGGGGGCTGAATAATTTTGCACGCCCAATTTTTCAGTTTTTGATTTGTTAAAAAAGTTTGAAATATCCAATAAATGTCGTTCCACTTCATGATTGTGTCCCACTTGTTGTTGATTCTTCACAAAAAAATACAGTTTTATATCTTTATGTTTGAAGCCTGAAATGTGGCAAAAGGTCGCAAAGTTCAAGGGGGCCGAATACTTTCGCACGGCACTGTACATAATTATATCCTATAAAATAGCAGGCCCATCCGTCCTTCATTGCTGACAATGCCACGTGTCAATTGGTAGTCTTACAGTATGTCCAATTCTTCCATATAGTGTAGTTGTAAAAAATAAACAAACCGTTATAGTTGACTTGGCCAAGAACAATGACCAATTCCTTCATGTCAAACCGAACCAAAATAGAACTTAAAACTTGAGTGTCATGTCGTCAGGTTTGAATCCATCACAAACACTTTCTTTCACAAAACCCTCTCAGAATCCAAACAATTCAAACTATTTCTATACAAGTAAAATAGAACCCTATCATTTTCACTCTATTCCATGTTTTCTCTCATCCAAACCTCATTGTTGTGTCTTTGGGCTTCAGTAACACATTAGACTGAGGACATCTGACAGCGACTTCACACCAATTCAGTCTGAAGCAGAGGGGCTGGTGGGAGGAGCTATATGAGGATGGACTCATTTTTAATGGCTGGAATTGAATGGAGTCAAACATGTAATTTCCATATGTTTGATACCGTTCCATTGATTCCATTCCAGCCATTACAATGAGCCCGTCTTCCTATAGTTCCCTCCACCAGCCTCCACTGGTCTGAAGGAATGTTGAAAAGGTTCAGTGCTGATGAACAGTTCAGTACATGTTTCCCCATAACTGTGAGACTGAGACTGTGGCTATCTGGCCTGGGTTAAAATAATATTTCAAATATTTCAAATACGTTAATCGTTTCATTGAGCCTGCCGAGCATCTGAGATTAAGAGGGTTTGAATTTTTGGGACTGTTCCATTGGTGCCATTGCTGCCAGTAAAGCTCATTATTCAAACTCAAATAAAAGCCCAGCTAAAGTACTACATCAGAATTGGGTTGCCTGTGTAGATGTAGCCCAACACTATTTGAACCCAGGTCTGGTGGTGGTGGCCATGGCTCCCTTCACACAATACAAAGCTAGGACAGCTTCCCAGTATTGACAGTAGCAGGCCTGGGATATTAATTTTATTGCCTGTATAAATCATTTCTGGCCAGTGGCTACAGTTCTCCCTGATGCTGCAGCCTTCCACTCCCTACTGTTTCATCAGTCTGTTGTATTGTTAATCACTAACCTCCTAGACTGGACCCTGGGGAATGGTAGTCGTTAAATCAGTGTTAGGTCTGCACTCAACAATCTACTTTAGATAAACCACACTTAAAAGATTGATGCAAGTTGTATTTCAGTCACATAGAGTAAAAAACGATCTACACTAGATGGTGAAGAATGAAGATCGATGAGTTTTATTTCAGTTGTGTTTCAGCCAAATAAAGTGACAATCTATGTCCCACAGATGACCTACTACTCTAGAAGTTTTAGAATAGAAGATCAATGATACTTCTATAGCAGTCAAATAGGGTACGAAAATAACAAATATTCAGACGTTTTTTACTTTGCTAGTGGAATAGGCTGGCTGGTAAAATAGGTTGTGTTGGTACAATATGAGTATCTCTAAGATGTTTGACACGTTTTTAGTTTTGAAATATGATCCTTATTCAAAATGGATCAATCCACAATTAACTGCAAAACAATTGTAAATGAGCATCTTTACCCACAACTGGACTATCCTAAAATAGGCTGACGTATCTCAAGTATGTTATATACGTAAATGCTGAAAGGCCTCTTCCTGGTATAGTGAGTGTTGAGAAGAAACCACATCATTGAGTCAGAGGGCGTATAGGAGTAGAGAGAGAGAGGGTGTATAGGAGTAGAGAGAGAGAGGGCGTATAAGAGTAGAGAGAGAGAGGGCGTATAAGAGTAGAGAGAGCGAGGACATTATCCCTACTAGGCTTATAGAGCACGACACGGTGTCTGTGTGTCTGCCTATTCCAAACAGTGGGCCTCACTCTGGAATCGATCTATCACGCTTCTGTCTCAGGCTGCTCTCTGCTTCCATTCTCTTCTCCACCAGACATTACGGAGGAGGCGTAGAGAGAGGGGCGATATGGTCCCTGAGGAACCATTCAACCACCCTCGCTGAGTCCGCTTCCAGCCCCACGTGCCTTCTTTAAAGCCTGCTAATAACATATTCCTGTATCCCATTCTGTTAATTCCATATTGACCCTATGGTTTATTACACATGAGCCGGGAGAGTGTCCTGTCTGTCTGTCTGTCTGTCTGTCTGTCTGTCTGTCTGTCTGTCTGTCTGTCTGTCTGTCTGTCTGTCTGTCTGTCTGTCTGTCTGCCTGTTCAAACAGTGGGCCTCACTCTGTCTCGATCTATCACGTCTTCTGTCTGTCTGTCTGTCTCTGCTTCCATCCTCTCTTCTCCACCAGACATGTCTGGTCCCTGAGGAACCATTCAACCACCCTCGCTGATCTGTCTGCCCCACGTCCTGTCTTTTAAAGCCTGCTAATAACATATTCCTGTATCCCATTCTGTTAATTCCATATTGACCCTATCTTTATTACACTGTCTGAGTGTCTGTCTGTCTGTCTGTCTGTCTGTCTGTCTGTCTGTCTGTCTGTCTGTCTGTCTGTCTGTCTGTCTGTCTGTCTGTCTGTCTGTCTGTCTGTCTGTCTGTCTGTCTGTCTGTCTGAGGCAGCGGTAGATTACTCATGTTCGTCCTTTTCAAAGGGACCTGCTCATTTAAGTGAGAATGCAGCCTCAATCCCTTCCTGAAAAGGGATGATTGGAACACAGCCTAATCTCCTCAAAGAGATTATCGTTGAGACAGTTCGTAGATGTACTGTCTATATCCAGGGCCGGCTGAGCTGGATGTTTCATAGAAGTCCTGCTTGTTTTAAGTGAGAACCCAGCCCTCACCTAACCTCCTCAAAATAGTTTCTAGATGTATTCAAGGACTGGAGCAGTTGCATTATGACTTGAATGTCCTAATATGAGTTGGATGATCTACTTCTAATGTAATCCTGAGTTTATAGCTGTGTTTTATATGTTTTACCCTGATGATGGTCCATCTTGGATACTGTAGTCTGTACCAATTAGTGAAAAGGTTCCGCATGCTAAGTCTGCTATGATCAAACAGACTATAGGCCTGTTTAAAAGATAAATGACTGTGGTAGCTCTACTCCATTCATCGGACACCTGTCTTTGATCCGGTATAAGTGATGGCACAGTCCTTGATATAAATATCTAGAGGAGACATTATGTGATATGTGTCACTATTTTTAGCTACCATATCAAGCGTGAGTTTGTGTTGATGCCCAGTGAGCTGTCCTGGATCGTGTTCAGAAGGGCACACCGTAGCAAAGCACTTTGCAACAGAAACAAAAATCTGTCATTCTTATTGGACAAGTTCAAGTAACACCTTCCGTTTCGCTCCATTTCAAAAGGTGTGTCAAAGTCATACCGTGGAAGGCCTAAGGTCTGCTGGTTTTTGGTATTTCCTTTCAATTAAGTCCTAGACAAACAAGTGAGGGCAGTTCTTTACCAATTAGTGACCTTAATTCATTAATCAAGTACAAGGGGGAAGTGAAAACCATGCAGACACTCGGCATTCCCAGGTCTAAATCAGTCCCCGATTAGAGGAGAACGATGAACAAACGCAGTGGAACTGGCTTCGAGGTCCAGAGTTCAGTTTGAGGGCTTTAGAGTCATCTTTCCTTTCTCCTTCGTGAAAAGAAGGAATCCATGGAAAGAGTGTAGTGGGTGAACCAAGTTGACAGCACATGCTGAGTGACAGACAACATGTCATTTGTGTGGCAGTGCTGCTGTGGGTACATTTAGAAGGATCCATTATTTCCCTTTCCCCTCCTCACTCTGGCCATGACAGCACTTTAACTGAAACCTTAGATATGTCTTCAATAGATGATTCATATAAATACTCTGTGACTTGGCAGAGAACATGGTTTTCTCACAAGACTTGTGGCTTCGCAATCAGTGTTCCCAAAGGACCCATTTTCTCAGACTGTGGAACTGTGGACTGAGTGTGTGTGTGTGTGTGTGTATGTGTGTGTGTGTGTGTTGTGTTTTTCCATGTCGTCTTGTAGAGACCAAATCTCTCTTGTTACACAGGGGAAGATGTAAAACGGGGAATCTCATCATCTTAGACTCTTGAGGTTGAAATCACATTGTTGGCTTTTCAGGCACTATTATACATAATAGACCATGTCATTTGTCTACATGAAAGTGAATGCAGTACATATGCATTACAGAATACAATACTGTACCAGTCCGTGTGTACCAAGCAAGGCAGCAACATATCCTGCAGGTGCAGTTGACATGCTTATGTTTCTAACTCCAGCAGTGTAGTAGACTGTCTAGCAAATACTATACAGATACACAAAATCTAAACAAGAAATCAAGAAATGTCCAAATGAGTCCAATTAACAACCCAGAGTAGATATATTAGAGTGAGCAGTGAGCAGTTCAGTCATCTCCACCATGTTTGTAAGACGGGGCAAGGTCCTTGTCTGAAGGCTTCAGCATTTCACCAGCACAGTTGTGACCATGGAAATAGAAGCTCTAACCCTGGCAATTTGACTAGTAAACTCACAGGTACACTTTCGCAATGGCTGCCTGGAATTGTGATGCAATAATTTCCATGGCATTTTGTATTTCCAGAGTAATGTAGAATGTATATTTGTTCATGTCAGTTGAGTTGACTCAACAAATCACACAGATTGAAGGGTACACATCCTGCTTTTACTTCATGGAATGGATACAATCAAAATGGCTGCCAGTCCACCCATTATGCCATCACTGACTTGAATGGAGACACCCTTTCTATTCATTCTATTTCTATGGTTGTGACTGGGTCATCTCTGTATGTTCCTAGACTGTATGTAGCCTGATCCCAGATCTATTTGTACTGTCTGGGCAACTCCTATGGTCATTGGTGTGACAGTACAAACAGATCTGGGATCAGGCTATATGTCGTAATGAGGTCATAATAGGGTCACCATGCAGAACACCTTCTGCCTCTCAGGTTACCTGAACTGATGGCTCTCTGCTGTGTCTGGAATCTACTGACACTGGACCCCATAGGGGGCGAGGGCCATACCCTAGGCCGTGCTGTGCTGCTGGGGTCATCAGTATCAGGTTCATCCATCATAATTAATGATGACCATGACACATTAATGTACATTAAGACATATCAGACCTCGTCGTTCATATGGTGAGAACACAGATGGCTTGTTCATGTGGTCAGTAGCAGTGTACTAGTCAGGTCATGTGATCTATGGGTCCTCTCCTATAACCTGTGACATCATCAAGGACAGAGAGTGAAACAGAGAACTAAACTTACCTTTGAGTCTGACTATAAACTGTGCATTCCTGTAATGAAAACATACAGCAGTGTTTCTCAACCTGTTTTATACCTGGAACTGGTACGATATGGCCCTTACATTGAAACTACCACTGACATTAAAACTACTACTTAAGAGAAGTGGCTAAATCAGGTTCAAATAAATAACCATCTGAGGGACCGGTTAGCAGCACCCAGGGGACCAGTTCCACCCAGAACCGGGAGTTGACTGACCTACACTGACCTACAGCATAGCATCGTATAAAGATGACTCATCATATCTCCTGTAAACAGAGACTTATGTTCACCATCTATATAATGTTTCCACTGTGACTGTCAATGATTGATGTAGTGGATCATCTGTTTGTGCCAGTATTTTTAGGGACAAATTTAGCTCCAGACAGGCCATAACATGTGAATTCTGGAATACAACTCTGAAAAAAAATAGTGTTGTACATTTTGTTTTTCTGGATGCTTACTTCTCGTACCCTGGGCTGTGCTGTGCTGGAGCTCGCTGTCTAATTTTCTGGTTAGTTAGTCAGCCGTGTGTGTGCGTGTGTTTGTATCGGGCGTGCCTGCAGATGGCAGGTCAGACATTGTTAAGCGCGTCCTGCCACAGAGTCATCGCGTGCTGGGACTGAATGAAGGAACACACACGATGACATGATGAAGGACAGAGCAAGGACAGAGCAGGGGTGGAGAGAAGGGGAGGATGTGTGATATTATTAACAAACGTTAATCAGAATCCGCTGTTTCAGTGTGAAAGTAAATACTAGTGTTACTGAACCTCATATGATACACTCTTAGAAAAAAAGGGTTCCAAAAGGGTTCTTCGTCTGTTCCCATAGGAGAACCCTTTTTGCTTCCAGATAGAACCCTTTTTGGGCCCATGTATAATTGTCTGTGAAAAGGGTTCTACATGGAACCCAAAGGGGTTTTACCTGGAACCAGAAGGGTTCTACCTGGAACCAAAAAGGGTCCTCCAAAGGGTTCTCCTATAGGGACAGCTGAATAATCCTTTTTGGTTCTAGAACACACCTTTTTTTCTAAGAGTGTACCTGTCAATGTCACCTCCAATACTGCATGGTTGTCATTCACGGGACAGAACGTGAGAGGGCGAGGTCATTATTCTTAGGCAGATAGACAGGGAGTCTGATGTAACCTGTTCTCACCAGGTAGAGGAGAGTCTCTCAGTCGTTCTTTATGACCTGGGATCCAAACTGAATCCATACTTTGTGTCACTATCATGTCACTTCACAGGAGGGACCCCTATCACCTCTAACCCTGTCTGTATTTTCTCTTTGCCCCCAAGTTTCAGATGTTGACATTTTGGGGAATAATCGTGTCATTGGACATTTAACATACCAGTAATATTCCCAGTTATTAAGGTATTTGTGACACACCAGTATGTGACATGTAATGATATTTGAAGTGATGCCAGTCCTAGCCTGGAAACGAGACATGAAAGGGGACTCCTCAGGGACACTAGGGGTTCTGTTTTAGGTATTGGGGCTCGGCAGTGAAGGGAGTTGACCATAAAGGGACTGAAAAAAATGCATTCTTAACTTTAAAAGTCTGGAGACTTGTTCAGTCTTCAAAGGCCTGTCTGTTGGTTTTAGGGGTTTATCAGTTCAGGGTTTTTTTATGTTTACTTACACATAATTACAAGATTCCATGTAATTACTGGCATAAGTCAAATGAACCCTGGCCTAATTACTCCTTGGAACCATGACATAAAGTTGTTATATGGTAGTTAGTTAAAATATACTACAGTCTATATGTCTATCAGCGATTTGGGAAAACTCGTCAAACAGGAAATGGGAACAATCTCCAGTGACATCATTTCCTCTAACTAAGAAGACTACTGAGTGATTTGAACGGACCAGGATTCCCTCCACCTTATTACTGTAAATGATCTGTTATATTTAGGTTCCTGATGCATTTGGGGAAAATCTCACATTAAATCTTACTCATAGTACGATCTTAGTAGCATCAAACCAAATGTATTCAACACATCCAATTATGATGTGAAAACATTGCTCCTCATGTTGAAGTTTTTGTTCCATCAACAATGAATGTGGAAATAGTGAAATTCCTGTAAACAGTGATTCACAATGACGCTTTCGGGACAAATAAGAACAAGTTAGGTTGTACGTTTAGAGATTTCACCACATGATCATTTCGTCTACCTAGAGGATTAAAGTACTTTTTCCCCTCCATCCCTCTCTCAATGTTCTGCCGGGAAAATAAGTCAAATCTGTGACATTCCGGATGAGATGGAATGAGCTTCTTCCAGCCTCCATACACAACGGTTCCATCCCAAATGGCTAACTATTTCCATATTGTGCATTACTGTTGACCAGAGCCCTGATCAAATTTAGTGCACTAAATAGGGAATAGGTTGGCATTTGGGATGCAAACAACATCATATGTCATGTATGATAAATGGCCTGCCTAGATGATGTACTATTTCAACCTGGCGTATTTCATGGTGGTTGTGATTCCAGCAAAGTGAAACGGGGGGGTTACATACACTCTGAAATATTCTGTTTGCGTTGGAACGGAACAGTGGTCCGTAAAACAGTAGGCCCCTCTGTAGTGTGCACAGGGTGTATCCCAAATGGCACCCCAGCCACTATGTAGTGCACTACTTTGAACCAGATCCGAGTGGGTCTTGGTCAAAAGATGCGCACTATAGGGAACGAGGTGCCATTCGAGATAAGAGACCATACAGTATATTTCTACTTATCCCTAACAGGATCTCTACACACAAAAATATCGCTCCACTATCACATATCACATCAAAGATTCCCAAACATTGCCTCTGCACCCTAATATGGCTCTGATAACAAAATATACAAATATTTATAATCTAGATAGTACATCATTTTTGGACAAACCACACTAGCTGCATATAATAGTGACTGGATGCAGGGTCATAGGTCAAGCAAGAGCATCAGACTGTAGCGCTGTCTTTTGTACATTTAAGTCAGAAGAACAAGGCTATTATTTTAAGTGATTAGGTCAATCCAACTCAGTGGCTTTGTGGTTACAGTGTACGCCCAGAGATTGGAAGATTGGGGATTCATGCCAGACTCTAAAATGGGACCCAATGCCTCGACTTGGAACTCAGCATTCATCTCGTATTAGGTCAGTTATGTTTAGATGCATGAGGTGAATGTTAAATGAAGATGGAGATTGCCTATTAAACAAATAGTATTGATTGGCTACTTCAATGTGCCTAAAATTAAAGATATTTACAAGAGGACTAGGTAATGTGGGGCATCATACAGGAAGTGTGTATGTGTGTGTGTGTGCTTACGCTATGTTTATTTTATCATGCTGTCATCACCTAACAACTATAATTACTTAAATCAATAGAATTAATCAACATGGTCAGCTTCTGTTATGGCTCTGCTCTCTCCAACCTTCTGTTATGGCTCTGCTCTCTCCAACCTTCTGTTATGGCTCTGCTCTCTCCAACCTTCTGTTATGGCTCTGCTCTCTCCAACCTTCTGTTATGGCTCTGCTCTCTCCAACCTTCTGTTATGGCTCTGCTCTCTCCAACCTTCTGTTATGGCTCTGCTCTCTCCAACCTTCTGTTATGGCTCTGCTCTCTCCAACCTTCTGTTATGGCTCTGCTCTCTCCAACCTTCTGTTATGGCTCTGCTCTCTCCAACCTTCTGTTATGGCTCTGCTCTCTCCAACCTTCTGTTATGGCTCTGCTCTCTCCAACCTTCTGTTATGGCTCTGCTCTCTCAACCTTCTGTTATGGCTCTGCTCTCTCCAACCTTCTGTTATGGCTCTGCTCTCTTCAACCTTCTGTTATGGCTCTGCTCTCTCCAACATTCTGTTATGGCTCTGCTCTCTCCAACCTTCTGTTATGGCTCTGCTCTCTCCAACCTTCTGTTATGGCTCTGCTCTCTCCAACCTTCTGTTATGGCTCTGCTCTCTCCAACCTTCTGTTATGGCTCTGCTCTCTCCAACCTTCTGTTATGGCTCTGCTCTCTCCAACCTTCTGTTATGGCTCTGCTCTCTCCAACCTTCTGTTATGGCTCTGCTCTCTCCAACCTTCTGTTATGGCTCTGCTTTCTCCAACCTTCTGTAGCAGGGTTGTTCCACCAATTCGGTGCCTTTTAAGTAGTGTAACTCTGTTCCATTCTGTCATATAGAGCACATGTTCAACTTAATAAAAACAGAGTTTTCTCATTTAAAAAATGACTATACTAAGTGCCTATTAAGTGCCAAATAAAGTAACGGGGTTGACCGTAACAGGTTTGACCGTAACAGGGTTGCCGATTTCTTCTTAAATCAGCCATAAATCCCGTTGTGACAGGGGGAATGGAAGCTTGTTGTGTGCAGCAGGGAGTGGCAATTGAATGCAAGCTTCACAAAATGCAAGCTTTTTTATTGTAAAAAGATTCTAGCCTGTCTATTGTATCTATGGGTAACAGGTTAACGTGCGACCCGCTCAGTTTTCCAACACAAAACACCAGAAATGTGTCAAAAAGGGTAGAACCAGCTCACCTGCTTTCATTATATGATTTGACTATTCATGTTTCTTTGAATTAAAAAAAAAAGTTTCACCATATTCAACAGAGTTCATTTCACGTGACAGGGTTGACCTTAAAATGAGGCACAGATGTAAATGAATCACTAATCACATTAAACACATTCTTTGTCAAAACAACAAAATAACTAGGGCTTTATAATGATGGTGAAATTTGAGACATTTTGGGATTAAGTGGGTTAAAATCTTCATAGAAGTGACACAGGGTGACAGAGGAATTTGGGGATTAAGTGGGTTAAAATCATCATAGTATTGTGGCACTTTAGCAACCCTTTATTCATATTACAAATCACATTTCTTGAATTCGCCAAGTAGTCAAAATTAAAGGGCACTTCATTTAATATAGCAGGCTTTTTACAATTCAATATCGGTCCACAATTTCTATTTAAAGGCACTCTTTTTTGTAGAACGACCCAATACTTGTTCCTTTCAGTCAGCAACCCCATCATTCATTTCATTCGATAACTTAAATTCTGCTCCTTTCAACTCTTTCCATATAACTGTACTTGATTTGTATTGACTATAGTCCAAAAAGACTTGTCCATCCCAAACAGCATCCTATTCCCTCTATATACGACCCTGGTCAAAAGTAGTGCACTATATAGGGAATAGGGTGCCATTTGGGACGCTAGCAATGAGCATTGAATATAGTCAGACAGAGTTACTGTTTTCTTGCTGAAAGGAGGAAAGCCAACCCAATTAATCAAACTGTTATATTTAATGAAAGCAGACATGTTTAATGTCATGAACATACGCTCCTTCAACAGATATAGTTGACCTTGGTGGGTGGATGGTGAAATAGATCTACCAGAAAATATTAGTTTGGGGTTGTGTTCCTTCCTGAGGACCATAATGGAACCTCTAAACTGAAGATCGATTGTCATGGTTATTACACAGGACAGAAGGAACCTCTGCTACTGAAACATATCTCTGTCTTCTTTCTGTCCTAGATACCAATCAAGGAAAGACATATTCCTATTCTGAAATGATAAAGGCTTTAAGGATTGCACAAGGCTTTTGGATGGCTCTCAATGAAGCTGCATTTGCAATTCAGATCTGATCTTCATCTAATCTTCCCAATCCAGGCCTGGTCTCCCATTCCCTTCCCAACACTGTATAACGTTACCAATGATCCATTTATAACCTGGGTGGATTTGATGACTCCTCCATGAAATCTCATCCTCCATGCTTGGAGGAAACCAGATGACCTTGGGCTGGAAGGGAGTGAGAGAGAATGTGTGTGTGTGTGTGGGTGTGTGTGCAAGCGTGTGCGCATACAGGTGTGCTTTGTTCATGTGTGTGCATCTAGAAACTGGCATGGTCCTCATTGAGGAAGGGCTAGGCTAAACATCTGTTGTAACTGCTGTGAGCGAGCGGGTGTCTCTCTCAGTCATTGTGGGAATGGTCCGCTGTCAGGTGTCTCCTTTCCATTTCCAAGAACTTACTCACTCAACCTTCCAATGGGTTTATTATTTTATCCAGACAGATTGGAGTTAGTAGCCAAAGTCCCTTTATTGTTGGTGGTGGTGGGTCTGTGAATACGGTTGAACGTTTTCCTTGAGTGCAGCCCGCCTGAGGATATTCAAGGATCTTTCGTTTCTTAGGTTGTTATGGCAACACTTAAACTCTGTAACCAATTAGAGTACACCAGTATAAAACCAGAAGAGAGGATGAGTAAATGAGCTGTGTACCTCAATGTCAGAATGACATATACTTCATCTAAGCCTGGATTACAATGCATATAGTGGTGGTATGCTCACCAGACCTGGGTTCAAATACTTTTTGAAATGTTTCATACTATGATCGTTTGCTTTAGCCGGTGTCTGGAGCGCTAGGTGGGAGGGGTTAGCAGTTTTTGGGACTTTTCTTTTGGCTCCATTGTAACAGGACAGCTCAATCAAGAACAGATACAAGTATTTGAAATAATTTCAAATAGTATTTGAACCCAGGTGTGATGCTCACATCCCTTAAAACATTTATCCAGGTGCTGGAATAGAGAGAGTAGTGTCGTGCAGTAGTAGAGCCCCTGAAACAAGACAGAGCCTGCAATGGATAGGGGTTGACATCTCTTCTCTATTAAGCCAGTGGTGTGGTCCACTGAGTCAACACATGGTCAAATGTATTCCAGGAAAGAAAGGCTTACTGATACAAGCTGGAGGGAAAGTGAGCACTTTATATGTGTCAGCTTGGTGTTGTGTGTGTGTGTGTGCGCGTGCGTGTGTGTGTGTTTGCGCGCATGTGTGTGTTTGCGTGTGTGCGTGTGCGTGTGCGTGTGTGTGTGTGTGTGTTTGCGCGTATGTGTGTGTTTGCGTGTGTGCGTGTGCGTGTGTGTGTGTGTGTGTGTGTGTGTGTGTCTAAACCATTGTGTAAACCCTGGTGACTTCCCTGCATCACTCAGCAACAGAGCAGGGTCAACTCTCGGCTCCTTATCTGCCGCAGTGCATCTGAGGACACACACACACTTACTCACACACACTCTTCCAAATATGTGACAAAGTCAAACGGCAGGAAGTAACACTCCATGTATTCGGGCGCTGAAGATCAGCGTGGTAGCGGGGTTGAGCAGACATATGCAGTGCTTACTGGGATTGCAGTCTCCGCGAACGTGGAAACATTGCCTTTACATTTCACTCATGCTACAACGCTGATCCTCGGCACTATTGATTGAATCCAGCCCTTCAACTCAGTGACTCTTCATTGCGTCACACATAAACACATATCCTCCTCGTCTTTGCGGCGCAATAAAAAACCGAAGCCAAATTCCAAACAACGGTCCAGAAAATGTGGTTATCTTTGAGTTCTCGGCGAGAAGTTGATAAACGCTTGTGCTCCCGGGTTGTTTATATTGACATGTCTAACGTTCAGTAAACGTCTGCTGACTCCTACTCTTGTTCGGGGACTTGGCCGAGGAGAAGGAGACCCAAGCAAAGTTTGGCCCCTGAATTAGAGATGACTCGTGTTCTTTAAGAATCATTTGTTCATCGGTGTTCTCTCCGCTTCTCTGTTATATAACCTTGTTGGTCTTCGGTATAGAAAGGTTTCTAGGCCTCTATAGGAAAGTCTGTCACGTGGAACGCCACTACCACTTTATAAGGACCATAACTCAGGGGGGATCATTCGCTCTACAGATCATTTACTGCTGTCTACAGGAGATCACTTATAGCCCAAACCACTGGAGGCTCAGAGACAGTAATTGAGCGTTAATAATACATTTTGTTTACGTTCTTATGTCAGGGCACTGGGTAGATACGTTCGTTTGGAAAGGTGTAATTTACAAGGTGCTTAATGGCCGTTGGGGATGAGGAAGGGATCAATTTGAAGCCAAGCAGGAAGTGGATGCAGGGAGAACGAGAGTAGGTGACAATGTAAACATGGGATTTTCTCTTATTTTCTCGCTCATCATTCTCCAGTTCAGTTACTGTAACTCAGCCCTCATAGCAGCCTTTCCATGTGCCTGCCATAAAGTGTTATAGGTGAACCTGCAAGACAGAGGAATTCATGTGGGTTTCGTAAATATCAAATATGTCACAATTTAATTGAACACAGTATAGTGGCTGCTTCCTCTGCATCCCCTCTATCTGTCTCTCTCCCTTCTGTCTCTCTGCCCCCACCTCTCTCTCTCTCTGCCCCCCTCTCTCTCTCAGGGACGTGGGGCTGTGCATAGACGTAGAATGACCATAGTAATGATGCATCACAACACCATGTTAGCCATATTGAGTGTACCCATAAGTGTACCAGTACCAGCCAAATTGCCTTGATCGGAGGGACTTTATCCAATCTAGTAGAACCAATTATATTTCTATGGGCTTGTCGTTGACCACTCTTAACTGTCAGGCTCTGAAAGAACAGAGTGCAGTTTAATTCCTAAGAAATCAAATGTATTTTGCAAGAGAGCCCTGGAGATTATATCTGGGTATCTGAGTTTCCTCCAGGCTAAATGATGAACCATTGGGACTCCGGAGAAGGATTTGGACATCTACTAGACAGCAAAACAAACAGGCCAACAGACACACTGTTGCCAATGTCTCATACTTTGTGAACCACTCCTAAAGAGTCCTAAACACTCTCACTCTCTCGCTCTCTATCGCATTCTCTCTCTTCCCCTCTTCCCCCCCACATTTTTATGCATGATTATTCAGTTAGTGCAGTGGACCTGATCCTAACCCCCTGGGGGGCCTCAACACCAGACCCAGCCTCAGGACAGTTGGTCTCAACGGTTGTGAAACTGCTGCTGCTCGTGCCAGGGACATGAACTAATGACCGTGATGGCCACCACGGACTAATAACTCCTCTACAGCGAACCGCGAGGACAGGGGGAAAGTGTGATTTATGAGCCTGCCTTTCCAAATGGGAGGAAGGTTTACCTAATGCATTAAATACTTTCACATTTCTACAGCATCTCACTTTGGGTTTGCAGTCTATGGTGCGAAGGTTGTGTGTGTGTGTGTGTGTGTGTGTGTGTGTGTGTGTGTGTGTGTGTGTGTGTGTGTGTGTGTGTGTGTGTGTGTGTGTGTGTGTGTGTGTGTGTGTGTGTGTGTGTGTGTGTGTGTGTGTGTGTGTGTGTGTGTGTGTGTGTGTGTGTGTGTGTGTGTGTGTGTGTGTGTGTGTGTGTGTGTGTGTGTGTGTGTGTGTGTGTGTGTGTGTGTGTGTGTGTGTGTGTGTGTGTGTGTGTGTGTGTGTGTGTGTGTGTGTGTGTGTGTGTGTGTCTGTGTGTATGGCCCCGTTCTACAGACAGAGGTTAGACAACGAGAGACAAGAAGATGAGGGTTTTATTGTTGCTGTCTGGTTGTGTTCGGTGTATGTTTCCACGTGGTGAAAACCAAAACAAGGGCTGGATAGAGATGCTGAATGATCATAATCCCATTTTTCACATCTAGGGGACCATGAATAAATCCAATTTTCCTTTTATGGTTCTAAAATGATGTAATTTTGGATTATTTTCTGAGTATCATTATTATTTTTAATGAACTGGTAATGGTTTGAACTCATGTTAGTAGATCTCCTGAAATTGTGTAACCATGACCATGACCGTGGTCTAAAAATGGACCAGGTTCATCTCATAATTGGAACTCGATGGTGAAATCCAACAGGTGTTTCATTGAAAACCCAACAAGCTTAATTCCAATAACAGATTTTTAATAAACCCAGCTAGACAAGAATACATACGAACGTTAGCCGCATAGCTACCTAATTCCCATACAAGCTGAAAATATATTTGAGAAACATGAGAGACGATTGGTTTACATGCTCCAGAGTTTGGTGGGCACATTATTCTGATTTTGTACACCCCATATTTCACTTCATTGGCCTTGTAAAGCAGAGAGTGCCAGAGCACTCAGACTGCGGGTCGAGTTCAAAGGAGACAGGCAGGTTCGTATTGGCATCATTCATTATGCAGCTGTGGTGTAGCGATCATCTGATCTATGTCTAAAGGCTCTCTCCCTCTCCCTCTCCCTCTCCCTCTCCCTCTCTTACCTCAGCCCAAGTTTATTCTCTCTCTCTCTCTCTCTCTCTCTCTCTCTCTCTCTCTCTCTCTCTCTCTCTCTCTCTCTCTCTCTCTCTCTCTCTCTCTCTCTCTCTCTCTCTCTCTCTCTCTCTCTCTCTCTCTCTCTCTCTCTCTCTCTCTCTCTCTCTCTCTCTCTCTCCCTCTCCCTCTCCCTCTCCCTCTCCCTCTCTGCTATGATAGCTTGAGCCAGAAAAATATTGTGTGTTCAGTAAATTAAAAGTGGCCCTAATGCTTAAGGAATTATAGTCCAAGGCACCGTCCGTTGACGTTTGAGTGACCCTTGCTAAATCTAATTTCCTCTCCTGGTAAATTGACCAAAGGGACCTTGATTTTTCCTCTTTGCTCTTGGATGCGAAGGTTGGATGATGTGAGGAGTGTTTGGGACTGGGGATGAGGGATAGCGAGTGTATTTTATATTGGTATAACGCTGATTAAATCAATTCCATGGGCCAATGGTCATTTATGCAGTCAGATTTTCCAGACCCCAGCCAGGTTGGTGACTGTTGTCAAAAACAATCGGACTGTTCTAAAACACGAGATAAAACACGTAAGAGACTCTAACAGTGTCTCGTCAGTCATGAGATAAATATGGCTGATCTCTCTCTCTCTCTCTGTTTATTTTTGTCTAAAATATCCAGTTGTCTCCATCTGGTCTAGTAGGCCGTGACCAGACACATATATGGTAACAAAAGGAGCATATCGACAGACAAACTTCAACCTTTACCCTAGCAGGAAAACAAACAGCGTTGTGCCAGAAGAATAGTTTTTACTTTATGCAACAGTCTAACATGCTTATTTTTTATTTTCTCTTGCAATGAATCATTCTTCTATCTTTCATTTTCTGGGACTGTGTGACGGTAAATAGCCCCCAGCCCACACAGAGTTCTGGGCTGATCATGGAAGGATGCAGCTGCAGAGAACCACCCAGTCCTGTCGTCCTTCTACGCTACTAAGCAACTAACTGTCAGTCTGCATCTAGTTCCCTCAAACTCAACTCAAAGCCAGTTCCACTGCATTTCTTTCATTGTTCCCATCTAATCAGAGACAGATTTAGACCTGGGACACCAGGTGTGTGCAATTAATGATCAGGTAGAACAGAAAACCAGCAGGCTCCGGAACAGAAAACCAGGTAGAACAGAAAACCAACAGGCTCCGAACAGAAAACCAGGTAGAACAGAAAACCAGCAGGCTCCGGAACAGAAAACCAGGTAGAACAGAAAACCAGCAGGCTCCGAACAGAAAACCAGGTAGAACAGAAAACCAGCAGGCTCCGGAACAGAAAACCAGGTAAACAGAAAACCAGCAGGCTCCGGAACAGAAAAGGTAAACAGAAAACCAGCAGGCTAGAAAACCAGAAAACCAGCAGGCTCCGGAACAGAAAACCAGGTAGAACAGAAAACCAGCAGGCTCCGGAACAGAAAACCAGGTAGAACAGAAAACCAGCAGGCTCCGGAACAGAAAACCAGGTAGAACAGAAAACCAGCAGGTAACAGAAAACCAGGTAGAACAGAAAACCAGCAGGCTCCGGAACAGAAAACCAGGTAGAACAGAAAACCAGCAGGCTCCGGACCTCGTAGGGTAACAACAGAAAACCAGCAGGCTCCGGACCTCGTGAAGAGTTGAATACTCCTAATTTAGTATATAGTAACAGACTTGTTCAGTCCAGATACTTCACACAGCCTTTCTTAGTTCAGGATGTGTGCAGGAGTGCAGGGAATCACATAGGCCTATCATTTCCCAATGCCATTGGTCAATAGCTTCTCCATTATGATGCAGTTCAGTGTTGGGGTCAATTCCATTTCAATTCAGTCAATCCATAAAGTAAACAAAAATTCATTGGACTTTCAATTTACCTCCTGAATTGATTGAATCGAAATGGAATTGACCCCAACCCTGAACTGTACTTTATGTGAGAAGCTACGTATGTGAGAAGCTATGTAAGCTGGCCTTGCTCAACACAATAGCCTCCCCATAACTCTATTGTATGAACATCTCATGAAGGGAATGCTAATGGTATGGAACACTAACAGGGAATATTAGCTCATTACAAACTACACCACTTATTCCAGTAAAATCAGAAACTAGGCCAACGCATTAACTATGCTGGCAGCACATTAGCTTGTTTTCTCCTTCCAGATTTGAACAATGCCTCTGGAATAGGGGGCATCTGGTGGAGCGGGAATAAGCAGTGCCGTATTGGGACATTGATTTGTCTGACCTAATGAAAACACTAAATGTTTTTTTTTTTATGGAGGGGCTTTAGACGAAGCGCTCACAAGTTTACTGTGTGGAAATCCCAATGTGATTCATGAGTTTCAATTTAGGATTTATTGTTCTTCAGAAACCTTCATTCCACTCGGTTACTGAGGGTACATTCAGACAGTGCATGCCCCTCAAATGGCAACCTATTCCCTATGTTGTGCACTTCTTTTGACCAGGGCCCATAAGGCTCCCACAGGGTGCTAGTCAAAAGTAGTGCACGACATGGCGAAAAGGCTGCCATTTCAGATGTAGTCAGTGTTTCATTTAGAATTAATATATATATCTGTCCCAGAATGGCTGGCTGTCCCTAACTGTAGGAAACTGACTAAAATGAATACTGGTTTTCAAAGACAACAGATGAATAGTGCTTAAACATATTCATGTTTTATATACAGAGCTGACTTGTTTTGAGCTTATTGCTTTCCATATTATATAGGCTAATACTTGGATTCAACATCAGCAGATAAATTGTGCATCTTCATTTATGTTTTACAGTGGGGCAAAAAGTATTTAGTCAGCCACCAATTGTGCAAAATCTCCCACT
The DNA here is from genome assembly GCF_023373465.1 of Oncorhynchus keta. Lineage (NCBI taxonomy): Eukaryota > Metazoa > Chordata > Actinopteri > Salmoniformes > Salmonidae > Oncorhynchus > Oncorhynchus keta. The sequence goes on along the minus strand of NW_026287945.1, from coordinate 379,633 downwards.
TAAAAGATGAGAGAGGCTTGTAATTTTCATCATAGGTACACTTCAACTATGACAGACAAAATGAGGGAAAAAAATACAGAAAATCACATTGTAGGATTTTTAATGAATTTGTTTGCAAATTATGGTGGAAAATAAGTATTTGGTCAATAACAAAAGTTTATCTCAGTACTTTGTTATATACCCTTTGTTGGCAATGACAGAGGTCAAACGTTTTCTGTAAGTCTTCACAAGGTTTTCACACACTGTTGCTGGTATTTTGGCACATTCCTCCATACAGATCTCCTCTAGAGCAGTGATGTTTTGGGGCTGTTGCTGGGCAACACGGACTTTCAACTCCTCCAAAGATTTTCTATGGGGTTGAGATCTGGAGACTGGCTAGGCCACTCCAGGACCTTGAAATTCTTTTACGAAGCCACTCCTTCATTGCCCGGGCAGTGTGTTTGGGATCATTGTCATGCTGAAATACCTAGCCACGTTTCATCTTCAATGCCCTTGCTGATGGAAGGAGGTTTTCACTCAAAATCTCACGATACATGGCCCCATTCATTCTTTCCTTTATCAGTCGTCCTGGTCCCTTTGCAGAAAAACAGCCCCAAAGCATGATGTTTCCACCCCCATGCTTCACAGTAGGTATGGTGTTCTTTGGATGCAACTCAGCATTCTTTGTCCTCCAAACACAATGAGTTGAGTTTTTACCAAAAAGTTATATTTTGGTTTCATCTGACCATATAACATTCTCCCAATCTTCTTCTGGATCATCCAAATGCTCTCTAGCAAACTCCAGACAGGCCTGGACATGTACTGACTTAAGCAGGGGGACATGTCTGGCACTGCAGGATTTGAGTATCTGGCGGCGTAGTGTGTTACTGATGGTAGGCTTTGTTACTTTGGTCCCAGCTCTCTGCAGGTCTTTCACTAGGTCCCCCCGTGTGGTTCTGGGATTTTTGCTCACTGTTCTTGTGATCATTTTGACCCCACGGCTTGAGATCTTGCGTGGAGCCCCAGATAGAGGGAGATTATCAGTGGTCTTGTATGTCTTCCATTTCCTAATAATTGCTCCCACAGTTGATTTCTTCAAACCAAGCTGCTTACCTATTGCAGATTCAGTCTTCCCAGCCTGGTGCAGGTCTACAATTTTGTTTCTGGTGTCCTTTGACAGCTCTTTGGTGTTGGCCATAGTGGAGTTTGGAGTGTGACTGTTTGAGGTTGTGGACAGGTGTCTTTTATACTGATAACAAGTCCAAACAGGTGCCATTAATACAGGTAATGAGTGGAGGACAGAGGAGCCTCTTAAAGAAGTTGTTACAGGTCTGTGAGAGCCAGAAATCTTGCTTATTTGTAGGTGACCAAATACTTATTTTCCACCATAATTTGCAAATAAATTCATTAAAAATCCTACAATGTGATTTTCTGGATTTTTTTCCCTCATTTTGTCTGTCATAGTTGAAGTGTACCTATGATGAGAATTACAGGCCTCTCATCTTTTTAAGTGGGAGAACTTGCACAATCGGTGGCTGCCTAAATACCTTTTTGCCCCACTGTATATGCAGAACGTACGTGTTTTATTGATTCTATACTGAATTACATGTAAATTAGATCTATAGGCCTACTTGGAGAACATCATCCATGTATCCAATATCCATACCATCCTGTTTATGTCACTAAACTCTCTCATTGGCACTGTACATAAAATGTGTGTGTGTGTGCATGTGTGTGCTGGTTTTTGGTTTTCCGTTTCAATTAAGACCTAGACAACCAGGTGAGGGGAGTTCCTTACTAATCAGTGACCTTAGTTCTTTAATCAAGTACAAGGGAGGAACGAAAACCTGCAGACACTCAGCCCTCCGTGGAAAGAGTTTGACACGTGATTTAAAAGGAAAATAGGTCGATTTTTTTTCGAATAGTATTATTTTGACATAAGTATTTTACAAAGTAAGTATTCATATATCTATGCCAAAGGATGGCATGGTATAAAAAGAATCACAAAATTGTGTGTGTGTGCTTGTGTGCATGCATGCATGTCTACAATAGAGATAAGATGGAAAGCACCCAATCATTGTGGGTGGGAATGTAAACATGGATGAAATGGTTCATGAGAGATAAATACATGAGCCAAAACAACATAGACAGAGAGTTTATCGGAAAGGAAGAGTTGAAATAGATTTCCTGGTTTCTCTTTGGGAAAGGGCCAATAGATGGGCCTACAGTGTGAGTCATGTTTGTAATCAGGCCCTGTTATGAGTAATGATTCAAACAATGCTTCGTAATATTAATGAATCAATACAGGGAGGCAGTCACAATTTAATGTTGTTATAAGTAATATGATATACAATAAATTGTGTTATTGGTGTTTGTAGCCAGCAATGTTGAATTAAATTACAAAACCATGTAATTTGACTGTTTGCAGTGTAAAATGCATGGCATTTTTGTCTATCATGCAACTGTGAAATACTAAGGGTTGAACCTGCCATATTTTCAAAGGGTTGAAGTTTGAAGTTGCCAGACAGTGTTCGAGACGAGAGTTCGGTAGGGTAAGTCGTCATTTTTGTGTGTGAAATATGAATAATGTCATTTCTGGGCCAGCAATGCTAGAAACACCTTGGATGAATTTATTTGTTAAAGTTGTAATGTATCAATGCAATCTGATCTCGTGTTTCTCCTGTTTTATGCTTCATTCCCTCAATTCATTCCCTCAACAATTTAGCAGCTTAGCCTAGTTGCAGTTGAAGTCGGAAGTTTACATACACCTTAGCCAAATACATTTAAACTCAGTTTCACAATTCCTGACTTTTAATCCCAGTAAAAAATCCCTGTTTTAGGTCAGTTAGGATCACCACTTTATTTTATGAATGTGAAATGTCAGAATAATAGCAGAGAGAATGATTTATTTCAGCCTTTATTTCTTTCATCACATTCCCAGTGGGTCAGAAGTTTACATACACTCAATTAGTATTTGGTAGCATTGCCTTTAAATAGTTTAACTTGGATCAAACATTTCAGGTATCCTTCCACAAGCTTCCCACAATAAATTGGATGAATTTTGGCCCATTCCTCCTAACAGAGCTGGTGTAACTGAGTCAGGTTTGCAGGCCTCCTTGCTCGCACACACTTTTTCAGTTCTGCTCTCAAATGTTCTATAAGCTTGAGTTCAGGGCTTTGTGATGGCCACTCAATACCTTGACTTTGTTGTCCTTAAGCCATTTTGCCAAAACTTTGGAAGTATGCTTGGGGTCATTGTCAATTTGGAAGACCCAGTTGCGACCAAGCTTTAACTTCCTGACTGGTGTCTTGAAATGTTGCTTGAATATATCCACATCATTTTCCATCCTCATGATGCCATACATTTTGTGAAGTGCACCAGTCCCTCCTGCAGCAAAGCACCCCCACAACATGATGCTGCCACCCCAGTGATTCACGGATGGGATGGTGTTATTCGGCTTGCAAGCCTCCCCTTTTTCCTCCAAACATAACGATGGTCATTACGGCCAAACAGTTCTATTTTGTGTCCTCAGACCAAAAGTACGATCTTTGTCCCCATGTGCAGTTGCAAACCGTAGTCTGACTTTTTTTTTATGGCGGATTTGGAGCAGTGGCTTCTTCCTTGCTGAGCGACCTTCAGGTTATGTCAACATAGGACTCGTTTTACTGTGGATATAGATACTGTTGTACCTGTTTCCTCCAGCATCTTCACAAGGTCCTTTGCTGTTGTTCTGGGATTGATTTGCACTTTTCGCACCAAAGTACGTTCATCTCTAGGAGACAGAACGTGTCTCCTTCCTGAGCGGTATGAGTGCTATGTGGTCCCATGGTGTTTATACTTGTGTACTATTGTTCGTACAGATGAACGTGGTACCTTCAGTCGTTTGGAAATTGCTCCCAAGGATGAACCAGACTTGTGAAGGTCTAAAAACAAAAATCTGAGGTCTTGGCTGATTTCTTTTGATTTTCCCACGATCAAGCAAAGAGGCACTGAGTTGGAAGGTAGGCCTTGAAATACATCCACAGGTACACCTCCAATTGACTCAAATTATGTCAATTAGCCTATCAGAAGCTTCTAAAGCCATGACATCATTTTCTGGAATTTTCCAAGCTGTTTAAAGGCACAGTCAACTTAGTGTATGTAAACTTCTGACCCACTGGAATTGTGATACAGTGAATTATAAGTGAAATAATCTGTCCGTAAACAATTATTGGAAAATTACTTGTGTCATGCACAAAGTAGATGTCCTAACCGTCCTAACCGACTTGCCAAAACTATAGTTTGTTAACAAGAAATTAGTGATTGAAAACACGTTTTAATGACTCCAACCCAACCTTCCGACTTCAACTGTATGTACACTGAACCTTGAGACCATAAAGGGACTAACAGTTGAGGGCAGTTTAGTGAAATTTGAAAACAATTCTAAGCACCACTGAGTTGTTTGAGTCAAAGTCTCACCCTGTGTATCTATGTGTTAGCAGCATAGTGGCAGCCCTGTTGTGGGCCACCCTGACATCGTCTCAATCTCAACAATCGAGAAATAGGCTCTTTTCCAACATTTACACTACGCATTTCTACACTAGCTTATTTTTTTATTATTAAATTGAACCTTTATTGAACTAGGCAAGTCAGTTAAGAACAAATTCTTATTTACAATGACAGCCTACCGGGAACAGTGCGTTAACTGCCTTGTCAGCTCGGGGATTCGATCCAGCAACCTTTCAGTTACTGGCCCAACACTCTAACCACTAGGCTACCTGCCACCCCATTCTAGTTATTACCTAGAATGGAGCAATAAATTGGGCATGTTTTCTAGGTGGTATGTTAGTATGGACATTGGAACATAGCCATGGCTGAACTGCCAATAGACATATGGAAAAACACAGAAAAGTAGACCAGAGACCACATTACACCAAGAGTACATCAGTGGAGGCTGCAGAGAGGAGGACGGCTCATAGTAATGAATGGAACCGAATTAATCCATTCCAGCTATTATCATGAGCTGTCCTCCCCTCAGCAGCCTCCACTGCTGTATGTGGCCAAGCAGAACAGTGTTCTAGTTGTGGCAGTGCCCATCCCACATACTGTACAGTCTCTGCCATCCCAGCGAAGCGCCAGGAGACTCGAAGCCAGGCCATGTGTTTTAGGTTTACACTGTCCCGGGATGCCAAGGAGTTGCCTGGCAACCTGCAACATGGTTGTAATTGTACAGAGACAGACACAGAGACACACCTGAAACAGACTTGCACAAGCATGTGTGCATGAATGCTCTCTCTCTCTCTCTCTCTCTCTCTCTCTCTCTCTCTCTCTGTCTCTCTCTCTCTGTCTCTCTCCTCTCTCCTTCTCTCTCTCTCTCTCTCCTTCTCTCTCTGTCTCTATCTCTCCTTCTCTCTCTCTCTCTCTCTCCTTCTCTCTCCTTCTCTCTCTCTCTCTCTCTCTCGTATGTACAGTGCCTATAGAAAGTATACTCTGACATTACACTGTCAAAGCGGAAGAAAAATTTGAACATTTTTTAAAGATTCATTCAAAATAAAGCACCAATATACTTTGATTAGATAAGTATTCACCGCCTATATGAAACACCTTTGGCAGCAATATTGCAATATTTGACCATTACTCTTTTCAAAGTTCTGTCAAAGTGTTGGAGATCATGGCTAGACATCAATTTTCAAGTCTTTTCAAGCAAATTAAAAACTGTAACTTGGCCACTCAGGAACATCACTGTGTTCTTGGTAAGCAAGTCCAGTGTAGATTTTGCCTTGTGTTGTAGGTTATTGTAGGTTTTCCTCTAGGATTTTGCCTGTGCTTAGCTCCATCCCATTTCTTTTGATCCTGAAAAACTCCCCCGTCGTTGCCGATGTCACGCATACCCAAACCATGATGCAGCCACCACCATGCTTGAAAATAGGTAGGCAGTTACTCTGTGATGTACTGTGTTGGATTTGCCCCAAACATAACACTTTGCATTTAGGCCATTTTTAATGTGTCTGGGTAGTTTAATACATCATCCACAGCATAATGATTAACTTGACCATGCTTAAAGAGATATTCAATGTCTGATTTGTTGTTGTTACCCGTCTACCAATCATATCCTGCCTATTTGGTCCTGTCCGGTGGTATCATCGGATGTGGCCACAGTGTCTCCTGACCCCTCCTGTCTCAGCCTCCAGCATTTATGCTGCAGTAGTTTATGTGTCGATGGCTAGGGTCAGTCTGTTATATCTGGAGTACTTCTCCTGTCTTATCCGGTGTCCTGTGTGAATTTAAGTATGCTCTCTCCAATTCTCTCTTTCTCTCTCTCGGAGGACCTGAGCTCTAGGAACATGCTTCAGGACAACCTGGCATGATGACTCCTTGCTGTCCCCAGTCCACCTGGCCGTGCTGCTGCTCCAGTTTCAACTGTTCTGCCTGCGGCTATGGAACCCTGACCTGTTCACCGGATGTGCTACCTGTCCCAGACCTGCTGTTTTCAACTCTCTAGAGACAACAGGAGTGGTAGAGATACTCTTAATGATCGGCTATGAAAAACTAAACGGACATTTACTCCTGAGGTGCTGACTTGCTGCACCCTCGACAACTACTGTGATTATTATTATTTGACCATGCTGGTCATTTATGAACATTTGAACATCTTGGCCATGTTCTGTTATAATCTCCACCCGGCACAGCCAGAAGAGAACTGTCCACCCCTCATAGCCTGGTTCCTCTCTAGGTTTCTTCCTAGGTTTTGGCCTTTCTATGGAGTTTTTCCTAGCTACCGTGCTTCTACACTTGCATTGCTTGCCGTTTGGGGTTTTAGGCTGGGTTTCTGTATAGCACTTTGAGATATCAGCTGATGTAAGAAGGGCTATATAAATACATTTGATTTGATTTGATCTGCCCTTCTTTACGAGGCTTCTGAAAATCTCCCTGGTCTTTGTAGTTGAATCTGTGCTTGAAATTCAATACTTGACTGGGGACCATTTCTTACTTTGTGATTCCTTGAGCAGAATTTGTGTCAGGATTTGGCCAGGGTTGTTCCGGTTTTTGGTCACTAGATGCCCCCATTGTGCTTTTTGACCTTTTGTTTTCCCTTGATCCCCATTATTATTTGCACCTGTGCCTCGTTTCCCCTGATTGTATTTAAACTCTTAGTTTTCCTCAGTTCTTTGCTCTGTGTTTGTATGTTAGCACCCAGCCCTAGTATTCTGTGAACTCTTGTTGATCCCGGTGGACTTTCTTGTGGAATTCTGTTTTTTTGTTCTTGTTTGTTTATTTTTGAGTATCTGTTGAGGCTTTTTATGCTATACCTACCACCTTGTGGATTTACCTTTTTTGTCTTGGAGGATTACCTTTGTTCTTGTGGAATTCCTTTTGAGGTTGTGGAGTTACATGTTTTCCTGAAGGACTTTTTTACTTCATTAAATACACCGTCTCAAGTACTGCTGTGTCTGCCTCATCTTCTGGGTTCTGCCGACTTTTCGTGGCTCAGTTTGTTAAGTGACTGTTTCTCACTCTGGAGAACCGGGTTCATAACCGGGTCCTGACAATTTGACTTCTGAACTAACTTTGGCTTGCCTAAACAAAGGGGTGAATATTTAAGCAACGACTATATTTTTGTAATTGAATTTGTAATTTCAATCCCACTTTAATGCAACAAAATGTGATAAAAGTTCCAGAGGGTGTAGAGTTTCTATAGGCCCTGTATGTGTTCTTACTACAGTATTACTGTCTTCCCGTCTTGTTATCACTACTGTCAGCTCTATATTTCTACCTTACACATTAGTCCAGCACTTGTTCCTCTGACTGGTGCCTCTCTCCACTGGGGCCACCTACATGTCAGCTCTATATTTCTACCTTACACATTAGTCCAGCACTTGTTCCTCTGACTGGTGCCTCTCTCCACCGGGGCCACCTACATGGACGTGTTAGTGGTTTACAAATAAAACACTGCGGCAAGTCAAGTCTGTAAAGGTTCATCAATAAAGACAGAGAAATTTGACAAATGCCTGGACTGGATTGGAACTGAACACAATGCAACATGGAGCCCAGAATCAATCCAAATATCAATACAAAGAGTTCAGAACTGAATAACAGTTGACTACAAAATATTTGATTTGAGTTCAGAAAGAAAGAAAGAAAGATGGACAGCAAAAGTAAAAAAATATGTTTTGTTGAGCACACCAAGAATTTATCAAACAATGTTATGAGAGCCATAAAATGAAGGGAGGCCTAAACCTTTCCCAATTACACTTGGCTGATTTTCGTACATTTTGAAACAGTTTTACAAACGTTAAAGTCTCAAAATAAAAACATAAAATCAATGTAAAGAGCGCATTTACTTTTGAACCATTTTAGTCAAAACATATCGTTAAAATGTAAGATGCTGGTAGATTGTGGCTCCACAATGTCCTCTGGAAAACAATGTACAACAACTATGCTAACCACGGTATTGACTTCAAACTGCTTTTTACTATCAAAAAGGTTAGTGGTATTTCCAATCTGGGTCAAATTATCTTTAAATTCAACTCTACATCAACATCATCAGCAACTGATTTTGACACTAATGAGAGAAAAATCATAAATCCTAAATAATTTAGAGAAAGCTCAATTAGATAAAGTTCATTTACTTCTAGATTTATTCATAGAAATTCTAGACCTAAATATTTACATATTCGACATGCCAGGAGATGTGACCTTAATAATAGCAACAGTAACCATGACTATGGTGTAATAATATATGATATCCATATGTAACCTAATAAAACCGCAGACAGTGATTTCCAGTTCAGTGGGGCAATGCCTTGGCTTGGACCCTAGCCTGGCTAAACCAGTCAGAACTCGCCTGCTCGTGAGTCAGAGCAGCATTCAGTCTGGTTCAGCCAGGCTTGGTCCCTGGACAGCACTAATGTTTTGGCACAGAGCACAGTGATGATTCAGCTTTGACCCTGTATCAGGGCCTCAAGAGGGTTGAGGAGAGGGCAGATAACCACAGTCTGTGTGTAAGAGACAAGCAGTGAGCATAAACACCAGAACCCAGCATCAGAAGATAAGTGTCATCCTTATCATCAAAGACGTTCTGAAATAGAGATCCCTCCTCACAACAAACAATCCAGAAGCATCTCTGATTGTACAGTACTATGCTTGTTATTAATCATGGTGGCATTACATTGAAGTAATATTATTCTATCATTGGGATCTACGTTGAGTGATTGAGAACTCCTGCTGAAGTCCTCGGTGGGGTTTCCATACGGATTATAACATCAGCTAACATCGAGAACAAGGTGCTTGTGTGAAGTCTTTTGAGGATTTGAATAACTGAAACCTTTCACCGATAATAGTCCTGATTCCATTAAAACAACATACACTACAATATCTATCCGGCCAGTATCCTTATAGGCTCATTTACATTCACGTCCCAAATGAATGACAATGTCAAACTTTGACAGTGATACTTGCACAGCATAGTTTTTATTACCGGATTGTGATGCTGTTCAGTGAGTTGTACTCTGTTACAAAGGGTCCACTCCAACACCAGCTTTGTGTTGATGCCAGTTTTATTCAGAGAGAGCGAGAGAGAGAGAGAGATTGTGTGTGTAATGTCTTTTGTTGTTGTAAACATTGTGTGTAATGTAAACATTGTGTGTTATGTTTATTGTTAATGTCTGATTGTTTTGTTTAATTTACTTTGTTGGTTTTTGTTCTTAATGTTTGGTGTTTTTCACTTGCTTTGGCAATGTAAACATGTTTTCTGTGCCAATAAAGCCGCTTTGAATTGAATTGACACACAGACAGAGAGAGAGACAGAGAGAGAGACAGAGAGAGAGAGAATGAACGTGGGCTGAGGTAAGCTCAACAACGCATATTAAATATTGAGAGAGGGAGAGAGAGAGAGAGAGAGAGAGAGAGAGAGAGAGAGAGAGAGAGAGAGAGAGAGAGAGAGAGAGAGAGAGAGAGAGAGACAGAGAGAGACAGAGAGAGAGAATGAACGTGGGCTGAGGTAAGCTCAACAACGCATACTAAATATTGAGAGAGGGAGAGAGAGAGAGAGAGAGAGAGAGAGAGAGAGAGAGAGAGAGAGAGACAGAGAGAGACAGAGAGAGACAGAGAGAGAGAAATGAACGTGGGCTGAGGTAAGCTCAACAACGCATATTAAATATTGAGAGAGGGAGAGAGAGAGAGAGAGAGAGAGAGAGAGAGAGAGAGAGAGAGAGAGACAGAGAGAGACAGAGAGAGACAGAGACAGAGAGATGAACGTGGGCTGAGGTAAGCTCAACAACGCATATTAAATATTGAGAGAGGGAGAGAGAGAGAGAGAGAGAGAGAGAGAGAGAGAGAGAGAGAGAGAGAGAGAGAGAGAGAGAGAGAGAGAGAGAGAGAGAGAGAGAGAGACAGACAGAGAGAGAGAGATGAACGTGGGCTGAGGTAAGCTCAACAACGCATACTAAATATTGAGAGAGGGAGAGAGAGAGAGAGAGAGAGAGAGAGAGAGAGAGAGAGAGAGAGAGAGAGAGAGAGAGAGAGAGAGAGAGAGAGAGACAGAGAATTAACTTAGGGCTGAGGTAAGCTCAACACAACATGATAAATATTGAGTGAGAGCAAACCCTGGCCACACTCTATATTGCCCCCACATATCAGACCTATGCCCCTTCTTCCCGCCCCTGCGGCAAGGACCTCGACATGACAGCAGGACATAATGTCCAGGCCGTGAGCAGAGCAACAGGCCCAACCCCCACTATTACACCCGCCCATCCCCCATCCTGCAACCTAAGAGGTATGTATCAGATGCTCAACATGCTCTGCTCACACCTACTGGGATGGTCCGGGCCTATATCACACAAAAACAACGCGGGACACTATAGAACATAAAGCTTTTACTATCTCATCCTGGAATATACAAAGTCTGAGGTCATCTTCCTTTGGCCTAAAGAGTAGGAACACAGACTTCATCAAAGAAATTGGAAATACAGACATTGTCATCCTACAAGAAACATGGTATAAAGGAGACGGATCCACTGGTTTCCCTCTGGGTTACAGAGAGCTGGTAGTCCCATCCACCAAACTACCAGGTGGGTGGTATAGAGGAGACGGACCCACTGGTTTCCCTCTAGGTTACAGAGAGCTGGTAGTCCCATCCACCAAACTACCAGGTGGGTGGTATAGAGGAGACGGACCCACTGGTTTCCCTCTAGGTTACAGAGAGCTGGTAGTCCCATCCACCAAACTACCAGGTGGGTGGTATAGAGGAGACAGACCCACTGGTTTCCCTCTGGGTTACAGAGAGCTGGTAGTCCCATCCACCAAACTACCAGGTGGGTGGTATAGAGGAGACGGACCCACTGGTTTCCCTCTAGGTTACAGAGAGCTGGTAGTCCCATCCACCAAACTACCAGGTGGGTGGTATAGAGGAGACAGACCCACTGGTTTCCCCCATCTGGGTTACAGAGAGCTGGTAGTCCCATCCACCAAACTACCAGGTGGGTGGTATAGAGGAGACGGACCCACTGGTTTCCCTCTAGGTTACAGAGAGCTGGTAGTCCCATCCACCAAACTACCAGGTGGGTGGTATAGAGGAGACAGACCCACTGGTTTCCCTCTGGGTTACAGAGAGCTGGTAGTCCCATCCACCAAACTACCAGGTGGGTGGTATAGAGGAGACGGACCCACTGGTTTCCCTCTGGGTTACAGAGAGCTGGTAGTCCCATCCACCAAACTACCAGGTGGGTGGTATAGAGGAGAAGGACCCACTGGTTTCCCTCTGGGTTACAGAGAGCTGGTAGTCCCATCCACCAAACTACCAGGTGGGTGGTATAGAGGAGACGGACCCACTGGTTACCCTCTGGGTCACAGAGAGCTGGTAGTCCCATCCACCAAACTACCAGGTGTGAAACAGGGAAGAGACTCATGAGGTATGCTTATTTGGTATAGAGCAGACCTAAACCACTCTATCAAATTAGTCAAAACAGGAACATTTTACATCTGGCTAGAAATGAATAAGGAAATGATCTCAACAGAGAAAAATGTCCTCATGTGTGCTACCTTTATCCCCCCATTAGAATCCCCATACTTTAACGATGACAGCTTCTCCATCCTAGAAGGGGAGATCAACAATTTCCAGGCCCAGGGACATGTACTAGTCTGTGGTGACCTAAATGCCAGAACTGGACAAGAACCTGACACCCTCAGCACACAAGGGGACAAACACCTATCTGGAGGTGACAGCATTCCCTCCCACATATGCCCCCCTAGACACAACTACGACAACATAACCAACAAAAATGGGTCACAACTCCTGCAGCTCTGTCGGACGCTGGGTATGTACATAGTCAATGGTAGGCTTCGAGGGTACTCCTATGGTAGGTACACAAATAGCTCATCTATTGGCAGTAGTACGTACTGTGACTACTTTATTACTAACCTCAACCCAGAGTCTCTCAGAGCGTTCACAGTCAGCCCACTGACACCCCTATCAGATCACAGCAAAATCACAGTGTACTTGAACAGAGCAATACTCTATCATGAGGCATCAAAGCCAAAGGAACTGAGTAACATTAAGAAATGCTTTAGATGGAAGGAAAGCAGTGTGGAAATCTACCAAAAAACTATTAGGCAACAACCAATTCAATCCCTTCTAGACAATTTCATGGACAAAATGTTTCACTGTAATAGTGAAGGTGTAAATTTGGCAGTAGAAAACCTAAACAGTAAATTTGACCACTCAGATTCCCTATCAAATCTAAACATTTCAAGCAGACAACCTAATAAAATGATTGAGAAACCTATACAACCAAAAACATGGAGACCCAGAAATCCTGAGCCTACGCCTTCACTATGGTAAATCACTCAAATATTTGCATCACTGCCTGGTATGGCAACTGCTCGGCAACTGACCGCAAGGCACTACAGAGGGTAGTGTGTACGGCCCAGTACATCACTGGGGCCAAGCATCCTGCCATCCAGGACCTCTATACCAGGTGGTGTCAGAGGAAGGCCTTAAAAATGGTCAAAGACTCCAGCCACCTAGTCATAGACTGTTCTCTCTGCTACCACACGGCAAGTGGTACCGGAGTGCCAAGTCTAGGTCCAAGAGGCTTCTAAGCAGCTTCTACCTCCAAGCCATAAGAGTCCTGAACATCTAATCAAATGGCCACCCAGACTATTTGCATTTCCCCCCTCTTTAACTACAAAAACCTATTATTATTCATTGGCCGATGAGATTTAACAACATGGCGAGATCTGGTTCTGAGATCAACTACAAGGTGCTTTTTAAATCCGAGCACATCTTCTAGGCCAGTTAAAGGTTTGTGCAGCATCTACTGATTTGGTCCCTCAGCTCCATAAACCAGACACATTCTAATCAAACAAACATGACTCCTTGCTGTCCCCAGTCCACCTGACTGTGCTGCTGCTCCAGTTTCAACTGTTCTGCCTTATTATTATTCGACCATGCTGGTCATTTATGAACATTTGAACATCTTGGCCATGTTCTGTTATAATCTCCACCCGGCACAGCCAGAAGAGGACTGGCCACCCCACATAGCCTGGTTCCTCTCTAGGTTTCTTCCTAGGTTTTGGCCTTTCTAGGGAGTTTTTCCTAGCCACCGTGCTTCTACACCTGCATTGCTTGCTGTTTTGGGGTTTTAGGCTGGGTTTCTGTACAGCACTTTGAGATATCAGCTGATGTACGAAGGGCTATATAAATAAATACATTTGATTTAACGCTGCTGCTAATCTCTGTTATTATCTATGCTTAAGTCACTTTAAAAACTCGACCTACATTCACATATTAACTCAATTACCTCGACTAACCGGTGCCCCTGGACATCGACTCTGTACCGGTACCCCCTGTACATAGCCTCGCTATTGTTATTTTACTGCTGCTCTTTAATTATTTGTTACTTTTATTTCTTAAAACTGCATTGTTGGTTAAGGGCTTGTAAGTAAGCATTTCACCTGTTGTATGACAAATACAATTTGATTTGATTTGAAATACACTATGGGGGGAAAAGAACATCAGACATCAAGTCAATGGAACTGAATAATTCATAGAATCTAACCACTTCTGGGAGAATTGGAAAAGTCTAAACAAACAACAACAGGAAGAGTTGTATCCAAAACGGAGACGTATGGCTTCTCCAATCTTTTTGCCTCCATAACAAACAGCAAAAACATTTCCGTACACGATCAAATACAAACCTTAGAATCAACTATTAAAGACTACGAGAAACCATTGGACTCTCCAATTACATTGACTGAACTACAGGACTAGAGAGAGAGAGAGAGAGAGAGAGAGAGAGAGAGAGAGAGAGAGAGAGAGAGAGAGAGAGAGAGAATAGAGAGAGAGGTAAGAGAATAAACTTGGGCTGAGGTAAGAGAGAGAGAGAGAGAGAGAGAGAGAGAGAGAGAGAGAGAGAGAGAGAGAGAGAGAGAGAGAGAGAGAGAGAGAGAGAGAGAAAATAAACTTGGGCTGAGGTAAGAGAGAGAGAGAGAGAGAGAGAGAGAGAGAGAGAGAGAGAGAGAGAGAGAGAGAGAGAGAGAGAGAGAGAGAGAGAGAGAGAGAGAGAGAGAGAGAGAGAGAGAGGGCTGAGAGAGACAGAGAGAAATAAACTTGGGCTGAGGTAAGAGAGAGACAGAGGGAGAGAGAGAGAGAGAGAGAGAGAGAGAGAGAGAGAACATGTTCAAATGGGAGTCCTAAGAGACGAGTGAGAGAGACCTTGGAAGTGGAGGAGAGAGAGAGAGAGATCTCTATGAGATGAATAAACTTGGGCTGAGGTAAGCTCAACACAGCATGATAAATGTCAACATGCTCTCTGTGTTATTAAAATCAGTGAACATTACTTTAACACAGTTTAGTCTATCTTCAGAGACAGAGGGAGGAGAATAGAGAGGGGTTGGGTGGGGGGCTATTATGAACATGTTCAAATGGGTGTCTAAGAGATGTTACAGCATGACCTTGGAAGTGGTGGAGAATAGTGAGCTATGCGTTCTCATCTCTATGTGATGATATGGACCTCGGAAGTGGTGGAGAATAGTGAGCTATGCGTTCTCATCTCTATGTGATGATATGGACCTCGGAAGTGGTGGAGAATAGTGAGCTATGTGTTCTCATCTCTATGTGATGATATGGACCATTGCCTGCATCCACATGCAACCTGGTCTCAGAGAATTTCATATTATTGTATACGTAAATCCGAGAAAATTCATTTAGCAGATTAAATAAAAATAAAAGTATGCTATGTTATGTTTGGTATGGTTACATAAGACAGATGGTTACTTAAAGAAAAAACAAAAAGAAGGTGATTGGTCGGAAGGTGATTCGAATCTCATAATGGACAACTTTAGCATTTTAGCTAATTAGCAACTTTTCTACTACTTACTACTTTTTAGCTACTTTGCAACTACTTAGAATGTTAGCTCACCCTTCACCTAATCCTAGCCCTAATCCTTTTAGCTAACCCTTCCCCTAATCCTAACCCTAATCCTTTTAGCTAACCCTTCCCCTAACCCTAACCTTAACACTTGAACTTAACTCCTAAACTTAACCCTAACCCCTAACCCTAACCCCTAGCCCCGCTAACGTTAGCAAGCTACCTAACATTAGCCACCTACCTAACGTTAGCCACCTAGCTAGAATTCAATTCAAATCAAATCCAATTTTATTTGTCACACGTGCCGAATAAAACAGGTGTAGACCTTACCGTGGAAATGCTTACTTACAAGCCCTTAACCAACAATGCAGTTCAAGAAATTGAATTAAGAAAATATTTACTGGTCAATGTATCAATGTGAGGGGTACAGGTTAGTCGAGGTAGTTATTACATGTAGGTTGGGGTAAAGTGACTATGCATAGATAATAAACAGCGAGTAGCAGCAGTATAAAAAGGTGGATGTAAATAGGCCGGGTGGCCTTTTGATGAATTTTTCAGCAGTCGTACATATCATACAATTCGTAACATATCATACATTTAGCAAATTCGTAACATATTGTATGTTTGTAAATTCGTAACCTCATTTAATATGAATTGTAATTTGCCACATCTACAAATTAATACATACCATACAAAACATAACATATCATACTAAATTGTTTGTCTTGGATTTACGTACAGAATCATACTAAATGGTCTGAGACCAGGTTGACACATGATGCACTTAGCCTGCAGCCACCAATTCTGATACAGCCAATTGCCTGGATCTACTATCATGATCAAACTATTTGTGAGGCAAATTGCCACTCAATTCCAAGTACAGCTGGTGAAGTGGATCAAATGTAGGGAAGTATGATTTCTTGCCCTGCTGGCACTGGTATTAAAGCCACATCAATGTCAATGGTAGGCTACAAGAGGACATCTTCTTCAAGTCACTAGCTTGCCAATGTTATTGTACTGCAGCAATCCTGACAGAATTCTTAGACACATTCTTAGACAGGGTGGGAGACATCTTCCTGTGGTTATTTATGGAAATTCAGGAACGTTAAAAGAACATCAGTTTCGGTCTCGGTCATTAGTTTATAGGCTTCATTACAATATACTGCGGATCTGAGCATAGGCTAAATATCTCACCAAAACATGTTGGGAGTATCAGAAAGCATAGAGGAGTACTGTCAAAGAAATCTAGTGATAGATCTCACTCTGTATGTGATTTAGTGGCAGGTAACCTGGTGGTTAGGAGCGTTGGGCCAGTAACCCAAAGGATTCTGGATCGAATCCTTGAGCCGACAACATAATGTCATTCTGCCCTTGAGCAAAGCAATGAACCCTTATTGCTCCAGGGTTGCCATCAATAATGGCTGATCCCTGGCTGTGACCCCACTCACTGAGGGTGTCTCCGGGGGGAATGGGATATGCCAAAAACACATTTCAATTTCACACCTCACACCAGTACAGGTTACCCACTTGTACATACAATGAAACTGAACTATATAAGCAGCCCCTAATTATTAAATACAATCACAATCAAATGGAGATAATCAGAGGACATCGGTAGTCGATCCACATAATGCAGTTTAAGACAAACTGGATATAAGTAAGTGAAACCAGAACACGAGTGTGTCAAATCAACAAGAGAACCAATAGACACATGTCTACCATTAGGGCTCAACTCAACCCTGATTACTGCCAAACTGAGGCAAACACGGTCTCTGGCACAGCCCTGCAGACTAATTTTGTCAACAGGGTTCAATTTCAGGGACAGACCAGTGGTGTTGAGAACAGACAGTTTCACAATATGCTACAGGTGTCAGATCCTAATTTGCTGTACAGCAGGAAATGCAAACTCGTAGTGTTTTCACATTTTAAAAAGGCTTCTAAAATGTGTAATTTCTATTTAAAAAGGTTTCTAAAATGTGTACTTTCTAAATAAAAATGTTGGGCTTAATTTGCCCTCACTAAAAATGTATCTTCCCCTACATAAATGTCCACTAATTATAATCCACAAAATAATTCAGATTTTTTTTCATCTCAAGTGTAGTGGTCATTCATCTCAAGTGTAGTGGTCATTCATCTCAATGTCCATCTCAATGTATGGTCAATCTCACAAAATATTCATCTCAGATGGTCATTTTGTAGTGGTCATTCATCTCAAGTGTAGTGGTCATTCATCTCATGTAGTGGTCTCATCTCAAGTGTAGTGGTCATTCATCTCAAGTGTAGTGGTCATTCCTCTCAAGTGTAGTGGTCATTCATCTCAAGTGTAGTGGTCATTCATCTCAAGTGTAGTGGTCATTCATCTCAAGTGTAGTGGTCATTCATCTCAAGTGTAGTGGTCATTCATCTCAAGTGTAGTGGTCATTCACCTCAAGTGTAGTGGTCATTCAAACAAATGGCTTACTAATGGGGCAAAGGAAAAGATAAATGAGTTTTGAAAAAGATAATCAAGTTGAATTGTTAAGTTGTTGATGAGGCTGTACTAGTGTTTTTCAACCTTTTTGGTATTCAACCCTCAATCACGTTTTGCTCTGCCCAAAGTGCCCCCTCATGAGCAACTGATCATTAGACCCATGTTCTTATGAGTCTTCATAATTATCCCCTTACAGATGTAGGATCTTCATTTGAGCCAGTTTGCTACAGCAAGAAAATAATCCTGCAGCAACAGGAAATGAATATTATATTATATTATTATATATATTTGTGGATTATAATTCATGGACATTTTTGTATGGGTCGATACATTTTTCATAAGGGAAAATCAAGTCTGAAATGTCAAACTTCAGAAGCCTTTTTGAAACACAAATACATTCCAAGTTTTTTAATTTCATGCATTGCAGGAAAGTTCTCCTGCAACAGGGTGATCAAATTAAGATCCTACATCTGTAACTATCTCATTACATCTCCTTCTACCTCTGAGCTCCAATTCTCATCATCTAATTTCTGTCCTGCAGTTTTACACAATAACCATTCCACTTGGATTCGGGACACGTTCGATACCGTCTGGCTCTCAGTGTTCTTGGCTAATGGTTCCTGTGTTAGTGTGTGTGTGTGTGTGTGTGTGCACACACTAATGCTTGTTTGTGTGTGCGCGTGTGATGGTCATTTCAGGCCAGGTTCAGTCTCTTTGTTTTCATAAGATACTCGCAGGGGCTTATTTCAGTAATTATTCTACATTGATGTCTGAGAGCCTTGTCATCAATCTTGTTTGTCTCCCCATGGAGCATGGCCTAATGGATAATTAACCAATAAGGCCTGAGGAGGTGTGGTATATGGCCAATATACCACGGCTAAGGGATGTTCTTAGGCCATATATCACAAACCCAGAGGTGCCTTATTGTTATTATAAACTGGTTACTAACGTAATTAGAGCAGTAAAAATAAATGTTTTGTCATACCCGTGGTATATAATTGAGTTTATACTATATTTGAGTCGATAATATATTTGAGTCTATACTATATTTGAGTCGATACTATATTTGAGTCGATACTATATTTGAGTCGATACTATATTTGAGTCGATACTATATTTGAGTCAATACTATATTTGAGTCTATACTATATTTGAGTCTATACTATATTTGAGTCGATCCTATATTTGAGTCGATCCTATATTTGAGTCGATACTATATTTGAGTCTATACTATATTTGAGTCTATACTATATTTGAGTCGATACTATATTTGAGTCAATACTATATTTGAGTCAATACTATATTTGAGTCGATCCTATATTTGAGTCGATCCTATATTTGAGTCGATACTATATTTGAGTCTATACTATATTTGAGTCGATACTATATTTGAGTCGATACTATATTTGAGTCTAAACTATATTTGAGTCGATACTATATTTGAGTCTAAACTATATTTGAGTCGATCCTATATTTGAGTCGATACTATATTTGAGTCTATACTATATTTGAGTCTATCCTATATTTGAGTCGATCCTATATTTGAGTCGATACTATATTTGAGTCTATACTATATTTGAGTCGATACTATATTTGAGTCGATACTATATTTGAGTCTAAACTATATTTGAGTCGATACTATATTTGCTCTCTGTCGCCTATGTGCATGCCTACAAATATGTGTGTAATATTGTGTGTGTGTAGTGTGTGTTCGGCGCCGTGCATGTAGTGTAGGGCATGTGCATACCTGTGTGTGTGTGTAGTGTGTGTTCGGCGCCGTGCATGTAGTGTAGGGCATGTGCATACCTGTGTGTGTATGTAGTTTGTGTTCGGCGCCGCGCATGTGTGTAGGGCATGTGCATACCTGTGTGTGTGTGTGTAGTGTGTGTTCGGCGCCGTGCATGTAGTGTAGGGCATGTGCATACCTGTGTGTGTGTGTTCGGCGCCGTGCATGTTGTGTAGGGCATGTGCATACCTGTGTGTGTGTGTAGTGTGTGTTCGGTGCCGTGCATGTAGTGTAGGGCATGTGCATACCTGTGTGTGTATGTAGTGTGTGTTCGGCGCCGTGCATGTAGTGTAGGGCATGTGCATACCTGTGTGTGTGTGTAGTGTGTGTTCGGTGCCGTGCATGTAGTGTAGGGCATGTGCATACCTGTGTGTGTATGTAGTGTGTGTTCGGAGCCGTGCATGTAGTGTAGGGCATGTGCATACCTGTGTGTGTGTGTAGTGTGTGTTCGGTGCCGTGCATGTAGTGTAGGGCATGTGCATGTGTGTGTGTGTGTGTGTGTTCGGCGCCGTGCATGGTGTAGGGCATGTGCATACCTGTGTGTGTAGTGTGTGTTCGGCGCCGTGCATGTGTGTGTTGCATACCTGTGTGTGTATGCGCCGTGCATGTAGTGTAGGGCATGTGCATACCTGTGTGTGTGTGTAGTGTGTGTTCGGCGCCGTGCATGTAGTGTAGGGCATGTGCATACCTGTGTGTGTGTGTTCGGCATGTGTGTGTGGGCATGTGCACCTGTGTGTGTGTGTAGTGTGTGTTCGGTGCCGTGCATGTTGTGTAGGGCATGTGCATACCTGTGTAGTAGTGTGTGTTCGGTGCCGTGCATGTAGTGTAGGGCATGTGCATACCTGTGTGTGTATGTAGTGTGTGTTCGGTGCCGTGCATGTAGTGTAGGGCATGTGCATACCTGTGTGTGTGTGTAGTGTGTGTTCGGTGCCGTGCATGCATACCTGTGTGTGTATGTAGGGCATGTGTGTAGGGCATGTGCACCTGTGTGTGTGTGTAGTGTGTGTTCGGTGCCGTGCATGTATGTGCATACCTGTGTGTGTGTGTAGTGGTGTTCATGTGTGTAGGGCATGTGCATACCTGTGTGTGTGTGTAGTGTGTGTTCGGCGCCGTGTATGTAGTGTAGGGCATGTGCATACCTGTGTGTGTGTGTAGTGTGTGTTCGGCGCCGTGCATGTAGTGTAGGGCATGTGCATACCTGTGTGTGTGTGTGTGTTTCTACGTGTGTTGGTACCATGGCATCAGTCATTAATTAGCTGAATGTTGACTCTGCTAGCAGGCAGCTTTCAGTTCTTAAATCTCTCTGTTCTGCAGGTCCACTTGAATCACTGCTTCCTCTACCTTTATATCCCTTGATAGTGTGTGTGTTTGTGTGTGTGTCGACAGGACATTCCTTAGTCACTGCCACCTCCTACCTCCCACAGACCGTTACCACCAATGTTGTTCTTACCAACGTCAGCAAAGCCACCGATGGAGAAGTAAAACACGGCACGACCATGAGGTATAGTGGTGGGGGGGTGTCATGCATCAACGCACCCTCTGACATTTACTGCAAAAGCAATTAACTCTTATCTCTGCAGCGAAGGCAGATTGGCAATGTATTCTTAATGCATTTCCTTCTTCTGGGCTGTCTTCCTGAATGGGGAAGGAAGATATGTCAAGACTGCAGAGAAAGGCAACAACAACAAACATCTTTAAACTCCAATTCTTGTCCTACGTTCGGACTCCATGTTCCACTTCCACGTCTCTTTCTACTGGCATGCCGATCCACACATGAACAACGTGTAATAGCCAATAGGTAATCGGTGAAGGATTTTTAAGCAATGCCAGCCAGATCTGGGTTCAAATACTATTTTAAATCTTCTTTGTCCTGAAGTGCCAGAAGGGCGGGCTTTGCAGGTTGCACTTTTACGACTATTCTTTTGGTTCCATTGCGTCAGGCAATCTCAATCAAGTCCAGCTGAAGTAATTTCAATGATTTCGAATAGTATATAAACCCAGGTCTGCCTGGGGCTAATGCATGGGGCCAAGAAAAGCAAAACAATAGTGGTTGCTGCCATATCATGAGCCAAACTGTTCAGTGTGAACAGTAAACATTATGAGAGTCAAGTTCTCATGGAGAAAGGAGAGGCAGAGAGAGATCGATAAAGAGACAGAAAGAAAGATATTGAGAGTGAAAGGAAGAGAGAGGGAGAGAATGAGAGAGCAGGAGAGAGAAGGATAAAAACTGAGAGAGCGAGAGAGAGAGAGAGAGAAAGAGAGAGATGTGGTGTGTTTGTTTAGGGATGCTAGTTAGGTTTTGTTTGGCGAGGGCCAAGATGGCCGACAATAATGAACCAATGTTTGAGGAAGATGGTGCCCATTAGAAAGCTATGTAAGTATGTGGAAAGCTGTCATTGGTTTAGTCTGGAAAGATAAAGAGCCAGTCAGTGACTTTATAAAGCATAGAGTGGAAGTGTGATGTTGAAGCACTCCGGTGGCTGTTAAATGGCTGTTAAACTGAAAGTAAAGATCAATGAAGCTCATCAAAACAGGCCTGGTTTATATGAGACCTGAATAGCAAAACCAAAAGCTTGTTGGGTCCTTGTTTATGTCGTTCACATTGGATAAGTTCTGTTCTTGTCCTCGAAGGATGGGTTTACTTATTACTACAATTCACAAAAAAACTCATCTTCAGTGATTGGTGGAGAGTTATCAACCCACCTATAGGTCAACGTACTGTACTGTATGTCTCAGGAGGGAAGACAACTGCCAGCAGGAACTGTCTTCATCATGTCAATTAGAGGAACGCGAACACCTCACACACACCAGTAACTTATTGGCTCTGTATCGATTGATCACGTGCCTGCTTTCTAAAACGACCACATCGCTATAGAGATCACAGGTCGATCCATGAGGAAAGCAACAAATGAGTCAACCGCTTGAAGACAAGTGGCCTGATATAGATATATTATCCAAGATTGCCGTGACGGATTGAGAGCTATTTTTGTCTGTCTGATGTTCTTAGCTACATCTTATTTAGTCTTCATCATCCCACTAGTTTGTTGACCATGTTATCCCCATCTCTCTCTCTCTCAACACTTCACAAACTGCCTGGTGGCACGTCACCAATATCAATCAGTTATTATTCTCTCGGAGGCGCTGGCATTCCATATTCCAAGCTCCGCTTATCCCACACCATCCAAACCCACAAGCCCCACATGGCCTTTCCATCTGGAGGACAGAGATGTGAAAGGAAAAGGGGGAAGAAGGGATGTTTTCTTTTTTCAGAACCCCTGATATTTTTATGTGCGTGTGGCGTACTAGACAGCGGTTTTTGGATGGAGAGATGAATGGAAAAAAGGAATTTGGGGATGGAAGGATAGAGGGATGAGCTGGGGCTATTGACCTCCCAATCACTCCCCTGTTTCAGCTTTGACTGTCAGCTTCAACACACACGGGCACACACACACACACTCTTTGCACTTTTGACCCCCCCCTCCTTCAGACCCATAATCTGTGGTCTCAACAGTGGAAAAAGATTAACTGTGAAGAATTCTTCTGAAGATCTCCCAGCTGTGGTCGGTCTGTCTCTCTGGTCGGTCTGTCTCTCTGGTCGGTCTGTCTCTCTGCTCGGTTTGTCTCTCTGGTTGGTCTTTCTCTCTGGTCGGTCTGTCTCTCTGGTCGGTCTGTCTCTCTCTGTGGTCGGTCTGTCTCTCTCTTTGTGGTCGGTCTGTCTCTCTCTCTGTGGTCGGTCTGTCTCTCTCTGTGGTCGGTCTTTCTCACTCTGATTGGTCGGTCTCTCTGGTCGGTCTGTCTCTCTGGTCGGTCTGTCTCTCTGGTCGGTCTGTCTCTCTGCTCGGTTTGTCTCTCTGGTTGGTCTTTCTCTCTGGTCGGTCTGTCTCTCTGGTCGGTCTGTCTCTCTCTGTGGTCGGTCTGTCTCTCTCTCTCTGTGGTCGGTCTGTCTCTCTCTCTGTGGTCGGTCTGTCTCTCTCTGTGGTCGGTCTGTCTCTCTGGTCGGTCTTTCTCTCTGGTTGGTCGGTCTGTCTGGTACAGGTCTGGATCTTTATCTGGTGGTCTGTCTTGTGTTATTTTACCCAAGGATGGGGATGATTTATGCTGGTGTGTGTGTGTTGTGTGTGTGTGTTATTTTAGGTCCCGTGTGTGAGAAGAACATGGCCCCGTGTGTGTTTTATTGTGTGTGTGTGTTGTGTATGTGTGTGTGTGTGGATAGAGATGCTGTGTGTGTGTGTGTATGCGTCCTAGTATAGGATCTAAATCTGATTTATGCAGGAGGTAAGTGATACTGCAGACACAGACCTCAAAGCCATACATGCTTCCACTGGATCAACAGGGTTACTGCTTCTCTCCTACTGCTGCATATGAACTGGGATTAAATTACTGACTGCCATTGTTGATTGACTTAAATTCAGAGGTGTCCAACTCATTCCATGGAGGGCCTAGTCTCGGTTGGTTTTTGGTTTTTCCTTTCAATTAAGACCTAGACAACCAGGTGAGGGGAGTTCCTTATTAATCAGTGACCTTAATTAATCAATCAAATACAAGGTGAGGAGGGAAAACCTGCAGACACTCAGCCCTCCGTGGAATGAGTTTGACACGTGATTTAAAAAGAAAATAGGTTGCTAAAAAATATATATATATATTTTTTTTGACATAAGTATTTTACAAAGTAAGTATTCATATATCTAGGCCAATGGATGGCATGATATAAAATGTATAACAAAGTTAAAGGTGTGTTTAATGGCTGTATGTCCTGCTTGTTAAATGATAAGGTAGTTCAGAAGGATAACACTATATACTCACTGTAAAGAATCATCTCCATATGATCTGCTGTGTAACCAAATGGAGGAGAAACAACTGTGGCATCAGCTCAGGTTTCCTTTTCTCTCATTTCAATCTAAAACGTCATTTGTGCAACCTTCGAGGTCAAAGGTACAGTCATTTGTGCTTTTACACCTGCATTGTTTGCTGTTTGGGGTTTTAGGCTGGGTTTCTGTACAGCACTTTGAGATATCAGCTGATGTACGAAGGGCTATATAAATAAATTTGATTTGATTTGATTTGATTTGATTTGACCTCAAACCTTGCCGCCCACACTGAAGCCGTATTGGTAGGCTACAAGGGAGTAACAGGAAATGATTTACATACTTCCACGCTTACTTTTCTGGAATTGTTTATTTATGTTTCACAATAGATAAATGTAACTAATGTTTCCTCAGATATGGTCTTTTGCTAGAAAAGGGAAAGTGAGTCTGGAGAAATGGAGAAGATGGAGAAATGTGAGACAACATAACAGCATGTGGGAATGTGGGAAGGACTAGCTTAGCTATCACAACAAAAATCTGACGCATACTAAGACAATATAATAATGTTTATATTTTACAATAGAATAGTTGGATACAGTCCTTGTTTCGGTTTCAGATCTTTGGCTAGAAAAGTGTGAAGTGATGATATGTGTTGACAGGGGCATATGGGCATTAGAGAGAGTTAGCCACCACAACACAAATCACACACATAATAAGACAGTCTAATGATATTTAGAAAATACCATTTTCTGATGATTTGAATCAGGTGTGTAGTGCTCGGGCAAAAACAAACATGTGCACCCCTTTGGGTCCCCAGGACCAGGATTGAGAACCACAGGTCTAAAGTGTCAGGCTGCTGAGCTGCCAGAAAGGAATTTGCATCCGTTATGAAATGTGTCACTAGAGGGACTACTAGACTGATCCCAGATCTGTTTGTGTTTTCATGTATGACCATATGAGTTGGCTAGACAGCACAAACAGACCTGGAATCAGTCTAGTAGTCCCTCTAGTGACACATTTAATAACGGTTGAAAATCCCTTTCTGGCAGCTCGGCAGCCTGACACTTTAGACTGATCCCAGATCTGTTTGTGTTTCCATGTATGACCACGGGAGTTGGCTGAACAGCACAAACAGATCTGGAATCGGGCTAAAGTGTCAGGCTTAAACATTTTAAGGATTTGGGTTGCATACTATTATATCCGTGGAATTTCAGGCTAATTGTTTTTATTGCAAAGAGAGGGAAAAATGCCACACTGACCCACAGCTTAAATCCATCTTGGCCTCTCCTCTCCTCCATCTCGAACCCTCGTTGAAATTCTACTGGGCCTCGTTCAAAGTATGAACCACCAAGAGCGCCAGAGGCTTTGGTCCAAATTCATAAGCAATAAATAATAAAACCGTTTTTCGGCGCACCATTTCGACAAGCCACAGTGCATTGAGTAAGTATGAAGACGAACAAAGGGTTTAGCTTTCAGCGATGTTCAGGATAACAGTGGGCTTTGGTTAGGTGTGCTAGTGTGAAAGCTAAATACAATATTGAGATCGGGTATTTTATACAAATGTCAGGGATTCCACGTAACAGCTTTGAGCTCATATCACTCTACTTGGTGACGTTGTGGAGTGGAGAGAGAAACGAGAATCAAGTCGATGCTGCAGAACAGATACCATATCTTAATTTGAGCCAGTTTGCTACAGCAGGAAAATAATCCATGCAGCAACAGGAAATTATAATTATTACGTGGATTATAAATGTTGGACATTTTTGAAGGGGTTGGTACATTTTTCGTTAGGGTAAATCAAGTCTGAAATTTCAATGTGGAAGTTACACATTTCAGAAGCCTTTTTAAACCTCAAATACACTATACGTTTTTAAATGTCCTGAATTGCAGGAAAGTTCACCTGCAATTGATCAAATTAAGATCGTATATCTATCGGTTCAAACCTAGAGCTACATCTATTTATCTATATCTGTGGGTTCAAACCTCTTGGGATGATGACAGCTGTTTTCCGTTTTAGCGAAATACTAAACTGACCCACTAAACAACATAACATGTCCTCCGCTTGTCCTCAACATCTGGTTTGTACATGAGTTATGTTTGTTACCATGTAGGTAATGGTTGCTTTCCAACATAATTATATGGTTTTAAAATATGCTTGATGTTCATTTTCTATTTTTTGTTGTATATTAGTTTAGTATTTGGTCCCATATTCCTAGCCCGCAATGACTACTTCAAGCTGACTCTTCAAACTTGTTGGATGCATTTGTTTTGATTGTGTTTCAGATTATGTTTTGCCCAATAGGAACAGAATAGTGAATAATGTATTGTGTCATTTTGGAGTCAGTTTTATTGTAAATATACATTTTTTATGTTTCTGAACACTTCTACATTAATGTGGATGGATAACCATGAATGAATCGTGAAGAATGATGAAAGAGAAAGTTAGAGAAAAACAAAGATCATACCCCCACCCCCCCAAATGCTAACCTCCCCTCTTATTGGTAATGGAGACAGGTAAAACATTTTTTTAAAACATTGTGGGGGGGGGGGTACGATCTTATTATAATTTTTTTTTTTTGTGGTGTGATTGTTGGTTACTGAAATATGAATATACTGATAATTAGTGCAGTGATTTATCAAAAACACATGCATGACCCTTTTCTTTGACAAGATCTAACTAAACTGACTACTGGAAATGTTTGCCCTTGAAAGGAATTTGATTGTGAACTAGACACAGGTGTATTTTTAATTGGCAAGCCTTTCCTTGATGCACACCTGTCTTGTATCAGCCCATGTCCATTCCTCCAAGGTCAGCTGTGGGAGCCAAGGCAATCCATCACTGACAGTGCTGTTCAGAAACTACAAGGCCTACTTCCCAAATGGCACCCCATTCCCTACATAATGCATAGGGCTCTGGTCAAAAGTAGTGCACTATATAGGGAAAGCCCATTTGGGACGCACACCTAAGGCTACCCAGAGTGCATTTCAGCCCCAAGTGCCCAGATCAATAAACCCATTTTCTCCTCTTTGTCTCTGCTCTTGGTTTCAACATGGGGTTCTGGTGGAGAGAAGGCCTGGCCACAATAAACACCTATTTTAGCATACCCCAGGTCGGGGGATTGAAATGTGTGAGTGCTCAGTGCTTGTAGATAAACACCGCGTGATGGATAGAAAGTGTGGAATATTCCATGAATCCATCGCTGTGGTAAATCTAAGAACCCCTACTGTCTCTGTCTGTCTGAGTGTCTGTCTGTCAGACTGTCACCCTCCTCCCACAGAGAAAAGTAGTGAGGTAGCCTTGCCAGCTTGAAAGAACCCAACCAACCGTTCCAGAACCAACAAGCTTCCATCTTCCTTCCATTCCACTCAGCATAGTCATCTCTTTATGAATGGACTAAGTGCTTAGAGTCAACAATGCTGATTTGCATATTGTGATGTACTGTAGACATTCCAGTAGGTGTCCAATTTATCCTGTTGATTTGAGAGTGGCTAGATAGCATATGGCTTTCCAATCATGACAGCAAAACATCTCACTGTAAAACGTTTGGGACAGATTATGACATGGTTTGTGGTTTCTGATTGTCTCTGTGAATAAATTGAATGACTGCATATTGTTTTATTCAAAATAACACTCACGGTGCTGTGTGCATGTGGACAGTTTGGCAAACAAAGCTGTTCAAATTATGTAGGACTGCAGCTGCTGTTGCCTGGGCATCAAGATGTCTGCAGTTGGAGAGGTTGTTCTGAAGGCAAAATACAGACAGAATATCACATTATAAAGTCACATTAGACATGGTGTCAGTAGCTACTGCACCGCATCTGATAGGGTTCATTCATATTCATTCAACATCAGGTGGGTTTATTGCATAAGATATTGAAGAATTTAGTGCAAATGAAGACTGGAGAGACTGCACAGAAGGAACTATCATCAGAAACTGATCGGAGAGGCACAACCATCTCTATTCTTGGGTTTGGGGGTGACACTAAAACGCCTGAGACAGGTTGAGATATGAGGTGTTCAGCGATACAGACAGACTATGTTTTTTTCATACCGCATGGGATGCAGATTTGGACGAAGTGCCGCGCACGCAAGCGGTATGCAGTGACCAAAGAGGACTTAACTGTGCTTTTCTTTAGTCTAGCCTTTCCAACTTGATATGAACAGACAGAGATCTTTATCCGAAACCTTTTGCCTGGCTTTTCCAACCCTCCATCGGAGAGCGTTTCAAAGGCCGGCAGGTTCACTGTTGAGACAGAAAAGGGGGTAAGAGAGAGGAGAGCAGTCAGTGGTTTTCAGGACCACTTTGTGGTCAGTGGGGAGATTGAGGAGCCGAGGGAGCCCGAGGAGGAGGCCTCAGAGCCAGACTGGGTGTTGGAAAGGACAACGGGGCCATTGCACAGGCCAAATGGCAAAGTCTGTGAGCGCAAATTACCAAGAAAATCGGAATGGGGAACATTTTTCATAGAAAAATGGGGCCGGGGGTGGGAGTGGGGGGGTGGGGGGGCTCGTCAGGGCCAAGTGCTTGACTTGACTTCTGCTCTACGGGTCTGACCCCGTCTGTTAAAAAATAACAAAAGTTGTCTTCTTCTTGGTCCTGCATTCCGAATCCAACTTCCAAGATCAATATTCCCACAACTGTGTCCCTCTTAGAGATGAGGTGCATCGCAAAAGGCAACCTATGGAGCCCTATGGGTCCTGGTCAAAAGTAGGGCACTGTGTGGAGAATAGGATGCCATTTGGGATGCAGACAAGTTCCTAATGGGGAAGGTTTGAGCCGTTCAAATCCTTTGAACTTCCAACGCTGTTTTGCGCTTCTTGATGATCAAGGTAGTCGGTTGTCACTCAATTCCTGCTTGTGTTATCAGATCCTGGCCTCCTACTGAGGAACATTGAAAGAGAAACCACCTCCTGCCACTGTTAAGCCCGTTTGGTGCGGATGTGTGAGGTGAAGGTAGTCTGGCTGGTACCGATGTCGTTCTTTTCTGGCCTTAATGGCTATGTACTCTTATAGTCTCCACCTGGCACAGCCAGAAGAGGACTGGCCACCCCTCAGAGCCTGGCTCCTCTCTAGGTTTCATCCTAGGAGCCTTTTTAGGGAGTTTTTTTTTCTAGCCACCGTGCTGTAAAAATGTAAAAATGGCTTTATAATTAAATGTCATTGATTGATTGATTTTCAGGAATGTCACGTTAAAATGGGAAAGGAACTAAAGAGAAAGTAGGAAGTGAAATGAAGGAGATGTTTTCATGTTTCTTGATTCGGAGGTTAATCGTTTTTTATATCAAAGAGGTGACAACTAATATACTGTACCTCAATGTTACATTCCATTTACTTTCACACGCGGGTTGTTTTTCAGGTCCGATGTCACATTAAAATGGAATAAGGAATTTAAAAAAGGAAATGGGAAGTGAATTTCAGGAGATGTTTTCACCTCTGAGATTGCTTCGGCGATTTTTTTTAGATCAGAAGGTCAAAACCCTCCTTTGATGCACCTCGTTAAATTCCCTTTTCAATTTTTTATGCGGCATTCCATTTACTTTTCACACACAGGTTGTTTTTCTGATTGTGCGTTTGATCATTCTCGCCGTCTCCCACCTTCTTTCACTCTAACAGATGTTGAGGTTCTCATGTTGTGCTCTGGTTTTCTTGATAGACTACTCTTCAGCCAGACATCTTTCTCGCCATTTCAGCCTTCACAAAGCCTCTCTTTGTGAGAGATGTTTTGAATAATTTGGAAGGTCTAGTAGACCTGGGCCAGTCCAATGGAATACCAAACCAATGTCTCAGAGTATTCCCTCAGAACCATACCAAACATGAATGTCCTCTCTCTCTGTCTCTCTCTTTGTCTCTTTCTCTCCCTTCTTTCTCTTTCTCGTCCTCTCTTTCTCTCCTCTCTTTCTCTTTCTCGCCCTCCTCTCTTTCTTCTTCCTCGTCTCTCTCTCTTTCTCTCTTTCTCTCTTCCTCGCCCCTCCTCTCTTTCTGTCTCTTTCTCTCTTCCTCACCCTCCTCTCTTTCTTTCTCTCTCTTTCTGTCTCTCTCTCTTCTCTCTTTCTCTCTTCCTCACCCTCCTCTCTCTCTTTCTATCTCTTTCTCTCTTCCTCGCCCTCCTCTCTCTCTTTCTGTCTCTTTCTCTCTTCCTCGCCCTCCTCTCTCTCTTTCTGTCTCTTTCTCTCTTCCTCGCCGTCCTCTCTTTCTGTCTCTTTCTCTCTTCCTCACCCTCCTCTCTTTCTGTCTCTTTCTCTTTTCCTTGCACTCCTCTCTTTCTCTCTCTCTGAACTCCTTTCCATCCACTTCTTATTGCCCATAATCCAATGCCAAGCCACAAGCCTGTGTCTGCCCTGGCGTTGCCAAATAATGATTTAATTAAACAAACACGCGCACCTGTCTCCAGTGGGCAGTACGAGACGAGTGCCACGCTTTGGTTGGACCACCTGGCACATTCCTCCTATCACCTCTTTTTAGGCTAAGCTGTCAATCAAAGAGAGAGAAAGACAGACAGTTTCAGCACTAAAGGAATAATGTTAGTAGTAGAGGAAGGAAAATATTTCCCTAACTAAGCTGCATGGTCTCTGGGTAACCATATGAGTGAGTAGTAAAATGACATTCAATGTATTTAAAACCAGAGAGGGATAAGACACAGGCCTACAGTAAATAGTATAAATATTAATCATTCTTGGGCTGATCAGAGTGAATTAATTCCCCTGATATCTGGGCTATCTATAGCAGGCTAATAAAGCCTGTCATAATCAATCACTGCATGAATTAAGTGTCTGGTTTAGAATATATTTGCCTAATATTAGCCTGTATCATACATTTACATAGGAGAGTAAAACGCCACTAGAGAACCAGTCTGCCTACCTCATAGGCCTACAGTATGTCCTCAGCAAAGTATTCAACTTTTACTGGGTCTGGCCTGATAGTTGACACCTCTAGTTATTTATAACATCATGTTTCATATGCAGCGTCAGCGTAGCAAGAGAGAAATGCTACCTCTCCTCTCGGTTTGCACTTTATCATCAATTGGAAACCACGCATTGATCCTAGGACCTGGAAAAAGAACACTGATCTAGATAAATCAGATTCATCTCACTAGGGCGGCAGGTAGCCTAGCGAATAGAGCGTTGGGCCAGTAACCGAAAGGTCGCTCTTTTGAATACCCGAGCCGACAAGGTGAGACATCTGTTTATGAGCCCTTGAGCAAGGCAGTTAACCTTCATTTGTTCCAGAGGTGCCGTAATACTATGGCTGACCCTGTAAAACAACACATTTCCCTGCACCTATCTGGTGTGTGACAATAAAACATATACACTGTGTGCTACAATACCTCAAGGCATACTCTGAGAAGCAGTAGTTAAAAACACTTGCAACAAATGTATTTTTACAGGAGCACAGAAAACAGCCTGAGTTACTGTATACCAGTAAGTATAAGTATCATTTGACACTTTCCTATACAGGCTGTACGATACTATCTAACCTACTGCATGTAGTGTTTCACCTCTTATAATGATGGGTTATTGATCACACGTTCATGCCATTTTTACTGAGCAATAATGATCAAATGAATCAATAACGGCTATTTAAAAATATATTTCTGTTTTAAACTATAGATGTTTGGCAGCTGGTTATTGTAATGCTATTTGAGTTATTATTTCCTGAACCATGGATATACAGACTGACATTCAAAAGGAATGTGACTCACATTGACTACAGTAGCCTAGTATAACAGTCACCGTAAAACGTACATGTAAACATGGACAAATGACATGAAAAAGTGTTCTTCTATGTCTGAAAATAATATCACTTAAACTTGACTCACGGGGCCGCCCATGGGCTACCTATCCATTAGGACACGGCGCTATATAAAACGCTATTGAGAAACACGCGTCAGAGAACCTGCGGTACAGCCTATCCGCAGCATTGGAATATTCCTCGCGCTCACTCTCCGGTCATGAAACTCCAATCAAACGGATTTAAAAGCGGTGAAGGCAATTCTGTTGGGAAGTTGTTGAACATTTGTTTTCCGAGAACAGTGGGGAATATGAACTCAATGTCATCATCCTGCCGAAGAGATATCATGGAACAATGGGTCTTCTTTTAGACTACTTTTATTCTGCCCCACTCGGTTTAGGAAGACTTTGGTGAATGTGTTTCGTTTTCAACGGTTTCTTTGGATTATATAGATACCTGTATATCTATCTGCAATCTGGTTTTAGAAAAAACACCGGGGACTATTCCGTTGACAGGGTGGACATCACCATTGACTGGAATTATTCATCCCTATCTGTAATGGTAATGATTATTCATGAAATATTTTCTTATCATAATTATTATGGCTTTTTGTGTGTGTGTGTGTGTGTGTGTGTGTGTATGGCAACAGTATTAGTAAAGGGTAAGCAAATGGACAGCTTTGGAAAAAAATAACCCTCCTCAAAGAAATGATGCTAAGAATGTTTCAGAGCCACAAAGACATGTCAGTGGTATGTTTGGCATGGTAGTGCATATTCAAAATAGCTAAACACACCTTCATCTGAATAACAATTACAGGGTGACATAAGGTCATCATTAGTCATTGAGTAGGGTGATTAGGATGATAGTGAAAGGTGAAAGGTCAACCCAGAAAATGTATTTGGATGTTTTCTGATTCATCCTCAGTGACTTGATACGAAAACCTATTTGAGTTGCATTTACAGTAAGGGTGAGCTGTGCCTGGAGAACTGTTTTCCTCAAGTTTAGTGAGTATGTAGGTCTATTCATGACGCATATATGCATTTATGCTGAATGTAAACAGGTGCAAAACGACCTGTTGGGATTTGTTTTTACCATAGTAGAACATAAAATAATAGAATATAATTGAGTAGAATAGAACAGCCTAGTTATTCAATGAGTTGGGTAGAATAATCTTTGCAGCATATATCACCTCAATCAGTGACGTTAGACCAGTGAATAAAACAGACAGATCTGTATTAGAAACATAGCCTCTAGACTGTCTGCCACATCAATACAATATAGACACACGGTTGAAGCACAAACACGTGTGTAGAGTTGTCAGAAATGTGTGTTTTTGCTGAAGATGTATTGCTTGAAAGTCTACTTTTACACCAACGAACGCAGACCATTTGAGGCGGTTTAAAAAAGAACCATCGCCTCAATGTGATGTCCATGTTTCCATGCTTCCCAAAGACAAGTGTCAATGTGAGGAAACCATTTTGTCAAGAGAGAGAGAGCGAGAACGTGTGTTGCCTACCGCCTCCCTGATCTAGAATAGAGCCCGGGGGATTGAAGCTGCTCATGGAATGTGTCTCAATAGTTGTGCGCTTGTCAACAGGGAACTGTTATAACTTGCCCTTAGTTCTAACCCGTCAGTGGCGTATGACTAATGTACAACAGATTGTGTGATACAACAGAGTGTTTTTCAGCAGAAAAGTCATTACACCAGTGTGTGGAGACACTGCAGAATGGTTGTGTCTATATTTGTGTGCAGACAGCCTCTCAGTTGTATCACAAAAATATCAGTTGTTTCACAACTATTGTGTCAAATGTGTACAACCTGAATTGAGCAGCTGTTTTCTGGGATTAGGTGGAAGCTGTCTCTAACCGCTGATACAGGATCAGATATTGTTTAATGATTCCTTAATAGTTATGTTTGGGAATTGGGGTAGAATGAGCTGATCCTAGACCTGTGGTTAGGGGTTAGGCGCTATTACCTCAAATAAAAATGTAAAATAAAGTAAAATCATAATTTGTCATGTACACAGTTTATAGCAGGTATAAAGGTTGAAGTGAAATGCTTGCGTGATAGACGCTCAACATTGCAGTACAATATCAATAAAAAGCAAAAGCAAATAAAAAAGAATGAGTAATTAGAGCAAGGTAGTATTCATAGTAAAACTGATATATACACAATATAATATACAGTATAGATCATGAATGTGTTATGTCAAGTATGACTGTGTTACAAATATAAAGTGGAGAGTGTCTTGGTTGCGCAGTTGAATAAATGGTATATAATAGAACAGCAGTGTTAAGTGTGTGTGTGTGTGTGTGTGCTTGTGTGTTTGTGCTTGTGTGTTTGTGCTTGTGTGTTTGTGCTTGTGTGTTTGTGCTTGTGTGTTTGTGTGTTTGTGCTTGTGTTTGTGTGTTTGTGCTTGTGTGTTTGTGTGTTTGTGTGTTTGTGCTTGTGTGTTTGTGGTTTGTGCTTGGTGTATGGATGTGTGGAGAGTCAATGCAAACAGTCTCTACGGTACAGATGTTCTCTGAGGTGCAAATAGCTATTTTTTTGTCAAGTTTAAGTTTAAATGGGCTTTAAACCATATTCTATCTATGTGGGTTGAATAGGATAGAGAACAGTGTGAATTTTGACACACCTGATTCTGTGGTGTCATTCACAAGTTCCTCATCGTCATGATATGTTATAGCTAGTAGTTAGCTAGATAGGGAAGAAGACATGTGTTGCTGAAACTTGAGAGTCTGAATTCCAGTATTGACTGTGTGTGTTTTCCATTTATATTGCTACCTATACGATGACCCCATTCCCCCATGTTACTTACAGGTCATTGAAGCCTGAAATACCACTATAATCATATTGTCTCTCTCCTTCTCTTCCCAGCCTCTCTCAGTGATGGGGTTCCTGACCTTCAAAGCCCAGTGATGCTAGCTATGAATCACTACAACCTCTCCGGGCCCCCGGGGGCCCTAGACCCTGTCTCCAACCTCAGCCAGTGGGACACGGAGATGGTAGGTAGGCCAGATATTAGAGAAGTGGAACAGTAACCAGAAGGTCACTGGTTAAAGTCCCGGGGGCCAGAACTAGCTAATGGAGGGAGGCTGGTTTCACTTCTGTGTGTGTGTGTGTGTATGTGTGATGTCCGGTGGTTTGGATAAAATAAGACAGCACAAAGACACAGTTCAGATTGTGATTGGACATAAAGTTGTATTGCATATTGTATAGGTGGAAATGGAGAGTCTGGCTCACCAGGGGAACCTCACCTCGGACAGGCCTATGTCCGGAGGCCCGATTGCAGCCGCTCTCTCCATGACCCTGGGCGTCATCTCCAACATCGTGGCCTTGTTCATCCTGGCCAACGCCTACTCCCACCAGCGCCGACGCTCCAAAGCCACCTTCCTCCTCTTCGCCAGCTCCCTGGTACTCACAGACTTTTTTGGGCACATCATCCCGGGAGCGCTGGTCCTCCGGCTTTACCTCTCCGGAGGGGTGTTCCCCGAGGCGGTCGCCGCTTCCTCAAACGGCTCGACCGACCCCATGTGCCAGTTCCTGGGTGGATCTATGGTGTTCTTCGGTCTGTGCCCGCTGTTTCTGGGCTGTGCGATGGCCGCCGAGCGCTGTCTGGGTGTTACGCAGCCACTGCTCCACTCCTCCTTAGTTACTACCACCCGTACCAAGCTGTCCCTCTCTGGTATCTGGCTGGTGGCCCTCTGTGTGGCCCTGCTGCCCTGTTTCCAGCTGGGGTCATACACCTACCAGCACCCCAACAGCTGGTGTTTTATCAAGGTTAGTAGCCAGCAGGGCTGGGGTCAATTAGAATTGACAGCTGTCACTTCAGAAAGTGATTTTAATAAAAAAATGAAGAAATGGAAAAACGTTTGAAATAAATAGCTTCTACTCCTCCGTTTATTAAGAAGTAATTAAAAATAGATGCTGTTTTTTAATGTATTATTTATTGATTGAATTCAATTCGAATTGACCCCAGCCCTGGCAGCCAGATACTGAGCTCCCCTAATGCTTTAGGTTGAACATTCTCAAAGTTATATGGCAGTTATTTAAACAATGTGACGTTTAGCAAAACTACCACCAAAAGTTTCATAGAAATAACACTAGTGTACAATAAGACAGGATAAAGTACAGAGTTATATACAACAACGACTAAATGTCTGTCTTCTCCTTCATCAAGGTCTTAGCTAACGACACCCAGGAAGCGGACGTAGCCTTTGTTACGCTCTTCTCCGGGCTGGGCCTGACGTCGCTGGGGGTGGCCCTGGTGTGTAACACCATCAGCGGGCTGACCCTGGTTCTGGCCAGGCTGAGACGGAGGCCATCGGGCTACTCATCGTCCCACAGCCACCGCTCAGTGGCCAAGAGCCATGATATAGAGATGGTGGTGCAGCTGGTGGGCATCATGGTCACGTCCTGTATCTGCTGGAGCCCTCTGCTGGTGAGTGGGACAACCTAGGACATGAACAAGTGTAGATGCTGATGCCACTGATTCCATCCACCACACCATGCCTATTCCCGCCCGCTACGCCCGCTACACATCTAGAAAAAAGTCACCCAACAACTATTCCCTACGCCCGCTACACATCTAGAAAAAAGTCACCCAGCAACTATTCCCTACGCCCGCTACACATCTAGAAAAAGTCACCCAGCAACTATTCCCTACGCCCGCTACACATCTAGAAAAAAGTCACCCAGCAACTATTCCCTACGCCCGCTACACATCTAGAAAAAAGTCACCCAACAACTATTCCCTACACCCGCTACACATCTAGAAAAAGTCACCCAACAACTATTCCCTACGCCCGCTACACATCTAGAAAAAAAGTCACCCAACAACTATTCCCTACGCCCGCTACACATCTAGAAAAAAGTCACCCAGCAACTATTCCTTACGCCCGCTACACATCTAGAAAAAAGTCACCCAGCAACTATTCCTTACGCCCGCTACACATCTAGAAAAAGTCACCCAACAACTATTCCCTACGCCCGCTACACATCTAGAAAAAAAGTCACCCAACAACTATTCCCTACGCCCGCTACACATCTAGAAAAAGTCACCCAGCACAGGCCCCTGCAGTTTGATGCATTTGTACACTGAAAATA
Organism: Oncorhynchus keta; assembly: GCF_023373465.1. NCBI lineage: Eukaryota > Metazoa > Chordata > Actinopteri > Salmoniformes > Salmonidae > Oncorhynchus > Oncorhynchus keta. The sequence goes on along the minus strand of NW_026287945.1, from coordinate 342,411 downwards.
CACAAGATTTTATTTTACACATAATTATTTGAAAGAAATCGAATTAGGCCGTCAATAAAAAAAAATAGGTTGCATGATGCTTCTGGATCAAAGTACAACAATGAACAATTATATCTCTTCTCTTATGCCCCAGATCTTCGGGCTCATGTCTGTGATGCGCTCCTATAGGGGCTCCATTGATAAAGCTGACATGGCCACCTACGAGACGTTGAATTTGATGGGCGTGAGGCTGGCTTCCTGGAACCAGATCCTGGACCCCTGGGTCTATATACTGCTACGTCGGGCCGTCCTCCGCAAGATCTACCTCATCACCAAGTGCCAGGCCGATTTGAATGGGAGTGTGCTCCGACGCTGGGAGGGGAACTCGTTTCAGAGCAAGAGCTCGGAGAACAGTCCCGTTAACAGGATATGAGATCATAACCAAGCGCCAGGCCGATTTGAAGGGGAGTGTGCTGTTACGCTGGGAGTGGAACCCCTTTCAGAGTAAAAGCTTGGAGAAGAATACAGTCAACAGGATATGACTGTGTGACCGACAGTGTTCGAGTGAATGCCAGAAGAAGACTGCATTAGCCCACTAAGCTAAAGCCTAGTACTGACCAGAGAGCCAAAGCAACTCTTTAGGTCTCAGGCAAGGTTACTCATCATGCAACAAGCGTGGTCCTTGGTACTTGTGGTGGTCACCGACAGAAAAAGAGGACATTTCTGTTATCCCGTATAGTGAAGGATACGATGCTCTGAAAAATGAGGATTACATGTTCTTCAGCCATGGCAGTATCTCTCAATCTTCTTTATCACAGTGACTGGCAAGCTAAGATCATCCTCCTTTGGATATCTCTTAAATTAAAATTAGGAATTGAGTACGGACATACCTGGTGTCCGAGTACGGTCTATTGGACCAGTCAGTCTGCATTATCCCACAGACGGAGAGTTGGGAAACACAATACCCCACAGACGGAGCGTTGGGAACACACTACCCCACAGACGGAGCGTTGGGAAACACACTACCCCACAGACGGAGCGTTGGGAAACACAATACCCGACAGACGGAGCGTTGGGAAACACAATACCCCACAGATGGAGAGTTGAGAAACACAATACCCCACAGATGGAGAGTTGGGAAACACAATACCCCACAGACGGAGAGTTGGGAAACACAATACCCCACAGACGGAGAGTTGGGAAACACAATACCCCACAGACGGAGAGTTGGGAAACACAATACCCCACAGACGGAGAGTTGGGAAACACAATACCCCACAGACGGAGAGTTGGGAAACACAATACCCCACAGACGGAGAGTTGGGAAACACAATACCCCACAGACGGAGAGTTGGGAAACACAATACCCCAAAGACGGAGCGTTGGGAACACACTACCCCACAGACGGAGCATTGGGAACACACTACCCCACAGACGGAGCGTTGGGAACACACTACCCCACAGACGGAGCGTTGGGAACACACTACCCCACAGACGGAGCGTTGGGAAACACAATACCCCACAGATGGAGAGTTGAGAAACACAATACCCCACAGATGGAGAGTTGAGAAACAAATTACCCCACAGATGGAGAGTTGAGAAACACAATACCCCACAGATGGAGAGTTGAGAAACACACTACCCCACAGATGGAGAGTTGAGAAACACAATACCCCACAGATGGAGAGTTGAGAAACACAATACCCCACAGATGGAGAGTTGAGAAACACAATACCCCACAGATGGAGAGTTGAGAAACACAATACCCCACAGATGGAGAGTTGAGAAACACACTACCCCACAGATGGAGAGTTGAGAAACACAATACCCACAGATGGAGAGTTGAGAAACACACTACCCCACAGACGGAGAGTTGAGAAACACAATACCCCACAGATGGAGAGTTGAGAAACACATTACCCCACAGATGGAGAGTTGAGAAACACACTACCCCACAGATGGAGAGTTGAGAAACACAATACCCCACAGACGGAGAGTTGAGAAACACACTACCCCACAGACGGAGAGTTGAGAAACACAATACCCCACAGATGGAGAGTTGAGAAACACACTACCCCACAGATGGAGAGTTGAGAAACACACTACCCCACAGATGGAGAGTTGAGAAACACAATACCCCACAGATGGAGAGTTGAGAAACACAATACCCCACAGATGGAGAGTTGAGAAACACAATACCCCACAGATGGAGAGTTGAGAAACACAATACCCCACAGATGGAGAGTTGAGAAACACAATACCCCACAGATGGAGAGTTGAGAAACACAATACCCCACAGATGGAGAGTTGAGAAACACAATACCCCACAGATGGAGAGTTGAGAAACACAATACCCCACAGATGGAGAGTTGAGAAACACAATACCCCACAGATGGAGAGTTGAGAAACACATTACCCCACAGATGGAGAGTTGAGAAACACACTACCCCACAGATGGAGAGTTGAGAAACACAATACCCCACAGATGGAGAGTTGAGAAACACAGATGGACCCCCCACAGATGGAGAGTTGAGAAACACAATACCCCACAGACGGAGAGTTGAGAAACACACTACCCCACAGACGGAGAGTTGAGAAACACAATACCCCACAGATGGAGAGTTGAGAAACACACTACCCCACAGACGGAGAGTTGAGAAACACAATACCCCACAGATGGAGAGTTGAGAAACACAATACCCCACAGACGGAGAGTTGAGATGGAGAGTTGAGAAACACAATACCCCACAGATGGAGAGTTGAGAAACACAATACCCCACAGATGGAGAGTTGAGAAACACACTACCCCACAGACGGAGAGTTGAGAAACACACTAACCCACAGATGGAGAGTTGAGAAACACAATACCCCACAGATGGAGAGTTGAGAAACACAATACCCCACAGATGGAGAGTTGAGAAACACAATACCCCACAGATGGAGAGTTGAGAAACACACTACCCCACAGATGGAGAGTTGAGAAACACACTACCCCACAGACGGAGAGTTGAGAAACACAATACCCCACAGACGGAGAGTTGAGAAACACAATACCCCACAGACGGAGAGTTGAGAAACACAATACCCCACAGACGGAGAGTTGAGAAACACAATACCCCACAGACGGAGAGTTGAGAAACACAATACCCCACAGACGGAGAGTTGAGAAACACAATACCCCACAGATGGAGAGTTGAGAAACACAATACCCCACAGATGGAGAGTTGAGAAACACACTACCCCACAGATGGAGAGTTGAGAAACACACTACCCCACAGATGGAGAGTTGAGAAACACATTACCCCACAGATGGAGAGTTGAGAAACACAATACCCCACAGATGGAGAGTTGAGAAACACAATACCCCACAGATGGAGAGTTGAGAAACACAATACCCCACAGATGGAGAGTTGAGAAACACAATACCCCACAGATGGAGAGTTGAGAAACACACTACCCCACAGACAGAGAGTTGAGAAACACAATACCCCACAGACGGAGAGTTGAGAAACACATTACCCCACAGATGGAGAGTTGAGAAACACAATACCCCACAGATGGAGAGTTGAGAAACACATTACCCCACAGATGGAGAGTTGAGAAACACATACCCCACAGATGGAGAGTTGAGAAACACAATACCCCACAGATGGAGAGTTGAGAAACACACTCGCATAGTGAGTAGGTCAAAGGCTTGAAGCGTATGAAGATGTGCAGCTATATCAGCACAGAGGTTCATCTGAGAGATCAGAAGTTGAAAGCCTCGCTACATATCTTCATGAATAGAATGTAACGCAGAAGAATATCACAATTCATTCAACATATTGGATCTCATTTGTGGAACGTTGATTATTCTGAAGTCTGTTGGTTAAGGTTTAACAATGACATTTAACATCATCGATGTCTAACGATTCCCGGACGACTCCAAAAACGGAGTTGTATGCTATGTAAATGTTATGCTAAGATTAAGATCGCTTGTTAAGTAAAGGGAGAACTACGATTTTTTCCTGAGCTTCTGATGTATAAAAATGCTACTTCATGTCAAATATTGAAGAAGTTATAAATATTTATTGCTTTTCCTCAATTCTCTGGGGACGTGTAAAGAAGTTATGGAACGTAATTGAATGTGATGAAATAAATAAGAATGTTTTGACTGAATTAGATACCGTTGTTGTCCTTTTTTCTCTCCTCTCCGCCAAGGTATTAAATACAGTATTACAATAATACAGTATGTTCAAACGGTGTACAGTATCCTGAATATACGGTGGAAAAACACACGATGCAAAGAAATCAAATGGTGTAACTGGGTCCATTCTAGTAAACAGTGACTATTATGCTCAAGTGAATTTTCTTTGATAGGAAACTGAAGATAAATGCTGCAGCCTGCTCACCGCCTACGTAGTTCTCTGAAAACTTTCCTCTCACATAACTGTATATTTGACACAGCTTTTAAATCATACGTTTGGAGAAAGGCCAAAGTCAGCAAAACCCCAAATTCCCAAAATACATGCAACATCACAAGCCAACCCAGCAAACCAGGACCGAGGGTCATCATAACACCTCATAAAACATCCCTGTTCAGTTCTAAGTCCAACGCTTGATTTATTTATTTCTCAGGGCCCCGCAGTCTTGTCTACAATTCATATATTCTGTCTGACTTGGTCTTTTTTTTCATTCAAATGATAAGATGCTGGACACTATGCTCGAAATGTGATTCCCATGGGACAAGAGCAAGAAAGGAATGCTGGTTTAGAGTCAGTAAATTAAATAGCAAATTATATCGACCATGGCAGTCAATAAATAACACTCATAGTTCTTTCCTATAAAATGTTTGACTCCAAGCCACACTGAATAAAATTGTGGTAGCCACGTATGTACAGTTGAAGTCAGAAGTTTATATACACTTAGGTTGAAGTCATTAAAACTCGTTTTTCAACCACTCCACAAATTTCTTGTTAACAAACTATGTACTTTGTACTTTGTGCATGACACAAGTAATTTTTCCAACATTTGTTTAGAGACAGAATATTTCACTTATAATTCACTGTATCACAATTCCAGTGGGTCAGAAGTTTACATACACTAAGTTGACTGTGCCTTTAAACAGCTTGGAAAATTCTATAAAATTATGTCATGGCTTTAGAAGCTTTTGATAGGCTAATTTACATAATTTGAGTCAATTGGAGGTGTACCTGTGGATGTAATTCAAGGCCTACCTTCAAACTCAGTGCCTCTTTGCTTGACATCATGGGAAAATCAAATGAAATCAGCCAAGACCTCAGAAAAAATTGTAGACCTCCACAAGTCTGGTTGATCCGTGGGAGCAATTTCCAAACGCCTGAAGGTTCATCTGTACAAACAATAGTATGCAAGTATAAACACCATGGGACCACGCAGCCGTCATACTGCTCAGGAAGGAGACACGTTCTCTCTCCTAGAGATGAACGTACTTTGGTGCGAAAAGTGCAAATCAATCACAGAACAACAGCAAAGGACCTTGTGAAGATGCTGGAGGAAACAGGTACAAAAGTATCTATAGCCACAGTAAAAAAGTCCTATATCGACATAACCTGAAAGGCCGCTCAGCAAGGAAGAAGCCACTGCTCCTAAACCGCCATAAAAAAGCCAACTACACATGGGGACAAAGATTGTACTTTTTGGAGAAATGTCCTCTGGTCTGATGAAACAAAAATAGAACTGTTTGGCCATAATGACCATTGTTATGTGTGGAGGAAAAAGGGGAGGCTTGCAAGCTGAAGAACACCATCCCAAACGTGAAGCACAGGGGTGGCATCATCATGTTGTGGGGGTGCTTTGCTGCAGGAGAGACTGGTGCACTTCACAACATAGATGACATCATGAGGCAGGAAAATCATGTGGATATATTGAAGCAACATCTCAAGACATCAGTCAGGAAGTTAAAGCTTGGTCGCAAATGGGTCTTCCAAATGGACATTGACCCCAAACATACTTCCAAAGTTGTGGCAAAATGGCTTAAGGACAACAAAGTCAAGGTATTGGAGTGACCATCACAAAGCCCTGACCTCGATCCCATAGAAAATTTGTGGGCAGAACTAAAAAAAAGTGTGTCTGAGCAAGAAGGCCTACAAACCTGACTCAGTTACACCAGCTCTGTCAGGAGGAATGGGCCACAATTCACCAAATTTATTGTGGGAAGCTTGTGGAAGGCTACCCGAAACATTTGACCCAAGTAAACAATTTAAAGGCAATGCTAGCAAATACTAATTGAGTGTATGTAAACTTCTGACCCACTGGGAATGTGATGGAAGAAAGAAAATCTGAAATAAATCATTCTCTCTACTTAATTCTGACATTTCACATTCATAAAATAAACTGGTGATCCTAACTGACATAAGACAGGGAATTGTTACTAGGATTAAACGTCAGGAATTGTGAAAACTCAGTTTAAATGTATTTGGCTAAGGTGTATGTAAACTTCAGAATTCAACTGTATCTCCACCAGTTTGAATATCTCAAATAACACCTGGCTGCCACCTACTGTAGGCCATATCTAGGCCATATCTAGGCCATATCTAGATATCTAGGCCTACAGTAGGTGGCAGCCAGGTGTTATTTGAGATATCCAAACTGGTGGAGAGAGTGCTGGGTAAAGTGAAGGCTGTGAGGATCACGAGAGGCGGGCTTGTTTAGATTTGTTGTGCTTCTGCAGATCAGAAGGAACGTGTGTTGCGTCTCACCCAATTTGATACGTTTGAAGTGTTGTGTGTTTCTCTTCGAATCGGGCACCCTCAAGGGAGTTATAGCTGGCATCTCGTGAGAAGTTGATTTTGAAGAGATTTAAAAATATTCCTGGAGTGATTGATGCACATCGGATGAACAAGCATTTCGCTACACTCGCATTAACATCTGCTAACCATGTGTATGTGACAAATAAAATTTGATTTGAATTGTGAAAAAGTGAAGAGTTTATCTTATTTTATTTGTTGATATGGAGACTCTCCCTACTCAAGTGCAGTTGGGGTATATAAACTACAGAGTCGGCGCATTCATCCCAAGACCAATGGAGTGTGGCTATTGTAAAGCTTTTGGTCATGTTTCAAGTGTTTGCAGAAGGGAGAAGCCGAGATGTCCAAGTTGTGGAAAAGATCATATCATGTGTTTTAAAAGTGAGGAAAATGTGACATGTTGCAATTGTGGTGGGAACCATGAAGCTAAGAGAATGAGGTGGCCAAATTCAGGACTGTCCAGAACATTTCATATGCACCTGGTGTTGCTGGATTCTTCATCTGCGGGACAATGGCAGACTACAACCACTAAAGGTGTTATGCCGCCACCCACTGGATGAGTTGAAGAACCAAAACAATTAAAAAATCGTCATTATTGCGCGACACCGCGCAGCTCCACGCCCCCAAACAGCGCGACATTACTGTGCCTCCTTCCTTCTCAGGTGAGTGTTTTTAACGATATAGAAAAGGTTGTTGCTTTAGTGTTTGTAAATTAACACAAACGTTCTGCTAGCGATGCATTTAATTGCAGTTATGTGCTGAATTAAACATAAAAAATGTAGTAGCTTACCTTGCTAACCACAGCATCTGGTACGGTCTCTGGTCTGGTATTATCATGCTAGCTATCTTGCCATAAAAATGGCGTCGGCACCGCAGGTTGAAAACAAATTATGTTAGCCCAATTGGTTTGCAGCGTGTGTAATTTAGTTTTAAAACCAAATTACCCAAAGCTGTATGGACAGCTGCTTACACATTTGGTGGTAAACAAACAGTTAGTTAGCATAGTTTACCTACACTTCGATTTTTAAATTGTATATATTACCTGCACGTTTTTGTGCAACTGCCTGGTATGTTTACGAATGTTAGCTAGGTAGTTACCGCAGGGATGTCACGTGGTGTACAAGCCTGCCGTACGTCACATTAAAGTTTCACCAAATGTTATTATACAAACTGTATATAGTTTTCTTTGCCATGTGTTTATCATGAGGTGGTGCATTGTATAGAGAGTGATTTTCAGTGTTTCTGTTACCATGGCTACAGCAGGTGTCACACAGGTGGCAGTTAAAAGACAAGCTCATGGCTATGGCAGCAGAGCCAGTGCCAGATGCAGTCTGGGACGAACGCCAGGCCTATGAAGAGCTCCTGTACTGGGACAGCCTGATACAGCGAGGCCATCGCCTGCTACCACACGACTTTGACAGGTACTGTATCGCTCCAGGGTGACGTTTTAATGAGGTACAACTCTAGGGTCCACATCCCAATCCTAATCTTAAAGGAAAACTCCACCTAAAACTATATTTGGCTATTTGTTTCATTAGTCCATTGTTGATTTAGTCCCAAAGTGTTTTGCATGTCAGAAATATAGAGTTTTCCAGACAAAAACATTTGAAATACATAAATATAGCCAGTATGATGGATTTACATTATATGGTGCAAAATGCTTCATACCGGCTGTATTTATGTATTTTGAAAGTTATATGTCTGGAAAACTCTTTCTGACATGCAAAAAAAATATTTTGGGACTAAATCAACAACGGATCTAAGAGTTTTGGGTGGCATTTTCCTTTACCATTAGTGGGGAAATGCAAGCGACACTGACTGAAGAGCAGTGCCTTCTCTCATCCATGCCTTTTACTCTTACTCCACCTGGTTATAATAATGTTACATTATGACAACTACATTGTAGTATTTCTACACACAAGGCATTTCAATTCTCTCCAAATGTTGCACTAATCTCTGCCAAATTGGTCGATGTTGAATCTACACAGGTAAACTTAGTACTGTAATTGGTTTCTATTCTAACTACTTTGTCTCTCTCCTCCCAGATATGAGGAGCTACGCTACTGGTATGACTGTCTCTGTTACGAGGAGGAGTTGAGGCAGTACGATGAGTACATCGCAGCCATACAGGAGATCGAGGAGAACCGACCCCAAACTGAGGTTCAAACTTCCACCTCGACTGTTTCTCTCCACGTCAATACAAATTCCCTGTGTGTGTGAATGTAGCGCGGGCTAATGCCTGTCACCTCCGAATGAACACAAGGGTTGGAGAATCAGAATTATCCCTAGGTGTTGTGTTGAATTCTACTTGAATTCACCTGTGCAGCACAGGAGGCTGGTGAGAGGAGGCTGGTTCATTATAATGGCTGGAATGGAGTGAATGGGATGGTATCCAGCACTTGGAAACTGTTTGATGTGTTTAATACCATTAACTCTGTTCTAGCCATTACTATGAGCCGTCCTCCCCTCACCAGCCTCCTCTGCGGTGTATACTGTTTATAGGCCAACACGAGCAGCCAATTGCACCTACTTTGATATGTTGGACAAATGGTCCTATGATTTGTTTCCAACATGATGGCCATTAATAAAATATTTTATTTCCCTCTTGCTAAGAGGCATGTAATTGCAGAAGTTGTAGATGATACATTAACTATAATTTTCCAGTCACAGTTTTTCCCCTCGGTCTATTTGTACGTACTAGTCATACTGGTACTCCAGATCATTCACACCCATCCTATTCCATTGGAACAAATGAAAGCCGTGCTTAGGGCTGGCTCGGTAACTGTATAACCGTGTAACCGACGATTATGGATGAAGACTGCCATGAAAATAAAATAACTGTTTAATACCATAATGTTTTATTTAAAGTTAACGAACTTTACCCAAAACCATTAAAGTAAAATAAGCCTGCTTCACATCTAACAGCCAATATAAGGAGAGACTAGAGGAGACAAAACTAGCCTGTATTAGAATTTTGTGTTGTGGAACGAACAGCTGTCTAAAGATGGCTGGGCATTCAAAAAGGCAAGACGCACGGTTGATTTATTACAATAAGAACATAGATTTCAGTTTTCCTTTATAAATTGTTTTCTTACTGTGTGCCCAACTGACCACGACCCACATCTCACGTACACTTTTCCATCTTACCTTCTCTCTTCCAGGCCCCTCCGGTGCGCACGCCTCCCATGCGTATCTTCGTGAGCGACGACCGCCACATGATGGCGAAGCACGCGGCGGTGTACCCATCGTCTGAGGAGCTGGAGGCGGTGCAGACAGTCATCTCCCACGTGGAGTGTGCCCTCAAGACCGTCTCCGACCTGCTGGATGTGGAGGCCGGAGTCGGTGTGGCGCCTGTACCTGTGGAGGGGCAGAGAAGAGGTAAGAAAGACTGATCAAAGACCCTGGTACTGCAGGACCTATACCAGGCGGTGTCAGAGGAAAGCCCATAAAATTGTCAGAGACTCCATTCTGCCAAGTCATAGACTGTTCACTCTGCTACCGCACGGCAAGCGGTACCGGAGCACCAAGTCTAGGACCAAAAGGCTCCTCAACAGCTTCTACCCCTCCCCTTTTGTACACTGCTGTTTATTATCTGTGCATAGTCACTTCACCCCCACCTATGTGTACAAATTACCTCAACTAACCTGTACACCCGCATACTGACTTGGTACCAGTGCCCCTGTATATAGCCTCGTTATTGTGTTACTTTTTATTATTACTTTTTACTTTAGTCTACTTGGTAAATATTTTCTTAACTCTTCTTGAACTGCACTGTTGGGCTTGTAAGTAAGCATTTCACGTTAAAGTCTACACTTGTTGTATTCGGCGCATGTGACAAATAAAGTTTGATTTGATTTGTTTGGAAACGCTTCCTCCTTCATTTCCTTGAGTTAAGCACAGATTGATACATGATTGGATAGCTGAGAGCAGGATTAACATCCTATTACTTTCACTAATCCAAGCAATTAAGATATGTGACTCTTAGGCTGCAGGTAGCCTAGTGGTCAGTAACCGAAAGGTCGCTGGTTCGAATCCCCAGGCCGACTAGGTGAAAAATCTGTTGGTGCTCTTGAGCAAGGCACTTAACCCTAATTGCTCCTGTAAGTCATTCTGGATAAGAGCGTTTGCTAAAACTCTAAAATGTCATGAATACTTCAATATAGGAAGGCAAGATGCATTTTTAGAGAGCGAGAGAAAGAAAGTGAAGGATAACAGTACATCTAATCCTGGATATGTGTGCTTCTTCATATCTTGTAGAATTCCTTATTGCATTTGTCTCTGAATAAGCATTTCCTTGGTTCTCCCTCCCCTGTCCCAGTGAGGTGGCTCCCCCTCCAGAGCGTATCCTGCGTGGGGTGATGAGGGTGGGCCTGGTGGCCAAGGGCCTGCTGCTGAAGGGAGACATGGACCTGGAGCTGGTGCTGCTCTGCACTGAGAAACCCACCGTCACCCTGCTCAAGAAGGTGGCTGAGAACCTCTCCACCCAGATTGAGGTAGTGTATCTATTTCGTTGAACCTTTACTCAACCGGGAAGTCCCATTGCGCTCAGAAGACCTCTTTCCCAATGGAGACCGATGTCCTTCGATGATGTTAACGTTGTCTCTCTTTGGTAATTTTGAAGTGAGAGTATGAGAGGGACTGAGAGAGTTGCAATAGGACCTATATTTAAAAAGGTATTTTTGGTTGTGAAAGGTGCTGCCTCTATGCTAATATTGTCTCTCTTTCTGTACTGTAAGACAAAATCCTAACTGATTTATTTTCCCATCATTCCAACTCTACTAAAGCTCGTCACAGAGGACAAGTATGAGGTCACCCAGATCCCAGAGGAGGCGGAGATTGTGATCAAGAGCATCAAGGAGCCCGTCCTGACCCTAACCATTCACCTGACCTCCCCCATGATACGCATGGAGGCTGAGCCAGAGGGTGCCGGAGCTACCACCCCCCTGGAGGAACCACCTGGAGGTATGACCCCCCCCCCAGGGACCAGCCTCCAACCTGGCCAGGAGGCTGGGACTACCCAGCACAACCACGGCTGTGTTCAGGGCACAGCGTTGTGGGACGTCTCAGATAGAAATATGATGTAGAGATCTATTTGTGATAGATATGTGCACCAATATATATTATGTGTGATACTTCTATCTGCAATGTTCTACAACATTGTGCTTTGCTGAATGTAGGCAGCGCTGGACTGCACTTAACAGCAGGCAACTTCAGATCAGCTACAGCTGATAATCTATGTGTTACTATTCACTTAAAGCATGTTACCGTGCAGCTCCCTACTGATCCATACACTGAGACACCATTTAAATACCTGATCAGTCAATATAGAGATTAGTAGAACCTGCACAGTGGCTGCTTTAGAACCGATGCCAGTGAACAATCAATCTGATTGGTTCTTCACTGGAGATCAGAGTTCTTCTATTCGCTGTAATTATGTAACAAAACGGCGACAATCTTCATCGCTACAATGCCTCTTTTAGTCGTTAATAATGCATTGTGTAATAATGTGATTTAAATAACAGTAATGTACGACTTAATTTACAGTTAATTGTATTGTTCAAGTTAAGAAATGAAGGCTTTTCTGAGAATGCCAGCCAATGCGCGGATATAGATTTGATTGCATGTGTTTTTAATGCAGAACAGTGTAACGTGAGGCTCGTATTGCAGCAAAACTGATCGGCATGACAGGTAATGTTTTTGGACCCTTCCTTTGACCTGTCTGGTTGAGGAAAGGATATTGAAGGGAAAGTGTATGTGAGAGAGCAATATGTGTGTGTGAGTGAGTAATGCATGGGGGTGTATGTGAGAGAGCAATATGTGTGTGTGTGTGTGTGAGTGATTGAGTAATGCATGGGGGTGTATGTGAGAGAGCAATATGTGTGTGTGAGTGAGTAATGCATGGGGGTGTATGTGAGAGAGCAATATGTGTGTGTGAGTGAGTAATGCATGGGGGTGTATGTGAGAGAGGCAAAGGGGATGAATGTGATCTAATTAAAAGTCAGGAAAAGGGCATTTTGAGTTCAATCTGCTTTAGTAGCTACGTCCTCCAAGAGAATGGCCTTGTCTTGGATCAAGGCCAGATTTGGTTGCTGGGGGAAGCCAAGCTGAAGCCAAGCTGAAGCCAAGCAGTTATCAGTTTTGCTGCAGTACCGAGCCGACCACAAATGCATTCTGATTCCAACTGCCTTGTACAGTAATTCCAAACCTGATTGATTCTCTCTTACTAAGCCTTCTAGTGTGTCAGTTTTTAGGGACGCTGGACCTTTGACCAACTGGCCTCTCATTCTGTCTCGGAAAGGTACAGAGCAGCATGACCCAGTTAAGGGGTACTAAGACTAGGCTTGATTAAGACTAAGAAATCCCCCCAGCAAAACCTTATATTGAGAAATATTATGCTCTGGTACCCCCTGTGAATCTGATGGCTAGAGTACACTCTCATCACTTAGACCTAGCATAGAGTTTTTTGCTACAGGGTGGGTGGGTGGGTGGGTAAATCCATTCTCTATAAATGCGGGGAGTCCCCTTCAATCAAATTTATTCATAAAGCCCTTTTTACACCAGCCGATGTCACAAAGTGCTGTACAGAAACCCAGTCTAAAACCCCAAACAGCAAGCAATGCAGATGTAGAAGTCCTTGTCCTGCCTTGGGAAAAGCTTCCTCCTCCCCAAGCCTCGAGACAGAAACCCCCCTTGGTCAAACCGTACCTTGTCTTCTTATCCCACCCATCGACCAATAGAAAAGCTAACGGTTGACAGCGATGCGCCGGCGGACGTTCTGGACAGGCAGAAATGCCTAACTGCCTTGGCATCTCTCCGCCACTCCAAGTGGTTCCAGGTTTGCATCCCGTCTTTACTTGTCAAATAAAGTGTTCAAATGTGCCTTTTTATTCTGCCTTGTCCCATAATGAGTTGTGAGTTTGTATGCTCTCACAATGCCTCATTGTTTTCTATGATTTCATTCTGTCTTCCTTGGAACTATATTGCTGTTATTTGCTAGTACAACTGATATTGTAGCTACGTTGTTTTTAAGAGTCCCTACACACTATGTAACCATCGCTCATTTAGAGGGGTTGGGTTAAATGCACATTTAGTTTGAATACATTAAGTTGTGCAGTTGACTAGGTATCCCCTTTCCCTCCTAATTAAATGTTTGGCTCCAATGGTACATTGGAGGAATACTGCACTAACCTTCCTATGCTACCTCTGGGTGCAATATTCCTGATGACTCAGTACTTACACAACTGGTTCAATTCGACTCGTATCACACTTTTCCTTTGTGCTGTCCAGGCATATTAGCCTCGTGAGCTGCCTGCATCATGTGAGCTCGCGGGATCATGCGGCTCGCGAGGCTACTGGAATATTGCACCCCTTTTCTTTATTTTATTTGCCAGTGCTCTAGGTAGGTAGGTTGTTGGGTATCGCACCCTTTTTGACTCCGCTCGGCCCGTGCTTGTCTCTCTCAGGCTAAGGTCAACGACCTGAAGTCGGCCGCCGTCGTGATCCGTATCATGAGAGACCTGTGTAACCGCGTCCCCACCTGGGCTCCACTCAGAGGATGGGTGAGTCAAGTCACCCAATAATATTGACTATAATGATATACATGTCACAATAAATTATTACATTGGGTGGCAGCGGTGGGATCCAGGTCTGAACTAGATTCATTATCTACTGTTCTCTCTCTGTTCTGTCAAGCCTTTAGAGCTGCTGTGTGAGAAGGCCATTGGAACATGCGATCGGCCAATGGGAGCAGGAGAGTCTTTCCGCAGAGTTCTCGAGTGCTTGGCGTCTGGAATCCTGATGGCCGGTAAGTCTTTTATCCCTAAAGACCTGTATTGGGTAAATAGAGAAAATAGAGCTTAGCCTTGCAGAACACCTCTCAGAACAATGTAGAAATGACGTCCACCAAATTAAACTAATTCAAATGTTCTTCTGTTGTTCAAAGACGGTCCGGGTATCAAGGACCCTTGTGAGAAGGAGAAGGTGGACGCCATCAGCCACCTGGACACTCAGCAACGTGAGGACATTACACAGAGTGCCCAGGTAAAACAGGCTTCAGTTTCATTCGGTTAGGTGAAATATTTATGCCTATAACGTTCCAGGTAGAATTGTAACAAATGGAGCTGACATGATTCCCTACTCTACTTGAAAAATGATAATATCTGTTCTACACAAGATTTTTTTTGCTGAAAGTTATGTTGTGTCCTTAACACTCCCCAGATAGAATATCAAATGTGTTATTCTCTCCCATGTGCTTCCTTTTGTGATTGACTGTGTTCTATGTTTGTTTTTCCCTGTCAGCATGCCTTAAGGTTGTCTGCGTTCGGACAGCTGTACAAGGTGCTAGGGATGGATTCCCTGCCTGCCAGGGAACCAAGGAGGACCATAGGACCAGGTCTCAGAAACTACGGTTGTTAGTATCTCCTCAGTTTTTGGCGATCTTCCTGGCCTGTCCCATGCTTCTCAAATGTGACTTTCATATTAGCTGTCTAGTAGTAGTCTTGATGTGTTGTGAATTTGAACTTTTCCTGAACCCTGTCCCTTTTCCATGTCCCTACCAGCTCAGATCCTGGCCAGTTCCACCTACCCTCCCAAGAGACCTCATGATGCGGCGGACAAAGGGGGAGATGACAGCAAGAAGAGGAAGTCTCAGAAGTTCCAGAAATATCCTAAATTTCCTAGGAAGTCGTGTATGTATCCGAAGTGGTCTTCGAATGGGATTTTTCGTAGCTATTCTACCATTGAGGCTCTTTCTGAGGAGGTTACATTTTTTCCTGTTCTGATATGCTCTCTTCTTCTTTCTCCCCCATCTATCTCTTTCTCACTATCTCTCCCTGTCTCTCTTTCTGTCACCCTCCCTTCCCCCAGCCACAGAAGAGAAGCCCGGGGACTCTCCTATGGCCATGAACGCCCTGATGCGTCTCAACCAGCACAAGCCTGGTCTGCAGTACCGTCTGACGGGTCAGAGCGGTCCAGTGCACTTCCCGGTGTTCACCATGTCGGTAGACGTGGACGGCGATACATACGAGGCCTCAGGGCCGTCCAAACGCACCGCCAAACTCCACCTAGCTGCCAAGGTAAGGGGTTGTATGCCTAGGCGAAAACATGCTAGCTGTACCAATAGACTTCCAGTCATTGCGCTAACACTAGTTAGCGTTAGTGTGCAAATCTCCCTGCAAGTTCCTTCATACTGCACGTAGAAATGGTATCCACAACTCTGGGTAACTAGACACATCTCGCACTATCCCTTTTAAGATGATGGTTAACTGGTACAACACAAGATGGTCCCAATTTGTAAGTCGCTCTGGATAAGAGCGTCTGCTAAATGACTTAAATGTAAATGTCCCTGGAATCAAATGTTACTCTCTTTGAAAGAAAGAGTAGTGTTTCTCCTCTCTCTGTAACCTTCGCTTGCTTTCATCAAAGTGTTATGTCGTTGTTCTCCAAGAATGTAATCCACTGGTTTTGCATTGAATGCCTTGTCGTCTGTATTGACTCTGTTTTATAATGGCTGCCGTCCACCAAGTCCTCTCTCTCCCTGCCCTTCTCAGGTCCTGCAGAAGTTGGGCCTGCCCACTGGGGCGGATGTGAAGATTGAACCAGGCGAAGAGGGAGGAGCCAACGTACCATCCACACCTACAGCAAGTGATGCGTCCATGGCATCTGACGAGGTAGTCATTCTCTCTATGTTCTCTGGCTTTTCCCTGTTACTTTTTAAAATGGTTGACTTTAATATACTTTCATAAAGCAGCACAAAGCATTGCTACTGTACCTGTAGACTTCCAGTCATTGCGCTATCGATAGTTAGCATTAGCTTGTGAAACCACCACTTCCTTCCTTCCTACTGCATGTAACAACATAAAAATGGTATCTGTGAGTTTACATGCCCCTGGGTACGTAGAACAAGGTCTTAAATGCCAGAATCTCACAGTATACTTTCATAAAGCACTTATGTTGCAATAGAGTTGTTGTTGATGATGTTCATTGGACTTGACTGTTCTGCTATGTCTTCCATACTATCAGAACGGTCCCATCCTCACTAAACACGGGAAGAACCCAGTGATGGAGCTGAATGAGAAGAGACGCAGCCTGAAGTACGAGCTCTCTGCTGAGACCGGGGGCAGCCATGACAAGTGCTTCGTCATGGAGGTCAGTCAGTGGCAGATGGGTGGGGTTTGCACGCTTGGGACAATTCTATTGATTCATTGCGCAAGGATTTGGAAACTACAGTAGATGAATCAACAAAGCATCTCAGAGTAGAAATAGTGATCTAGGATCAGGTCCCCCATGTTTATGTAGAATGTTATTCATTACGATAATAGATCAGCACTACCACTCTGAGACGCTTTATGAATATGGGCCCAGATGTAGTTGACAGAGCAGGATGTGGAAACACAGTAACCAGCATGTCTCTTTGTTACCACCTCCGCCACTCACAGGTGGAGGTAGATGGACAGAAGTTCAAAGGTCGAGGCTCCAACAAGAAGGAGGCCAAAGCCTACGCAGCCTTAGCTGCTTTGGACAAACTTTTCCCAGAGGGGGCGGGGCCCTACTATAACCCTCACTCTGACCCCAAGAAGAAGAAACCAGTCACATACACTTCCATGGTAAGACATGATATAAACTCAGCAAAAAAAGAAATGTCCTCTCACTGTCAACTGCGTTTATTTTCAGCAAACTTAACGTGTAAATATTTGTATAAACATAATATTCAACAGATATAAAATGAACAAGTTTCACAGACATGTGACTAACATAAATGGAGTAATGTGTCCCTGAACAAAGGGGGGGTCAAAATCAAAAGTAACATTCAGTATCTGGTGTGGCCACCAGCTGCATTAAGTACTGCAGTGCATCTCCTCATGGACTGCACCAGATTTGCCAGTTCTTGTTGTGAGATGTTACCCCACTCTTCCACCAAGGCACCTGCAAGTTCCCGGACATTTCTGTGGGGAATGGCCCTAGCCCTCTCTCTCTCCGATCCAACAGGTCCCAGATGTGCTCAATGGGATTGAGATCTGGGCTCTTCGATGGCCTTGGCAGAACACTGACCTTCCTGTCTTGCAGGAAATCACACACAGAACGAGCTGTATGGCTGTTGGCATTGTCATGCTAGAGGGTAATGTCAGGATGAGCCTGCAGGAAGGGTACCACATGAGGGAGGAGGATGTCTGCCTGCAATGACAACCAGCTCAGTCCGATGATGCTGTGACACACCGCCCCAGACCATGAAGGACCCTCCACCTCCAAATCGATCCTGCTCCTGAGTGTAGGCCTTGGTGTAACGCTCATTCCTTCGATGATTAACACGAATCCGATCATCTCCCCTGGTGAGACAAAACCGGGAATCGTCACTGAAGAGCACTTTTTGCCAGTCCTGTCTGATCCAGCGACGGTGGATTTGTGCCCATAGGCGACGTTGTTGCCGGTGATGTCTGGTGAGGACCTGCCTACAACAGGCCTACAAGCCCTCAGTTCAGCCTCTCTCAGCCTATTGCAGACAGTCTGAGCACTGATGGAGGGATTGTGTGTTCCTCGTGGAACTCGGGCAGTTGTTGTTGCCATCCTGTATCTGTCCCGCAGGTGTGATGTTGGGATGTACCGATCCTGTGCAGGTGTTGTTACACGTGGTCTGCCACTGTGAGGATGATCAGCTGTCCGTTCTGTCTTAGGTGTCTCACAGTACAGACATGACAATTTATTGCCCTGGCCACATCTGCAGTCCTCATGCTTCCTTGCAGTATGCCTAAGGCACGTTCACGCAGATTAGCAGGGACCCTGGGCATCTTTCTTTTGGTGTTTTTCAGAGTCTGTAGAAAGGCCTCTTTAGTGTCCTAAGTTTTCATAACTGTGACCTTAATTTCCTGAATTGCCGTCTGTTAGTGTCTCAACAACCGTTCCACAGATGCATGTTCATTAATTGTTTATGGTTCATTGAACAAGCATGGGAAACAGTGTTTAAACCCTTTACAATGAAGATCTGTGAAGTTATTTGGATTTTTACAAACTATCTTTGAAAGACAGGGTCCTGAAAAAGGGATGTTTAATGCACCTCACAATACTATAGAATCATGACTAGGAATAGCCATGAATTAATCCACACACACACACACCATGATTAGGAACCCTTTAGTGACCTCTGACCCTCCCTCAACAGCATATCCCAGGCTTTGGCACTATTCGAGGCATTCCAACCGACACGGAGCCTAACAACCGGGGCCGCGGGCGAGGCAGGGGTCGAGGAAAGCCTACGACTGGCAGCAGCTACAACCAAAGTAGGACGCTTCACTTGGACTGTCTATCTCAGGATCTAGACGGGCCTTAAGGCCTTTAACCTCATCTCTGTGAGAACATGCTCTTATCAGAAAATCATTCAAATATGGCTTATTTTAGATTATTTAGTAAATACATTAATGATTAGACAATAAGCCTATAGTCGGACTGTTCTAGAGGGCTTGTTAGGAAATCGTCCAACTCTTTTCGGCTCCTTTGCCTTAAGGTAATAAATGTATATCTCTTTTCTTGTTAACAGCAAGCTACCGTTATGGAAGCAGTGCTGGCTCTGGTTATCGTAAGTGTCTTCTCTCCACACTGTTGTCAAGGGAACTAATGAGTGATAGGTTAGGTGTGTTCATTTGTGTTTGGTAACTTATCTATTTAGCCTTATCTATTCTGTAACCACTATAGTCTATTGAGTCACTGGTACCCATTTGAATTCCTTAAAAAGTACTTCCTTCCTTCAAGTATAATCACTAGAAATCCAAGAATTAGATAGCCATGTGCCCCCCTTGCATCACCTGTATAAACATGTGTAATGATTGAATTAGTGATTAGGCCTACTTCAAAGAAGGGAGGAATGGGGCCCCAGAAGTGGGATAAGGGGCTAAGTGGGCTAAGACTGCTAGCTTTGCTTTCTGTCCTCCTTGGCCTCTAAGTTGAGTCTTAACACTTACACATTGATTCTCTTATTTAAACCCTAGCATCTCTCCATCATGTTGACTTAAATGCTGGGGCTGGGCTGCAACACAATGTTGAGCATTTGTCATAATAATAATAATAATGTATAATAAAACAAATTAAAAGGAAAATAAACAGTATTTTTACTTCCTAGTTGAAGTTGTGTACATTTCTCAGTTTTTCTCAAAAAGATATCCCCTTCAAAGCATTTGCTAAGTGTTCCTCCAACCAATACTAAATGTCCTCCTTTCACCAATCACACTATTGTAACTTCATTGTCCATCTCTCCCTCAGACAATCTGTACAGTATGGGTGCAACAGAGGCTGCTTCCACAACAACCACCTCCACCGGTGACGCCTCCACAGAGGCAGATGCCAGCGGCAACACCACCGGCTACGGCACCTTCTACCCCGAATCATCCTACACAACACCGGCCATAACCACCTCCGCCACCTCAGCCGCCATGACCGCCCAAGCCCAGGTCGGTGCATCTTCCCTGGGTGACTACCAGTCGGTGCCCCCTCCCCTGGACCAGCAGAGCCCCTATAGTTATGGCTACGGAGGGGATAAGAAGAGTCTGCTGACTGCAGCTCAGTCTCAAGCCCAACAGACCCAGCAACAGGTGGACTACTCTATGTACAGTACAGCCTACCCCAGCTCTGTCACCGGGGGCCAAATGTACAGTTACGGTGAGTGGGGATTCGGTGAGTGGAAATCTATATAAGGGGCCAAAGGAGGCCCCTACCGCCACACACACTCATACACACATTGATATACCGGTAACTGCTCGATGTAACAGTGCCTTCAGAAAGTGTTCTTACAGATGATGATAATGATGATGTGTGGAGTACAGAGATGAGGAAGTCATTCAAAAATCATGTTCAACACCATTATTGCACACAGAGTGAGTCCATGCAACTTATTAATTACTGGAATGTAATTTAGCCTTGTCATAGCAAAGGGGTTGAATACTTATTAGCTCAAGACATTTCAGCTTTTCAAATGTGTTTCCATTTCTAAAAACATAATTCCACTTTGACATGATGGGGTATTGTGTATAGGCCAGTGACAAACAAATTCACGTTTATTTGATTTTAGATTCAGGCTGCAACACAACAACATGTGAAAAAGGTCAAGGAGAGGGAATACTTTCTGAAGGCACTGTATGTGTGTGTATACTAATATATAGATTTTTATCTGGTATTATTTCTGATATTGGTTCTGTCTTTAGTCACTTGATATCCAAATGTGGTCTTAATAATGGCTTAAAGAGTGTTAGTAGAGCATCTGATTGGTTGATTATTTAATGTCTTGTTCTTATTGATGTTTCATTGGTCCGTAGGCTACGGAAACCAATCGAGCTTCAGCATGTATGGGAACGCCTCCTCCCAGGGCTATGGGGCGGCGGCTACTCCCCAGACCCAGCAGACTTCCTACCCCACGGCATACGGAAACATGAACTATCAGTACAAATAGGGTGTACCACACACACACACCACGTCCCTCTCTCAAGCCTCCAACCAACCCTCTAAAGCCTTCGCCCAGAGGAAAAGAAGACCCTCATGTCTTTCTCTACTTTCATTATATTGATCTAATATTGATGAATCCTAAACACTCAAGTCATTTTCACCATCACTTTATTTCATAAACCAGACTATCTATTTCTTTATTTACCATGTGGTAAATGTAACCTACATGTGTCTAACAAGTAGTTCAGTTCTGTATAGGGATTAGAAAAAGGACATGATAATAATAGCACTTTCAGGATGATGCTATCTTGGGTCATAGACTTCTTGTTCTGTTCAAGTTTCTTTCTTTTTTACACTTTTTCTGTTTTTCTGTTGTCAAGCCACCTGAGGTTGAATGTGAATGTGAACGGAGAATCTGTTCTTATTTCAAAGACTTGTTTTCTTTATTTTTAATTTTAATTTGAATCACTGTTTTATGTTTTAACTGTTATTATATTAACCAGCAGTGTGGTAAAAAAACAAACAAGTTGACAGTAACTTGGATTTGTATGTGAAAGAGCAATGGAAATGTGTTAATTGCTGTTTCATTGGAAGGTTTCGTTAAAAGGCTTGTATCTGGTTGTTTGTAAGAATAAATTACTTTTATTTTGGAGCAAAGTGTCATACATACACTGACCACTGTTTTTCAGACCTGGGTTTAAATACTATTTGGCTTCTTCTCCACATGGCGACCGATCCCCTCACATGTTTTCATGCTGCGAGCCAACTGGTTATTTACCACCTTTAGTTCTGTATTGAATATAGACTAAATCCTATAGTTGACCTGACTGGCAGTGGTTACATTTTAAATCCCTAGAAAGACTATGCCCATCTTGAGCATCACTTTAAAATACCAGGGATGTTCATCACAAGTAACATTACGATGCCGATCATGGCTCATGCATTGTGAGCCAATGACCCAAATGCTTTCTCTGAAGGTATGCTATGCTTGAGTTTCTACTCTTAGCCAATAGCCACTGAATGCACTTCCTCATTGTGTTTCTAGAGCCTGGCCTACCATACCCCACTGTATGTACTGTAGCTAGAAGGGTTTATTTGCAACTTACAACTATCAGTTAATCATTCTTCAAAAAACCATATGACATAAATGGAAAAACATCCATTGTGGTGTACATTTTACATTTAAATATAGCCCCATATACATGCAATATTGTTTAATTCACAGCTTTTTCCCACAATTCTGATTAACCTCCATACATATTCTCTGTCCTGTTCTACTACTACAGGGGTGTCAAACTCATTCCATGAAGGGCCTATTGTCTGCTGTTTTTGTTGTTTAAGACCTAGACTACCAGGTGGGGTGAGTTCCTTACTAATTAGTGACCTTTAATTCATCAATCAAGTAAAAGGGAGGAAAGAACCCACAGTTTAACATGGAATCAGCTTGAGGAAGAGGCGATGCGAGAGGGATAACGGCCCAAAATCTGTTTTCTCCATCAGGTGGTGTTTTTTCGCTCGCCAAGCTAGTAGTTTTTGTGTGGAGGTCAATGAGTGTCGAATTTGGTTAACAAAAAATGTAATGGCTTATTTTCTGCGTGTGTCTTATTTGATCTAATGTACGTTTTTGTAATGCTTAGGTTGTTCTGAGTCTACTGATATAAGTAGGACAGGTAACATCCTGGCAAATTTGAGAAAAAAAACACTATTGGAGTTTATCAAACGGATCAATCACTCGCCACCAGCATTTTCTATTGAACTGTGATCGTGTCTGCTGCAAACATGGAGACCATGTAAGTCCCTCCTGTGTTTCACAGCTGTGATTGGATAAGTTTAAAGTAGCATTGAAAAAGTCATCAATATAGATATCTATCTATACAATGCTGCTACATACGTGTGTGTAGATATATAGATAGACCGTACCAATCAAAAGTTTGGACACCTAGTTTGGACCATATTCAAGTGTTTTTCTTTATTTACTATTTTCTACATTGTGGAATAATAGTAAAGACAAAAAAAACAATGAAATAGCACATGGAATCATGTAGTAGCCAGAAAAGTGTTATTCTGTGCTATTCTACAATGTAAAAATAAAGAATACCCTGGAATGAGTAGGTGTGTCCAAACGCATTAGCTGGAATGGGTCCCAACTGATCCCTTCCATTTTGAAGACATGTATTTTCATTGTTAGAGCGGCCAATTGAGTATCTGGTCAATATAATGGATAATCTGTGGTTTGACATGTTAAATCATTGATGTGCAGCTCCTTTGACCTCAGGACCTCTCAGGTCATGTTTCTGAGAATCTGCCCCATACATTGACAGATGAATGAATATGGCAAGGTCACACAATGCTGCTAGGTGGGGCCTGGTGGGGTCATAGAGGTAAATGTACAGTAGTAAACATCAGTGAAGTGAAACTAGCTGTGATTTATAAGCATGTAACATTGTAAACATATGATTCTAAACATATGATTGGGGGGGGGGGCATGTAACATTGTAAACATATGATTCTAAACATATGATTGGGGGGGCATGTAACATTGTAAACATATGATTCTAAACATATGATTGGGGGGGGGCATGTAACATTGTAAACATATGATTGGGGGGGGGCATGTAACATTGTAAACATATGATTGGGGGGCATGTAACATTGTAAACATATGATTGGGGGGCATGTAACATTGTAAACAACATATGATTCTAAACATTGTGATTGATTGGGGGGGCATGTAACATTGTAAACATGTAACATTGTAAAATTGTAAACATATGATTGATGGGGGGCATGTAGCATTGTAAACATTGTAAACATATGATTGGGGGCATGTAACATTGTAAACATATGATTGGGGGGGGCATGTAACATTGTAAACATATGATTCTAAACATATGATATAACATTGTAAACATATGATTGGGGGGCATGTAACATTGTAAACATATGATTGGGGGGCATGTAACATTGTAAACATATGATTCTAAACATATGATTGGGGGGCATGTAACATTGTAAACATATGATTGGGGGGGCATGTAGCATTGTAAATATATGATTGGGGGGGCATGTAGCAAAACATATGATTGGGGGGGGCAAGCATTGTAAATATATGATTGGGGGGGCCATTGTAAACATATGATTGGGGGGGGTATGTAGCATTGTAAACATATGATTGGGGGCATGTAACATTGTAAACATATGATTGGGGGGGCATGTATAGATTTAGGATAAAAGCGACTTACAGTCATGTGTGCATACATTCTACGTATGGGTGGTCCTGGGGAATCGAACCCACTACCCTGGCGTTACAAGCGCCATGCTCTACCAACTGAGCTACAGAAGGACCACATGTAGCATTGTAAATATATGATTGGGGGGGGCATTCCAAGAAAAGGAAGAAGACCCCTTGCTCAAAAGCAATCCATCAAGCCTTCAAGATACCGGTGAACAGAGGATAAGGAGAGAGAGAGCAAACGGAGGAGAGATAAGGAGAAACACTGAGGTGGAAAATGTGGAGTCTGACCATTAGCTTTTATAACCAATGTCAGTCACATGCTGCCAGCACTCCTCCTCTGGTCCCAAGACTGACTCGGGGTCAAGGGTGTGAGCAACTGTCATGCTCCAGTGGCATGGTTGTGGTCTGGGTTTGATCACAGACTGGCCTGGGGTGGTGGCTGGGGGTGGGGCAGGGGTTGTGGCTGGGGGTTGGGAGGGGCTGGCCCTGGGGTTACCTTGGTTCTATCAGGACAGACTGACAGGAGCTGATAAAAGAGGAGTGGAGACAGACTAGTGTTGACACGGCTGCAGTAGGACACTCAGGACAACTCACCACCATCACTTATCACAGTGAGTGTATTTACATGACATTCTTATCAACCTGTAGGGTTTCAGTGTAGGAGATACACTACTTTCAGGATTGTTTCATAAGGAATATGGCTGGCTATTTGTTTTTTGCTAAATAGATCTGCATTTTCTGTTTTCACTCCATGTAAAGTTGACTGTCTGTATCTAGGTGTTGGAGAAGTAGTTCTGTAGGTGAGATGTAGGTTATTTAAAATAATTTGCTAGGTACAATTCTTTGACACTTCTAATGCAACGGGCATGAGAGAGATGAGATCACGAGTCATTGACTCTTCCCTGGGTCATGGTTTGACCGGATACAGCTTATGTCAAATTGAATTCAAAAGTTGAATTTGTTAGTGTTTTAGCTAACCCTAACATTAACCTAATTATCCTAACCGGTTATGAAAGGTCAACTCTGACAAGCTGTAACACTGTCTTTCCTGCCACAGTGGTACTAGAACTCTGATTGGCAACAGCGAGTCCCAGCTGGGATTGGTCAACTCACTAAACAATCAATAAGCAGCCATTTTGGATTTACAAGAAGTGGTACTTACTCTGGGGAAGATAGAGAATTGAGTCTGTCAACACATGATGTGAGAGCCTTGGTTACTTGTGGTAGTTTTCTTGCTTAGTTGGTGCAATGTAAGCTTATTGCTTGTGCTGAGTTGGCAGTGTTTGCATGTTTTAGTTTCAATCTGTAGTTTGTGCTTTGTCATCTGTATTCCTAACATTGGACTTGGATTTTGTCAAATAAAACCAAAGCAAGTTATCATGAATTGTTTTTGTTCTTCAGATGGCCCTTCCCCTGTTCACCCTCCTGCTGACTGCCCTCCCTGTGGTCCACTGCCTCCCCACTGCCTTCCAGGACCTGGAGCAAAGCAGTAGTATGTACATTTAGAACAGTGGTGGCTGGTGGGAGGTGCTAGAAGAGGGCGGGTCTCATGTAATGGCTGGACTGGAATACATGTAATGGTATCAAATATATGGAAAACTCATGTTGGACTCCGTTCCATTGATTCCATTCCAGACATTACAATGAGCCCGTCCTCCTATAGCTCCTCCCACCAGTCTCCACTGCTATTTCAGTTATACTTCCACTGACACATCCCATTTGACTACAAATCAATCTGTTATAGCAAGTTGTGTATATACACTACATTTTCTGAGACGCTATGTGTTTGTTGGAGGATGTAATGGTAACCGTTTTCAAACCCCGATTCCTGCCATGGGTTCTTGAACTGATTTGCCTGCTGGTTAAATGGTAAAATAAAAATAAAAAAACACTTGAACTGTACATTTCTTTGGTTAAAAGTGTTTGTTAAATGGCTATAATTCTACATGTATGGTGGTGGTGGTTTCTCCCCCAGAGAACCAAACGTCCATCCGGTTCCTGGCTCTGGGGGACTGGGGCGGGGTGCCCTACCCTCCCTACATCACACCGGTGGAGAAGGCTACAGCCTGGGAGATGGGCAAGATAGCAGAGCAGATGGGTGCAGACTTTGTTCTTGCCCTGGGTGATAACTTCTACTACTCTGGAGTGAACAGTGCAGATTCCCCAAGATTCCAGGTCAGTTGTTAAGCAGAGTTACTCCAGCTATGGCAGAATGGATCAAATATCCTTACTTTCTTTGCTGTGAATGTTTTTCTGATCCTAATGGTTAGTTGCTGTGTCTGTTACATCTTGAGGAATTTTAAATGTGTTTGGTTTGCAAACGGAATGCGCTTGTTTATCAATCTAAAATGACCTTTGCCCTCTCAGGATACCTTTGAGCACGTGTACACGGCTGACTCTCTCAACATTCCCTGGTACATCCTGGCTGGAAACCACGACCACGCGGGCAACGTCAAGGCTCAGATCGACTACAGCCGCAAGTCTGACAGATGGTAAGAAACGGACACGTAGACCAGAGACCGAGGCGAGACATCTCACTCGCTCCTCTTTTCTGGTTCATGAACTAAGCAGACAAGACCCAGCTGATAATGCATTGGTGCCTATGCGACAGCCACTCCTTCAACAGAACGGAACTGTGACCCTTTTTTTCAATGGTAAACGGCCTGAGTGGGACATCTTCATTTATCCACTGTCTTTGCTTAGACCTTATGCAAGTCTTTGACAGCATAAAACCTTTAAAGTTTTTCGTATCTGTTCATCATGAATGTTTTATCATGCAGCAGAATCAGTCTTTTCACTGCATAACCCTAGGCTGCATCCCAAATGTCTAAAATAGTACACTATGTTGGGATTAGGGTGCCATTTGGGATTCAGACCGTTTCACTGAGTTGTTTCTATCTTAACCTTCATTGATTAGTCTTCATTCATTGAGCCTCAATCCCCCCTCAGGCGGTTCCCTCACTACTACTACGAGCTGAACTTCCGTATCCCAAACACCAAGCGCACTCTGAGCATCATGATGCTGGATACAGTGATGCTGTGTGGTAACTCTGACGACTACGATGATGAGAAGCCTCGCGGACCCCTCAGCACCATTGAGGCCAACCGACAGGTACACAGATTATTCTGGGCTTTGTTAAATAAAATGTTTTTGGCTTGAACTTTTAAAGTCATTTTAAGACTTGAGATTCTATTGACTGACTTTGTTCCACCGACCCTGTCAACCTGACCATTGTTGCAACTGAATGTACTTTTTACACTTGTTGTTCTTCTTGTCCTTAAGGTTAATTAATTGCAACTGCTGACAAATTCTCCATCAGAAATCCCAAAAACATTGTAATAGAGGAAATGATCAAGAACTAAGTCTTAATTTACTGTATCCACCTACCAGCTGACCTGGCTGCAAAAGAGGATGGCCCAGTCCAAGGCTGACTTCCTGCTTGTGGCTGGTCACTACCCGGTGTGGTCAGTGTCCGAGCACGGCCCCACAGAGTGCCTCCTGAAGAGACTACGCCCCCTTCTGGTCAAGCACAAGGCCACTGCATACTTCTGTGGTCACGATCACAACCTGCAGGTTTGCGGAGGTTTTGAAACTTAATTTCGCATAGTCTTCTCCTAAACTATTCTATCAACCAGAGGGTTGCTGTTAGATAAAGGAAGGCCATATGGAAGATGGATTGTTTACTTTAGCGTGTCACTTTAGCATTCTCGATTTATTGATGGATAATGTTAACTCCCTCGGAATCAGTGTCCTTTCCACAGGACGGTTGAGCTAACGTAGGCTAATGCGATTAGCAAGAGGGTGTAAGTAACAAGATCATTTCCCAGGACATAGACTTATCTGATATTGGCAGAAAGCTTAAATGTTTGTTAATCTAACTGCACTGACCAATTTGCAGTAGCTATTACAGTGAAATAATACCATTCTGTTTGAGGAGAGTGCACAATTTTGAACATAAAGTTATTAATAAAGAAATCAGGCACATTTGGACAGTCTTGATACAAAATTCTGAACAGAAATGCAATGGTTCATTGGATCAGTCTAAAACTTTTCAGACACTGCTGCCATCTAGTGACACATCTAAATTGCACCTGGGCTGGAATAATACATTATGGCCTTTCTTTTGCATTTCAAAGATGAAGGTACAAACATTTTTATTTCTTTGTAATATCTTTTACCAGATCTATTGTGTTATAGTCTTCTAGATTCCTTTCACATTTCCACAAACTTCAAAGTGTTTCCTTTCAAATGGTACCACAAATATGCGTATCCTTGCTTCAGGGCCTGAGCTACAAGTAGTTAGGTTTGGTTGTGTCATTTTAGGTGAAAATTTAAAAAATGGGATGAATACTTAAGCGGTTTTTAAGTTGCATCATGGTATTTTTCAGAATGGCAAACTGTAGAAAAATGTTAAACACAATTAAAAAATATTTTCAGGTAGTGGCTCTGTTTTAAAATGTTTGCGCTCTCCCAAACATGACCCTGACTGACCCCCCCCCCCCATTCTCTCCTCAGTACCTGAAGGAGTCTGGTGTGGGCTATGTTGTGAGCGGTGCCGGTAACTTCCTGGACCCAGACACGCGTCACTGGCACCATGTCCCCAAAGACACCCTCAAGTTTTTTACAGGCCAGGCCTCTACCCTGGGAGGCTTTGTCCACGGAGAGGTCAGTCATAAATAGAATTGTCCATTCTACTGTTTTAATGAATTGTCGTATCTGTATCCTGTTTGTGGTTTTGATACTTGTAGACTGACTGGATTGGATGTGTCACATGGCAGCCTATTCTCAATACTCTCTGATCAATAGTGCACTACATGGGGAATAGGGTGCCATTTCAGACGTACATTTGCCGTTCCTGGAGGAGGGGGATCAATAAAGTTGTATTGTATTGAAGGTAACCAAGCACAAGATGACCCTCACCTTCATCCAGGCTAAAGGGACGTCTCTGTACCGCACTGTCTTGCCACGCAGGGACATCGACGATGACCAAAATGGCAGCGACGACAAGGATTAGCCCTAGTGGAAGAGATGACGAAATAGACTGTCACAATTGACCTGTGTGTATATATATGACCGAGCCCTTAAATTAAGGACCTCATTGATTTATTTTACAATACTTCTACTTTAGCAGTTCAATTCTGTCAAATTACAATTTACTCAGATGTAGTCCTTCGTAAGGGCTAGATATTGACCATGTACAATAGGATGGATGGCAGAGGTGTGGATACAGACTGGCAGGTATTATAGCTCATGTTTTGTGGATGGATGAGTTCAGGTTGAGTTTTTAGAAAATAACTTTGGCATTATGAGTTTGCCTGAATGTAGCATGAAGGAAAATAATGTATTTTAATAAATAAGGAAAGGATGTTGTATGATTTTTATTTTTTGTGTATTCATTTAAAGAATAAATAACCTTTTGGATTTGTTTTCCTGTAGTTTGTACATATTGATGCCAATCTGTTAAATATTTCAAGGCTTTTGCTATATTGATCATTGGGTCTCAGCATTAGCCCATTACTTTGGCATTGAAGGACCAAATCATCTATTTATCCTTGTACGTGCTGCCCTCTGGCGACTAGGCTATTTCCCTGCACTGCAGTTAAGAATCGGGGACAACGCTTTGCCAGTGTCCTAAATTAATTGACTTAAAAAGGCCAGGCTCTGACAAGGGTTGATGACTGTAATAACTCAACTGAAGGGTGTTCATGTAAGTCCAAACGTCGTGATCAAATTGGTCTTAGATAGTTGGACAGATTGACAGTTGCTCCACTTCTTTTCAAACAACATTTGCTCTATTTAGATCTAAGTCTCTCAGTCTCTCCCTGAACCCACTGGCTGTAGGGAGCAGAGGTGGGTGAGTGCTGCTGACCATGCTCTTTTTAAAGATGGTGGCTAAATGATGTCCCGCTCACACTGTCTTAATATGGCACAAAATGGTCAGTTACTGTCCCCTTAAGGGGTGGCACTCCCATACTGTAGGCACCAATGCTTTCGCGTCTGGGTCTGGTCTGCGGTAGTTCATTGACTGCATATGAACCAGATAAAATGAGGGAGTAGGATGTGTCTGGTTGTGCTGCTGACCATGCACTTTTGTCCATTGGTGAAGAGAGCCTCTGGTCTGCTGCCAATAGATGAATAGGGATCGGGGCTGAATGGTGTTGGCACCGTCAAGACCCACCAATAGGATTGAACTCAAACACACCGTACCAGTATTGTAGTGTGTATTGTCCTAGGTTGATGTCAATGCATGTTGAGTGGGTTAGTGTGAGGTAGCCTACAATACCTTAACGTCTTATCTTTGGCCACATTGCACCATTTGTTATTTACCAATGTATGCATGCAAATCATGAAGTACACTAGAAAATAAAAATTGTTCGAGGTTAAATATAAGCCAATTGTGGAGTAGCCAGGCAGGCCTGGATCATCCAGTTGCAATCGTCACGTCACGCTATTGGCAGGTACAGTAGGGAGCTGAGCTTAGTGGACCTGAGAGCAGGACAGGGACAGAAGACGGGATAGGGCCAGAGACTTAAAACCGAGAACAGGTCATGTAGCCAGATGGCCGAGTCAGTCACACCATGGAACCAGGTCCTCTTAGCATGGGGTCAAAACCTTAAAGTGGAATTCCACTCCAAAATGATATTTTTGGTATGTTTTTCATTAGTCCACTGTTGATTCAGTCCCAAAATGTTTTGCATGTCAGCAGTCAAGTTTAAAAACCAAACAAGAGTTGAGTGATGACCCTTTAAGGGTCATGGGTAGGGTTTGTTACAACATTCTGTTTTGACTAATCTGAGACGATATCGAGATGTCTGAATTGTTAATGTAATTAATGAATAGATACATTAATTCAATATTTTTCAACTAACATCAAGGCGCTGTCCCGTTCCTGTAGGTTCATGCTCTACAACGGCAGAGTAATGACCTCGTTACCTGACTTTGTAGCCCTTGTGAAACACTTATATACTGTAGCTTGTTTTTGTACCTTTATTTAACTAGGCAAGTCAGTTCAGAACAAATTATTATTTTCAATGATGGGTTAGGAACAGTGGGTTAACTGCCTTGTTCAGGTGCAGAACGGCAGATTTTTACCTTGTCAGCTCGTGGAATTCCGTCTTGCAACCTTTCGGTTACTAGTCCAAAGCTCTAACCACTAGGTTACCTGCCGCCCCTTATATTGTTAAACACTGTAGCATGTTTACATTATTAGGTACTTTAGCAAGTTTACATTATTTAGGTACTGTAGCATGTCTACATTATTAGGTACTATAGCACATTTACATTAGATACAGTAGCATGTTTACATTAGATACTGTAGCATGTTTACATTAGGTACTGTAACATTTACATTATTAGGTACTATAGCATGTTTACATTAGATACAGTAGCATGTTTACATTATTAGATACTGTAACATGTTTACATTATTACTAATCTGATACAGTAGATGTTTATACAGTAGCATGTTTACATTAGATACTGTAACATGTTTACATTATTAGATACTGTTAGGACAGTTTACATTATTAGATACTGTAGCACGTTTACATTATTAGATACAGTAGCAACGTTTACATTATTAGATACTGTAACATGTTTACATTATTAGATACTGTAACATGTTTTCATTATTAGATACAATAGCATGTTTACATTATTAGATACAGTAGCATGTTTACATTATTAGATACTGTAACATTTTACATTAGATACAGTAGCATGTTTACATTATTAGATACTGTAGCATGTTTACATTACTGTAACATTTTACATTATTAGATACTGTAGCATGTTTACATTATTAGATACAGTAGCATGTTTACATTATTAGATACTGTAACATGTTTACATTATACAGTAGCATGTTTACATTATTAGATACTGTAACATGTTTACATTATTAGATACTGTAACATGTTTACATTATTAGATACAGTAGCATGTTTACATTATTAGATACTGTAACATGTTTACATTATTAGATACAGTAGCATGTTTACATTATTAGATACAGTAGCATGTTTACATTATTAGATACTGTAACATGTTTACATTATTAGATACAGTAGCATGTTTACATTATTAGATACTGTAGCATGTTTACATTATTAGATACTGTAACATGTTTACATTATTAGATACTGTAGCATGTTTACATTATTAGATACAGTAACATGTTTACATTATTAGATACAGTAGCATGTTTACATTATTAGATACTGTAACATGTTTACATTATTAGATACTGTAGCATGTTTACATTATTAGATAGTAGCATGTTTACATTATTAGATACTGTAACATGTTTACATTATTAGATACAGTAGCATGTTTACATTATTAGATACAGTAACATGTTTACATTATTAGATACTGTAACATGTTTACATTATTAGATACTGTAACATGTTTACATTATTAGATACAGTATCATGTTTACATTATTAGATACAGTAGCATGTTTACATTATTAGATACTGTAACATGTTTACATTATTAGATACTGTAGCATGTTTACATTATTAGATACAGTAGCATGTTTACATTATTAGATACTGTATGTTTACATTATTAGATACAGTAGCATGTTTACATTATTAGATACTGTAGCATGTTTACATTATTAGATACTGTAGCATGTTTACATTATTAGATACTGTAGCATGTTTACATTATTAGATACTGTAACATGTTTACATTATTAGATACTGTAACATGTTTACATTATTAGATACTGTAACATGTTTACTGCATGAAACTTGATCTCTTCATTACTCATATAGCTGAGGATGTCAAAGACCACTTGTCTACACACAATGTTCCCCCAAACCAGCTGCGCCTTTTCTATAATTTGGCAGTCACTACAATAGTTAAATCACAGCACGACTTTGCATGCACCATCACAGGTGTAGAAAAATGTGAATCCTCCAGTTTGGCCAAACCTGCCAGTCACTACAATGTCCCAAACTGCAGGGATCGGTAATCCACTCGTCACTTGTTCCAATCTCCAATCCGTTTTAGGATTATCCCAAAATGTCCTCTGCCGCACTTGGTTAAACTGTATCTCTACCTAGCAGGCCTATTCTCCCACTATGGACTGACATCCGGGCCTGATCTTTACTGGATAACCAAGTAAAACATTAATTTTCCTTGTATAAACACGTTTATGAGTGGTTAAAAATCCAGTAAAACTGTCTCTCGCACATTGACATTCTAGAAATTTTACATACATTTATTAGAATAAGTTCTAGAACATTCAAGTGGGACTCCAGCGGTGTCCCAGTTAGTCTGCGTCAGAACGACCTTTGCGGAGTCCTCATTAGTCCTGCATTAAGCCCTCTTTACCGGTGTGGGGCGATACCGATTCCCAACACCAACGTGTCTAAACAGTGTCCCTGCTGGGCTTATGATTTTTATTAGGCCTTGATCTGCTCTTAATACGGCAGTTAGCTTCAACCATGTGCTGACTGCCCAAGACAATGTGATATACCTCACCACCCCAAGAGGTCCTGCAGGTGTCGTCTTTGATATATAATAATAATAATAATAATATATGCCATTTAGCAGACGCTTTTATCCAAAGCGACTTACAGTCAGTCATGTGTGCATACATTCTACGTATGGGTGGTCCTGGAATTTCTTGTCAATTTACACACATTCTCTCATATATAGTTTCCTATTAAAATGTGCAGAGTAGTTGGTTCATATCATCTGGTCATGGTCAAACAGCTGAGTCAAGGCTTATAATCCAATTGACAGTAACACTAATAGTTTGATAGGTTTAACCTATATGAGATTGAGCTTTGTCCTCCAAAACTGGGGATGAAATTAACTCAGATGAACTTCTGTTCTGTCTCCATAGTAATAGTGTGACGTTCTGCCATCCTAACTGAGCTGCCAGAGAGGAAGGAAACAGATGTTTTAATCACCATTGGTCTCATGGTCACATCCCTGAACAGTTAGTTACCTTCCTCTCCAGAAGCTCAGTTAGGATGGCAGACTATGCCAGAGTTCAGTCAATGGTTGAGATGGAAGAACACTGTGGATGGATCCATCAAGACTAACGTGACAATACATCTCATTTCCCGTTGGTACACTAAGCTGCAGTCCTGATAAGATCATTCCATAACAGCTGTCTGTGAGGTTCTGAGCTTCTGCCTCAGATTAAACTGCTCTCTGAGCCTCTAATTCCCTGGCTGAAAAGTAATAAAAGGAGGCTGTATTATAGAGGGCTAAGCTGTGTGTGTAATCTTTACTCTTTAATCCCCCTCTTCTGCTCTCTCAATAAAGGAAGACAGGCACTTGAAAGACCCGCACAGATGGATGAACGCAGTCGGCATCAAGCTTGACGATAAAAGCTATAAAATAGCATAACAGTATCAAATCCTACATGCAATATCAGGTAACATCCAGCTTAAATAATAATTGTTTGTTTTAAGTTGTGTAACACTATGCCTTTCTGGAGAACTACATAAATTATGGAACATAACTAGCCACAGGAAGCAACAGGATTGAAATATACTACACTGTACTTTAATTCTACTACTGTGTGCTTACCCTCTAATATTTGTTTGCATAAGGTAGTGTGTTTCCACTTAAAATACTGTTTAGATAAGCCTATCACGAACATCTTCCCAGGCCACCTGTATGGGAATCACACAGACTCACCTTAACCTAACCTCACCCCTACTAACTGAATTAATTCAACCCTACTAGTTAATTAGTAAATCAACTAATCTAATCCTGCTGAAGCCTGGAAATAACCTTAGTATCAGGTGTTATCAAACAGAACAAATCTAATACCATATTCACACGAACATATGTTTACACAAAGTCCTCTTTAAATTGAAAGTTTTGAATGGCTAACCCACACTCACTTTACCATAACGTTTGACCACAGGAGGCTGGTGAGGGGAGGAGTGCTCATAATAACGGCTGGAATGGAGTCAATGTAATGGTAACAAACACATGGCAACCATGTGGTTGATACCATTCCATTCATTCTGTTCTAGCCAGTTATGAGCACTCCTCCCCAATGAAGATGCCACCAGCTGCCTTTGACACCCATACGGTTAAAGAATTAACAGATATAGATAGATATAGATAATAGATATATAGGCCTACTGAACAGATTCATTATAAAATACTCAGATGTGGCCGTTTTTCTGTGTTTATTGGTAGTTTTAATGTTTAAATGCTCGAGGAGGAAAAGTCACTAGTCTGTTGGTGTCAAAGAGAGGAAGGAAGTGTGGTGACTTGGCACAAATCCGATGGACAGTTCATAGGGAAGTCCGGCATCCCTCTCCTTGTCCCATGGCCATTAATACACAACAGCCAGTCAATCTGAAGCCATCCCTTCAAGCTTTAAAGAGGGATGATAGGTAACGCTTCCATCATTGCACTGCTCCCACCAACTTTGGTTTTTAAATCAGAACCCCCTTTAGTTTCACCTTTTGTTAACCAGGTGGTCCCATTGAGGTCAGAAGACCTCTTTGCCAAGGGAAACCTGGCCAAGTGAGGCAGTATCCCTGCCTGTGCAACTGGGGTTTCCTTGATAGGAAAGATGTGAAGAATATGTCCACTTGGGCCAACTCCAGAAAAGGTCCATCCATATACATTAAGCTTGACGGATATCTGTAACTCTCCAACCAAGTTGGTGAAATTACAAAAGCGTCATAAAACCGTCAATCGATTGTGTGCAGTCCCATGATGTCCCGCAATTTTCTTTTCACCTGGTGAATACACAATGATGTGCCCAAAACATTCAAAAGTCTTTCTTTTGTTCCTCTGACATTTTTGGATGGAATGTGTTGAGGCTAAACAAGGAAGTTTGGTACTGTTATACTTCGGGATTTTGGCAATGAGGCCCTTTATCTACTTCCCCCGAGTTAGATGAACTTGTGGATACCACTTTTATGTCTGTGTCCAGGAAGAGTATGAAGGAAGTTAGAGGTAGTTTCACAAGCCAATGCTAACAAGCGTTAGCGCAATGACTGGAAGTCTATGGGGATCTGCTAGCATGCTACAGGATGGGTACTGCATAGAGATCTGCTAGAATTCTACAGGTTTGGTACTGGAAATTACATGAGCCATATGAATCAAATTAAGATGAACACCAGAATAACCGCTAATGGAATAGCTAACTAAATATGGTTTACCAGTACTGGATTAAAATGTACCTTTCTGACTGTAAGCCTACTGTCCTCAAAAGAACCATTAAAATGACTTTTATTGCACCATGCTTTGAATGGCTTCAGATGATTTTAGACAAGACACTCACGCTAAACAATCCTTCATCTTTAGAGCAGGTGGGTCACCTTTGATAAAGTACTTATTGCATCATCCCACGGGTGGTCCCTAGGCCTCTTGCTCTCTCTGTGGCTATTTCACCGTATCTTGTGGGTGGGTGCTAATATTTGTCCTAATTCGCACAAATACAAGTGTGTGAATTGGAAAATGTGATTTTTATATCCCACTTTCCCTGAGACACCCTCGGAGAATGGGGTCAAGGCCAGAGTTGGCCATTACTAGCGACACTTCGGTTACTGGCCCAAAGCTCATACCGCTTGGCTACCTGCCTCCAGTGGTCGGCCTTAGGCGTCCGACTCTCTCATCTCTCGGCCATGTAGGGAATGGCTCAACGCAGGGCTGTTGACGCTGAGCGAGTGCGGGAAGAAGGAGGGTATGTGGGTTATGACATTCAGCAGCGGGCTGGCCAGAGGGCTCCCCTCGATGGGAGTCATGGGGATGATGATGTTGTCTGTGTCCCAGACGTGGAAGGCGTTGTGGTGGGAGTTGGTCATGATGGGGGGCATGTGGGAAGGACCGCAGGGCTTCAGGTCACCATCCTTCAGGGGATCAGGCTCCACGGGACCCAGCAGGCAGTCTGTGTGGAGAGAGAGAAGTGGGGACAGATGGTGTGATTAGTAGCATAGAAATGAATGGGGGTTAGAGATATGACTCATTTCTCCTAGGTTTCTCCAGTTCATAAAATGTAGGCTATTATCACATCCAAATATTTCACAGAGGCCTGATAAACAATAGAAACTCAATGGGTACAAATTGTCTTCAGCAGGCAGTCAGTGGATAGAGAGAGGTGGATGGTGTGATTTAGGGCCTACTTTGTACCTACTTAGGCCGATCATGCCTCAAGGAGCATAGGCTATCCGCGGCTCTCTGTGATTAGTAGGATAGAAACGAATGGGGGCCGGTATTACACAATCCCTCCTATACAGTAGATTCTCCCACAAAAGCATTACATTTGCTTTAAGTCAAAATCGTTTCCCACAGAGACCTGCTAACAAAGTCAATGGGTCCAAAGTATCTTCTCTAAGAAATTCTGCAATTGCAATGATCTATTAATACTCCACTCTAGCCTACAGTGCTGATGTGTGCAGTCAACATGTCAGTCTGAATCTCATTCCTTATCCTCTAAGGTAACCCCCTTTCAACTGCTGTACAGTCAGAAACCTAATAGGCTAAAACATATCTCAAATGTACAATTATCCATCAGTATGTTCTTTCTACTTAAAACTCTGATCAATATAGTACTGGAACTTTAAAAGAGAACACTATCACAGTATGTGCAGGTTACCTGTTAAGCTAATCACAATCTCGAGTAACATTCCTTGTCCTTAAATTCCCCCCCAAGAGATTAACTATCAGATATTTCCAGGGCCAGGTCCTTGATTTTCTTTAAAACTCTGATCAATATAATACTGAGTACTGAGCGCAGGTAACCCGTTAGGTTAATCCCAATCTCAAGTAACATCCCTTGTCCTTAAAGCCCCCCAACTACCTGCTATGTCCAGGGCCAGGTCCTTGATGAGGTGACCAACGATAGCGTAAGCCACAGCCACCACCACGACAGCTGCCATCAGCAGATATAGCATGGATTTAGGCAGCTGGATAATGTCCCTAGGAGGAGGCTTATACTCCTTATAGAGAATATCCTCATCATTAATAAGGATTTTGATCAAATGTCCTGCTTTGTCTGTTAAGTTCAAACTTTTCACGACGTCCATGTTGGCGGTGATCCGCTGCTTTGTAAATGCAGGATGTTTTCTGCGATGAGTTCCTTCACAACGTCCACAAAGTTACTCCACAATGTCCGGAGGTTGTAGGATTCTCTTATCCAAGCCTTTCAATGAGTCAATGCTGCATGCAGACTTAAATACACAGAATAAAAGTACATTAACTGACTGTGTATTCATTTCAACAAATGGACACAAAAGCAAATGCGTGGCATATTATTCACTCAATATCATGAAAAGAAAATGAGTCATTGATAGAGACTGATTTCAAGTATCACCTCTAAACACAAATAGGCTGGGGAAAAACATAAACGCTCACCTTGGAATTTCACTTACAATCACCAAAATCTTTGATCAGGTCTTCACAACCACCTGTTCTTTTATGTTCGATCATATTGGGATATGTGATCACACATAACTCTTTGAAAAAGTGTTCCAGTGTTGCCTAGGTGAGCAAGCAGGAGAGGTTCCTTAGCAGGAGAGCTTGATCTAGCGTAGGTCGGAGAGCAGGTGCGGTGGCCACTGTCCAGGGTGCTGAAGGCGCTCTGGCAGTACCCTCTGGTAACAGTGATGAGAGAATAGCTCACCGAGACAGGATTGGCGGATTACTGTGAGAGAACAAGAAACCTCGGGTAGTCCCGCCCCCTAATCCACTCCCCCATGATCAAACCAGAGGATCAGAACAGAAGTCAATGCAAAAGAAGGTAGTGTCGGTTGACAATCAGCTTATCTCTCGTGGACAGATGAAACGGTGAGAATCTGTCAAGGCTCACGTAGAATTGTGATTACGAGCAGCAGTAGTTCCTGCTTTTGGGTTTTCGTCATTTATTATTCACTGAAGGCGGTGCTTAAGATGGTGCGGTGATTTTCAAGCCTGTATGCAGATGATAAAAGGTTTCCACTAGATTCCACAGCTACAAAGTCAGAATTGGCTAAATTTGCTTCCTTCCTTAGCACAAAGGTAATGATCGAATCCCAAATCACCCCCTTCCCCATGCCCCTCGGGCCTCCATTTGCGTTCACACACGCCTCCACCATATGCACAAGTGTCCCTCAAAGCTGAAGGAGTGAAAATTATGTAGGGAGTACGGAAGGGACTAATTCGACTAGAGCTGGGACGATAAACCCGAACACCGA
Organism: Oncorhynchus keta; assembly: GCF_023373465.1. NCBI lineage: Eukaryota > Metazoa > Chordata > Actinopteri > Salmoniformes > Salmonidae > Oncorhynchus > Oncorhynchus keta. The sequence continues at coordinate 302,835 of NW_026287945.1, read as the reverse complement.
CCATACCGATAACTTATTGCAGCTATTTTGCTGATAACGTTCATTATGATAAGTAGCCTATACTAAAATGTGAAGTTTGAAATTAAATATGTTTGCTAATATGTGTGATTATAAATGGGACAATGGCTACAACCATCAAACTAGTAGTAGTTTAAAGGATGATTTTTAAAAACTGTGCTGCACATCATTATAAACTTATTGTTCTATGTATTGTTATCGAACCAATTTAGGCAATTTTTTGCAATATGGATTTTTATCCATATTTCGCCCAGCTCTAAATTAGACCCTCCAACAACCACTTCGACCAGAACGTGGAATCCCATAAGGCACCGCAGTATTTTTGAGTTCGCGTAAATTAGGTGTGCCTAATTACATGCCTTGTGCATTTGACTGTCATATTTCTATATTTCACATGTAAAAGATTAAATACATCCCAAATGAAATGATTAACTATTCCCAAGGGTTATATCTTGTAAAACGACAGGGGGAGATTTGTTCATTTGAGTTTCATGCTCATTTCATTATTTATAAGTGGAACATGAATTGCATCATTCAAGTCACGATTCTGTCTCGAAGTTGATGAGTTTACTCACCCCCTCGTCACTCTCTGGAAGTCACCCTCTGAGTTATCAGCAACACATGACAACGGATAGCGGACTAAACTCCACTCCATTGTGAAAAAAAGTTTCTGATGACTCCACCAACGGAGTGGAGCAGAAACCAAGCTTTGTGGAATCTAGCTGCGACTACATTGATTCCCCCAAGGTGAATACTTAAAAAAATATATATATAATATAAAATGACTACCTTGTACCTATGTTTGTCCTCTGTAGTTGTGTGTATTTGCTGAAATCCATACTTTTTCAATAAACATTAATCAAATACCACCGATTTGTTTCCTTGTTGAATTCAATCATCTTATGAGCAAACAGTCAGTATTTACTTGATTTAACATTTATTGAAAAATATGGATTTCACCAAAAAAAAAAACAGGCATGCAACTACAGAGGACAAACATAAGTACAAGGTAGGCATTTCATTATTATTATTCATTGACCTTGGGGCATATCAATGTAGTCTGAGCTAGATTCCACAAAGCCTGGTCTCTGCACCACTCCGTTGGTGGAATCAACATAAACTTCCTTCACTATGGAGTGGAGTCCACTAGACCAGTGGTTCCCAAACTGTGGGGAGCGGGCTCAGCAAGGAACTCAGTCAGCTTTCAACTTACTCTGGAAAGTTGTAATAGTAGTCACCTTGTCCTAGAGAGATTTACATGGTTATGAAAACATCATGCCTGGGTAAGCCAGAGTGGTGCAGCGGATTAAGGCACTGCATCTCAGTGCAAGAGGTTTAACTATAGTCCCTGGTTCGAAACCAGGCTGTATCACATATAGATGTGATAATTCTATAGTCCCATAGGGTGTTGTCTGGCATAGGTCGTCATTGTAAATAAGAATTTGTTCTAAACTGACTTGCCTAGTTAAATAGAGGTTAACTTAAACAAATAACAAAAATATTTAAGCCTACACAAAACACAGCCCTTACATTAATTGTTTCTAAAAATCCCCTATGGGAAAAAAAATGTATGGTGGAAAAACAATTGCTGCCAGGTTTTATGGGTATTAGGTCTCATACTTTGGTACTCTATTCAGAAGTAAAACAGGAAATGTTTTACTTCATTCACTAGAGCATTTTACTTATAGGTAACCTAGATTAACAATCAGCAGAATTGTATAATGTCCGACTGTGGTTGTGTTAACTCAAATCAAATGTTATTCCCTCAAAATAAAAAGCTGACCCTGAAAGGCTCTCAATATTGCCCCACTAGCGCTCGAGGCTAATGTTAGGTAGCTATTTTCCCGGGAAACTAACAGGCGCGCAATTTCACATTCCATCTCAAAATCAAAGGCTTACTTTTCTTACACGGCGCTTGTAGTAAGTAGCTAGCTATTTTGAAACATTATACTCAGAGAATTGTAACAAGGTCGTACCATTATTAACTAGCTTGCAAGCCAGGATATAGTACCAAAATTATCTAGCTAACGTTAGCTTGTAAACAAACCGCATCGTCGCTGTAAGCGAGCTACAGGTTTTAATTCATGTAACTGCAGTACAAGACAAAATGCAATAACGTAAGCTAGCCAACTAGTTAATGTTACCTGTAGAAGCAGACTTTTCAAATAGCTGTCTTCTATAGAGTTCGTCGTTTTTCATTCCAGTGCATTTAGTTAAATGTTTCCCGTCCAACCTACTGTCACAGCTGGCTAGTTCATTTCTTATCCACCCACTAACGTTACCTACCTAACAGTTAGTTAACGTTAGCTGAAACAGCGACCCCCACTGTTCTGTCACGCGAAGTGCATTGCCATTGTACCTCCAGATATAAGGCGAAAGTCTGAACATTCACATTTACTTCTCATATGTAATCTGAAGATCTGCAAATGGATGCCTTTTTCTTTGACAAGCTGCCTTCCACCTCACAATCAACTCCTAAACCCAGACATGAGACTACCCAGGTACAGCTATTGATTGACCTTTTCTGACATTATATATCTAGTTACAGTAGATAGTTAAATCGGATTTACATCGTTGATTCTAATAGTTCCGCTGTATGTTCTTGTGATTGCAGATGAATGTCTCCTGCCCCCAGATGGACCCTGATGAAGGTCTTGGCACTGACCACGACTCAGCCAGTGAGAGATCTTCATCCATGACCATGAGCACGGATGAGAGTCAGGAACACCAGATAAGGTATTTAAGTCCCTAGTCAAGACTCTTTATTTGTTTGTCCTACTCCGGTCTCCGTTTCAGCTCATTTATTGCGCGATTTGGGGACATATAGTAAAGGAAGAAACTCAAAGGAAAGTCACGTCATCTGTGAAAAGTCAACCAATGCGTTAATGTTGATTTAAGATGAATGAACTAAATGTACTTTCTTGCTTTAAGTTCCAGGATAGATGACATTGGCAAGAAGGTCCAGGACCTGGTTGGGAAGATAAACGACAGCCGCACCATGGACCAGACGATTATGGACAACTTTCAGGACAAGCTAGTGGAAAAGGTATGTAGTTGACTGCCAACATCACAGTTTATCAAACCACATTTTATTGGTCGTGTACACATATTTAGCAGATGTTATTGCGGGTGTAGCAAAATGCTTATGTTCTTAGCCCCAACAGTGCAGTAATACCTAACAATACAAAACAATACACGCAAATCGCAAAAATAAAAAAGGAATTAAGAAATATAAAATATTAGAACGAGCCATGTCAGAGTCCAGAATATAAATATATATGTATGTGATGCTGTGTATAGGCATTATGGACAGTATATGAATAGAAAAGGTGTGTACAGTAGTAGTTATATAGTAAAAGCCTTGACTAGAATACAGTATATACATATGAAGTGGGTAAAACAGTATGGAAACATCATTAAAGTGACCAGTGTTCAATGACTATGTACATAGGGCATAGTTATCACACCAGTTGCTCAACAATTCAAAATGTACTCCCAATGTGTATTTACTTCAAGAAACTAAATGCACATATGTATAAATTAGTGTTATATTATGTTATATTTGTAGGCCGTTGTGTTGTACTACATTGTCATAGACTGTCCAACAGTTTCATTATAGCGTACTCTACATGCTATTCCATGTCAATGCTCTCCATCAGGTGGGTGAGATCTGCGGGCAGATGAAGGAGCACATGTACACTGTCTATGAGGAAAACAGCCATGCCATGCAGGCCACGCTCCAGGAGCTGACTCTGGTGCTGGAGAGCTGCAGTAAGCTCAACACTGAGCTCCACACCGTCTCCCAGGCCCTGGCAGGACTCAACAGGGGCCTGACTCTGCACCGGAGTACTGAGTGACTACACTCTTAGAAATAAAGGGTTCCAAAGGGGTTCTTTGCCTGTCCCCATAGGAGAACCCTTCTTGGTTCCAGGTAGTATCCTTTTAGTTCCATGTAGTACCCATAAAGAACACTTTACACAGAGGGTTCCACATGGAAACCAAAAAGGGTTCTCCTGTGGGGACAGCCGAAGAACCCTTTTGGAACCCTTTTTCTAAATGTAGTTTGACAGCCTTTGGAAAACCATTGATGACCCCACTGTACTGTGCCAGCCCCCGTGCAGTGGTTGGTTATAGTATAACGGTGCTGGTTCAAGTGTTAACTAGCTGATTAAATATACCTGCCTTGTAGTTTCAAGTCTGGTGCTTTTGTAAGTGCTGTTTTGGTTAATAAACCTGAGTGTGTTGTTACAAAGCCAAGGCTCGCTTCTTTGTCATTTCAGTTAGTGTGATTGTGTGTCAATGGCTTTTTTGACCAGATTATGTGAAATAATGAGAAAGAAAATCATTTGCAAATGATTCCCTAATCCTATTACTATTTCGATATGGCAGATCATTGAATTGGGATATTCTCTGTCCTCAAACTGGGCACTGATTTAGGTCAGCCGTCGGTATCACAATTACGAAATTCTACAATTCATAATTTCAAAATATGCTTTATGTACAGTTCATTTCTTTCACCTAGAAATAAATCAAATAGACCAGTTGTGAACAAATCTCTAAAGATACACATACATACTGTACAACCTCTCACCCATTAAGTGAACTTATTCCATAACATATCTTTCTAATCGATACAGATCCCTTATCAACATGCTACATGCCATTGTGACATCCCTTCGTAGTAGGAGACTGAAGCTACTGTATCAACATTCAAGCTGACATTGTATTTCAATCGTAGATTGATTGAGTACAGGTACATAAGCAAAACAAAAACCGTCTCATATTTGGACCCGGTGTTTCTTTCAGGTTGACTTTTACTTTAATATTCTCTCACCAAACAAAGGCACTTGGGGATGGAAGTCCATCAGCAGTCAGGCACACACCCTCACTGATTACTTCTCAGAAGGCAGATAGATGGGCAGCTCAAGGCTTTCCCAGTCTACTTTAAGTCCGTTATTCAGTCCGTTGTAATAGGAGGACAAGGAGGAGAGTTTACTTCTCAACAGTGAATGACTGCAGTCCAGTGATGGCTCGGCCCAGGATCAAGGCATGGATGTCATGGGTACCTAGAAGAACAAGCAAACACAACCGCATTGTGGGTAGATTATTTAATAAGAGAAATGTGCAAGTGAGGCTAAACTTTTTAATTTAAATTACATTAGATATTGTAGGGATATATAATACATACATACTGAGAGCACAGGAGGTTGGTGGCATCTTAATTGAGGAGGACAGGCTCGTGGTAATGGCCGGAGCTGAATAAGTGGAATGGTATCAAACACATGGGTTTGATGCCATTCCATTTACTCCGTTCCAGACATTATTATGACCCGTCCTTCCCTCAGCAGCCTCCACTGACTGAGAATTATACCACAAAACCAACAAGTAACTGTAACACTTCATTTGTACACTACTGACCTCTGTTGGTCATCCAGTCTCATTGTCTCTCTCAATCCAGCCTACTTTCTGCTCATGTTCCAATCACCTGTTCTCCTATCCAACCTTTCCATCCTTTAAATACCATATTCAATCAATCTTCTCCTCACCTTCGTATGTGTTGACGGCCTCCAGGTTCATGACGTGTCTGATAATGTGGTACTCGTCTGCGATGCCGTTGCCTCCCAACATGTCTCGGGCCTGCCTGGCGATGTCCAGGGACTTCCCACAGCTGTTCCTCTTCAGCATGGAGATCATCTCAGGGGCCGCTCTGAGGGAGGGAAGACACACAGGATAGAGATCAGTGTTTAATATAATGAAGAAAGATGGACACATACAGTACACACACAGAGATAGTCTCTCTTCACATATAAAAACTGAAACTAGTACACAGACGAATGCATAAACACACATTGCAGTCTCTCCTCACATCCAAAAGCAAACATTTCACTCACTCAGTGGGGACAACACTCACTTCTTGTCATCGATGAGTCTTCCTAGTGCCAGACAGGACTGCAGGCCGATGGTGATCTCTGTCAGCATGTCAGCCATCTTCTTCTGCATCAGCTGATTCCTGGCCAGGGGCACGCCAAACTGGATCCTGAATGGACCAAAACAAAAGAGAACGAATCAGATGTCAGCAACATAGAATAGGGTCCTAAAATGCTGAAAGAAGAGGCAGGATGGCAGCTTGACTCCCTTCAATACTCTTTACTACTGAGCGAACGTCTTCCTGAACAAGCTACTTCATCCGTTCATACCAAAAAGTGCTCTGAATGAATAGAGTTGATGACATAATGAGTAGGGAGAGAGGTGTTTACCTGTCCAGTGTGTACTGGCGGGCAGCGTGGAAGCAGAACTCGGCAGCACCTAGAGCTCCCCAGGCGATACCGTAGCGGGCGTTATTCAGGCAGCCGAAGGGACCCTGACCAGAAATTAGACATATACAGTATTATATTTTAACAGAGCACCTTTTCTTCATCTTTAGAGAACTGACTTTGTTTTCTAGATCACATCTCAAGAGTTCTCTAAACATACAGTATCTCGGCCAGTAACTTTGATTCAGTCAGAATTGTTCCTATAGTACATCATTTTATTTAAAGTATTTCTAAACATCATTATGTGTTTGAGTCCAACAGTTAGGCATACTCACAGCCAGTCCAGAGACGTTAGGCAACATATTCTCTTGGGGCACCTCCACCTCGTCCATCAGGATCATGCCCGTGGCCGACGCCCGCAGAGAGAACTTGCCCTCGATCTTAGGCGTTGCCAGGCCCTTCATGCCACGCTCCAGGATGAAGCCTCTGATCCTGCCATCCTCACACTTGGCCCAGACCACCGCGATGTCTGCCACGGGTGAGTTGGTGATCCTGGGGAATAGGGAGAGAATACGCTAAATCAGTTACCCATAGTGAGAGTTAGGGTATTATAGGTTCAACTACATCATATATGAGGGTAAGCGTATATAATATGCTGGGGGGGGGGACAAGCAGGGAAAAGCTAAAGGGCCAACTAGATAAGCTCATAATTATGGCCCTGAGTTTTAATACAAGCGCAATGGGGTTACTGCTTGCATTACGAAACATATATAGAGACGTAACAGTGCCAACAGTCTGGTGTGGGCTTTGCCAACAACTGGTGTAAGGTTACTGCATCTATATATGGATGGCTATGCATGAAGCTGTGCATGAGGTCCCTCTCATAACGTTCTTTCCATAATGAGACGGTCACACGTACATCTAACCTTCATGTCATGCCACCTAAGTTTCCCACAGTGGAGACAACAAACATTGTGGAAGTACTGTTTGTTACACCTGCATTTTTCAGCAGCCATATAACTGAAGGGATATGTCTCCTCATTGGGACATTTTATAGTTGACTCATAACTACTCTACCTACCTAGCCTGGTCTTTCAAAGAAGTGAACTAAAGCAGAAACGTATGTTAACCCAGACTAGAACCTCCCCAGTCAGACATACATGCCGACTGGTCAGATAGATAGACTGGTACCCAGGTTAGAAGAACCTTACCATGTCTTGGCTCCGCTGATGGTGAAGGTGCTACTGGAGGGGTTGTATTTGGCCTTGGTCTCCATGCCCGCGGGGTCACTGCCGTGGTTGGGCTCAGTCAGGCCGAAACAGCCCAAGATCTCCCCACGAGCTGCAGCATTACAGAGAGAGATGGGATTATGAAGAGGCCTTATCTAACTGGAATATGAGCTCTGCTTCAGTCTGCATTAGTTTCATTCTCACTTTCGCACCACATTTACTTTGTACAACAACTTAGACTTTTGTCTATGTGCCAATATTAACTATCTATAAACACTTGTTGTTTGTTCATCTACGTTATTTTTCTATATACTTATTTACCGAAAATGATTGATACTGACCGAACCAACCATTTATTGAGGACATTGATATTGAGGACATTGATATCGATAATAACGATAAGAATCCTTTACTAGAGGAATGTGAAGTTTGAAATGAAGTAAGTCTGCTAATATGGGCTATTGCTAATGGGACAATTGATAGCTGAGTGAGTGCAGGTTTTTCCTTTCTTCAATCGATAGCTACAACATCTAAAGTAGTAGTAGTTTTAAGGGTAATGTAAAAAAGTAACTGGCGCACATTAATGTTATGAATTTATTGTTATTGTGATGCTTCAGTCAATTTATCAGGATATGGATTTTTTTTCCATATCGCCCAGCTCTAGTTTCTATACTATGTGTCATTTTACTATGGAACATATAGTAGTTATTGCTTACCTAGCCTGGGTAGCCACTTCTCCTTCTGTTCCTCTGTGCCGTAGGCGTTGATGGGGTGCATGACCAGTGAGGACTGGACACTCATGACTGAGCGGTAGCCACTGTCCACCCTCTCCACCTCCCTGGCAATGAGCCCGTAGGCCACGTAGCTGGTTCCAGCACAACCATAACCTGGGTGAAGAAGAGACTAAGTTGAGGAAGATGGACAGTTAGTGGACTAATCGAGTTGAGGATGAAGATTGAGTATGAACACATCAATAACAGGATGATGCATGTTTCATATGTTATTTACCTTGGATGGTTGGCCCCAAGACACCCAGCTCTCCCATCTCTGAGACAATCTCACGGTGGAAATCTGTGGGGGGGGTGAACAAACAAACAGAAAGTGAGCATGAATAAATAGTTTATAGAGAAGTTCCTTGTATGACATGAGAAGTCTTCTCTCCAGGCATAGCACCTCAGCCTGTGTTTACATTTGTGTCTGTTGGCCATGTGTCAGTGTTGACATTTATCTCCGTTGGCCTTGTGTCAGTGCTGACGTTCGTGTCCGCTGGCCATTTGTCAGTGCCTCAGCTTGTCGCTGTTGGCCATGACCATGCCTCAGCCTATGTCTGTGCTTACACACTGTGCCAGTGCTTACGTTCGTGTCTGTTGGCCATGACCATGCCTCAGCCTGTGTCTGTGCTTACACACTGTGCCAGTGCTTACATTCGTGTCTGTTGTCCATGATGATGCCCCAGCCTATGTCTGTGCTTACACACTGTGCCAGTGCTTACGTTCGTGTCTGTTGGCCATGACCATGATGTCCTTACACAGCCTATGTCTGTGCTTGCCTCACACACTGTGCCAGTGCTTACGTTCGTGTCTGTTGGCCATGACCATGCCTCAGCCTATGTCTGTGCTTACACACTGTGCCAGTGCTTACGTTCGTGTCTGTTGGCCATGATGATGCCCCAGCCTATGTCTGTGCTTACACACTGTGCCAGTGCTTACGTTCGTGTCTGTTGGCCATGACCATGCCAGTGCAGCCTATGCCTCAGCCTCTGTGCTTACACACTGTGCCAGTGCTTACGTTCGTGTCTGTTGGCCATGATGATGCCCCAGCCTATGTCTGTGCTTACACACTGTGCCAGTGCTTACGTTCGTGTCTGTTGGCCATGATGATGCCCCAGCCTATGCCTAACATGTCTGTGCTGATGATGACACACTGTGCCAGTGCCAGTGCTTACGTTCGTGTCTGTTGGCCATGATGATGCCTCAGCCTATGTCTGTGCTTACACACTGTGCCAGTGCTTACGTTTGGCCATGATGATGCCTGCCTGTCTGTGCTTACGTGGCCATGATGATGCGTGGCATTAGTTTCTCCTGGCAGTAGGTCCTGAAAGAGTCTCTGATCATCACCTCCTCCTCTGTCAGCAGGCCGTCCAGCTCCAGGGCGTCACGCCAGTTAAACTGCACCTTGGCTGTAGAGGGCCATGGGAATTAGAACATGAGGTGACACAAACATGGTGATGTCATACTGTCCACCACCACGTTTCATAATATAATACACCATGTCTGCATGTGTAGCCAGTGGCATCTAGCGGTTAAGTTTACATATGTAATACATTGGTAATGTACACAAGATGTGGTTTGTCCAATACTGTAGCTTTACGAGTTTAACTTGTATAAATGACTTACGTGCTTTTACTGGCTTCTTGGTGGTCACTTCGGCTTCTGAAAGAGTCAACGGCGCAATAAGTCATCAACCGAGACCAACACAAAAGCAGCAATACAGTCTAGACACTTAAAAATGTCACTTTAATACAATCCCATTCTATGTTATTTGTTGCTCACATGTAAACTCACCGTTTTGGGCTGGTGACGCTGCTGCTGTGCCCTGTGCCCGGGAGGCTGAGACTGCAGCACGTTTCCCAGCGTTGGAGAGCAAACGAGTCACAGCACCTCTGAGAGCCATGGTACACAGTCTGAAAGAAATCACAACACAGGACACATTTAATGGTACACTAAGGAGAGTAAAGGTTATACATTTACAAAACATGATATTATCATATTATCAATTTATTTTGAGAAAAATGTATGACATTTAAAACAATGTGATGGTCAAAAATCACATTTGAAGCATTTCAGTGACAATACTGTAAGATATTGTACCAATAATGGCAGTTATAATCAAAAGGAAAAAAATCCTATGGTACAGATTCTTGTTTTAATATCATTTTCCTGGTGTTCCTCCATAGCTCTATTTGAACGAATAAGATAAGAAATGTCATGTTTTATGGTAGCTGTCCTTCATTACACAAGCCTGTTACAAAACATTGTATAACACATGTTGAACAGCAGGTTTTAAAAAACCGTTCTGAACAGTAGCAGTAAAAACAGGTCTTCCTCCGCAACAATGTAACATTGCAGTGAGCAACTTCATGCACAACATAGTATCATTACTGTACCTGTTCTTGTCTGATAATTATTTCCGATGATCTGATAACGTCGAATGGTGATGGCCTTATCTCGTGCAATGCTGGTTGTTTTGTAATCGCTGCAATGTGACGTCAAATGGCTGCGTGGGGACAGCTTTTCATCATAAACGAGTCAAGCCAATAGACACGAAACCTGTGATGTTGAAGATTATGCAACAGAGTGCGTTATGAAACTTTGATTTTGTTAACCTTGAATTAAAGCATAAAAACAAAAGCATATATATTTGCATTATACAATTATTTAGAATGTAATGATTCATAAAGTTATGTGTGGGTTAAATACTTTTTGTCATTGATTTTTCTTTTTGGATCATTTTCCAAAAGTGAAGAATGCCACACTCAAAATGGCGCTAATGTATAGCCATCTGACCGAGGGCGTTGGCACACTTCCTTCCCATCTCATTGGCTGTGAGTATATAAATGCCGCGTTCAAATGCTTCTCGGATTTTTTTGATTTGCCAATTCGTCATATGCAGCCTTCAAAACAACTGGCAACTGGGAATTCGTAAATATCCGACTTCAGTGGGGTCAAGAAAACTGGAAACTCGGAAAAAACGAGCTCCGACTGGGAAATATTATTTTGAACGGTCATCCAACTCGGAATTCCAAATCGGCCTAGAGGGCCGACTTGAAGATCACTGACGTCATTATTTGACCTCGTATATTTCAGTGTTCCCAGTTGTCTTGAATGCACCACTTGATTGTAAAAAAATAGGTACAGCTGACAAATGGCCAAATGGAAAGTATTATGCAATTATAGGGTTTATTTACCATAACCATACACATATTTGTTAAAAAAACAAAACAAAAAACATATTTGTTGAACGTTTTCAATTAAACACATTGAGAAGTGAAATGTAAGCTTTATATTAGGCAGTGGTGGAAAAAGTACACAATTGTCATACTTGAGTAAAAGTAATGATATCTTTAATAGAAAATTATTCAAGTAAAAGTGAAAGTCACCCAGTAAAATACTACTTGAGTAAAGTCTAAAAGTATTTGGTTATAAATATACTTAAGTATCAGAAGTACATGTAATTGCAAAAATATACATATAAAAAATAAAAGTAAAAGTATAAATCGTTTCAAATTCCCTACGAGCAAACCAGACAGCACGATGTTCTTGTTTTTTAAAATTTATGGATAGCCAGGGGAACACTCGAACACTTAGGCAATAGTTTACAAACAAAGCATTTGTGTTAAGGAGTCCTCCAGATAAGAGGCAGTAGGGATGACCTGGGATGTTCTCTTGATAAGTGTGTGAATTTAACAATTTTCCTGTCCTGCTAATGTAATGAGTACTTTTGGGTGTCCGGGAAAATGTATGGAGTAAAAATGATGTACTTTTCTTTAGGAATGTAAGTGAAGTAAAAGTAAAATTTGTCCAAAATATAAACAGTAAAGTACAGATACCCACAAAAACTACTTAAGTAGTACTTTAAAGTATTGTTACTTAATAAGTACTTTACGCCACTGATATTAGGCTATGTGGCATTAATCAGAATTGAATGACATAAGCCTAAATGTGTTTGTTTGGTGAACAACATGTGTGGTTGGGATATTTTCATATAGAAAAAGTAAATAGCTCAACAGGATACTTTGAATAGATCGGTTTGCTGAATGAAATGTGTGTATAATGACTACAGTTGTCAATGCAAATGAACAACAACATAAAATGCATTATGCAGAAATGATTAATTAGGCAAACATGATTACTTCCAAGCATTCAAAGGCCAGGAAACTAAATATATGTGTAACCTCCTTCATTATTCATGGTATGTTATGTTAGACGAATCTTGGCATAGTTCATCCACATGACACCCCTGAAAGCAAGGATAGGGTTGTCAGGGCTGACCACAATAGCCTCTATTTGCCATGTCACCCGGCCTACACGGTTGCCGAGGTAGGATCTCTCTCTGTCTTAAATCAATTGAAAGGGGCTTTATTGGCATTGGAAACATGTGTTTACATTGCCAAAACAAGTGAAATAAACAATAAACAAAAGTGAGAAGATACAAAACAACATCAACAAAAAACGATTTGAATTTAACAGTAAATATTGCACTGAAAAAGGTTTAAAAAAAGATAAAGACATTTCAAGTGTTATATTATCAGCTATGTACAGTGTTTTAGCAATGTGCAAAATAATTGCTGTACGAATAGTAGGGGAAGATAAATATGAAATTGGTGGTATTTACAATGATGTTTGTGCTCCACTGGTTGCCCTTTTCTCAAGACAATGGACCACAAATCGTGTTGCTATGAATGCACACTGCAGTATTTCACCTACCAAATATGGGAGTTTATCAATATTTGATTGTTTTCAAATTCTTTGTGGGTCTGTGGGAAATATGTATCTCTAATGTGGTCATTCATTTGGAAGGTTAGCAAGTGCAGCTTAGTTTCCACCTCATTTTGCCAGGAATGCCTACGGCGACCTCTATCAATAGCAAGGCTATGCTCACTGTCTGTACATAGTCAAGGATTTTCTTAATTTTGGGTCAGTCACAGTGGTCCTGTATTCTGCCACTGTTTACTCTATGTTTAGGGACAGATAGCGTTCCAATTTTCTCTGTTTCTTGGTTGATTCTTTCCAGTGTGTCAAGTAATTGTGTTGCTGTCCTGAAGCTCTGTTGGGTCGTTTTATGTTTGTGAACAGAGCCAGCTGACTGAGGAGACTCTCTGCAGGTGAGAGCTTTGTGGTGGAACGTGTCGACATTGTTTCCTTTTAGGTGGTCGTATAATTGAACAGCTCTTTTCTGGTGGGTCTAGTCCTAATACTCTGACTGCATTGTTTGGGGTTTTGCGTTGTACACAAAGTATATTTTGGGGTGTTTGTTCCATTTTGTGAATTATTGGTTGCTGGGTGGACCCCAGACCGCACAACCACAGAGGGCAATGGGTTCTATAACTGATTGAAATATTTTTAGCCAGATCCTGATTGTGATGTCGAGTTTTATGTTTCTTTTGATGGCGTAGAAGGCCCTTGCCTTGTCTTTTAGATTGTTCACAGCCTGGTTGAAGTTACCTGTGGTGTGGATGTTTAGGCCGAGGTAGGTATAGTTCTTTGCAGTGGCGATTTTAGCATGTAAATCTTGGTGGGGCAAAAATAAATCAAGTGGGATTTAAAAAGCCACAATACAACACTAAACAATACATGAACTGTACTATAACGGTGACAAACGGTTCCCACAAACTGTTAGGGCCTACATGAAGCTGTCCCAACAGCAGTCCCAACACCTTACCACTGCTACACCTGGCTATCAGCAGCTACTGGTCTGGCAGAGCCTTGTCTGGCAGCGAAACAGCTTCATTTACTGACTTTAAAAAAACATAGCTGCTATTAAACAAATATGGTTTCTAATGACAATTGAGATGTACAAACTGTGGTATAAGGGGACGACAAGTGGATAAAAGGCAATCCGTGATTTAGATTAAGACATTAATGAGCGAGTTAGGACGGACGTAGTCAATATAACCATTTTTTAAAGCACTTTTGAAATGTACAGCGACAGAATTCAGAACATGGGCCGTTCTTACAGTGTTCTCCTGTACACCAAGTCAGAACCATAGAATAAATAAAGGGGCATATAAACACACAATGAAAGCTCTTACAATATTCTCTCAAATCTTTCTCTAAAACAGGCTATAGGCTACATGTGCACCACCAAGTCAGAACAGTAGGCGAAATTAAGATGGGTAAATAGACCAAATTATTAGGGTGAGGCACATGGGCCACTAACAGCAGCATACAATACATTTTTGGACTCACCTTGTTGTGCTGTGCTCACTTGAACAGGAAGGTGGTGTGACGGTCCTTCGTGGGCAAATTTTGCTGTCAAAATTTGGAATTCTCTGGATTTACGGTGATTTCAAAACATCTGGAAACACAGTTGAAATATGATGATGTCATAGATCTTCAGGTCGTAGCTCTAGAAAGAGGCCAGATTTACAATTCTGAGTTGGATGACCATTCAAAACTTATTTTCCCAGTCGGAGCTTGCTTATTCCCGACTTCCCAGTTGTCTTGAACTCACTGAAGTCAAGTTTTCGCAGTTACGGGTTAACAGTTGTTTTGAGCACGGCACAAATCACACTTCATTGACAGCATTGACCATGTTGAACGTTTATCATTTTAAATTTGGAAAATCCCAGATCTGGGACCCCACAGCCACTGTCACTGTTTCCTTCCAAACCACACATTGTTGAATTTACGATTTCCAACTTGTTGTGTAATGTTTATGTCCAATGGCCGATGAGCACCGATACGTTTTATCTATACTTTTTCTTCATTATATATCTTTGTATGAAAAGGACTAAAAAGGATTTGCTAGTAGATTGTCGACTTCATTCATGATGATGACTGCTAGCTAAGATTTTGAAAGTATGAAGTTGACATGATCAGTCCGATCAATGCTACTGTAGATATAACATGATTTGATGCCATTTTATCTGTGGCCAATGACCTTGAGCCTTCTTGGATGGGAACTTCTAATTTAACTCTATGGCAGCATCCAAAGTGCTAGAATTTTCGAGGTCTACCCTTAGACTTGGAGGTGAAGTAGTGTCCCCATGAGTGACAGAACACTGAGCCAATCGCGCCGTAAAGTTCTGTATGTCCTGTTGGCTTGATCCACCACCACAGAAAGCACTTAGCTAGGCTGAAACACTGTCATTATGGACCTGCCTTACTCAAGAAAACAAAAATAGACCATGTTTGTATGTGGCTCTATTAAGTCCATTATATATATATTTTATTTACATTGTTTGCAAACTGATATGTGACACACATTAATGACAAAATTACATGCAAAACAGGCAAGACCCCCAGAAATGTGGGAATTAGCATACCCCCTGAGTCTCTTCCCTGTGTAACACCTAGAGGGCAACCAGTCGGTCCATCTCCTTTATACCATGTTTCTGGCAGGATGACAATGTCTATATGCCTGATTTCCTTGGTGAAGTCTGGGTTTCTGCTCTTTAGGTGAAAAGCCTCAGAACCCCTTCTCTCTCTCTCTCTCTCTCTCTCTCTCTCTCTCTCTCTCTCTCTCTCTGTGTGATTTTAACACAAGTGCTCTCTTTCTTCCTCTCTTCACTGCATGCACCTTTTTACTGTTTGCATTCTTTTCGATTTTGTTTGCTATCAAGTGAATTTTTCCACTCAAAGCTGTGAGAGATTTCCTTTAAGTTTTAACAACTTACAGTCTCTATATTTTATTTGCATGTTGTAAAGAATAATTTTGCCTAATGATTTTGACATTAAAATAGGCTATTCACAGTGTCTGACCGCACAACCCTTCTTCACATTCCTTTGAAGTGGCAGCAAGAAATAAATAGTTTTGGTCCGGCCTTCAGGGTTACTTAATTGGCCGAGCAAGCTGTCAGTTGTTAGTTTTTTATAGCTGATTGGCCACTGTCTCTCTCTCTCGTGGTATGGAATGTATCATGATTTGGGATGGGGTCTTGCCACACACAGTACGTTTGGTTTTGACAGCGAATCAGGGAATCGCTCACTGTGTTATTGATGTTTTTTTCTTCGACATTTCCATGGTAACTGTCCAAAATTTGATCAGCAGGCAGCAGCGAGAACACCCAAGTATTCAACCATGGAGCTAAACGAGAAGAACCCGACTCCGGACTCGAAATATGGTAAGAAATGTTCCCTTTCTTCGCATTCTCTTCGCACTGTTATTTTAGAAAAAATGGGTGTGGGTGGAAAAAAATGGAAACAATGACTCGTGAATGATGGGTGGGGACCGGCCGCGTGTGTCCCACTCCCATACAGATTTACATCGCAACATCATCATAATCAGCGTGCAGAATAATAGTTTACGTTTCCCATTAAAAATACCCTTTACAAATAATCAATCCTGCATTTATCAAAGGCTTGCAGCTGTGCTGTTTCAGCCTACATCTATCGAGAGATTTTTTTTTTTTATTTGACCTTTATTTAACTAGGCAAGTCAGTTAAGAACAAATTCTTATTTTCAATTACGGCCTAGGAACAGTGGGTTAACTGCCTGTTCAGGGGCAGAACGACAGATTTGTACCTTGTCAGCGCTCGAGGGTTTGAACGGTTTGTTTATGTTCAATTTAAGGACTAAGTGATATTCATTGTTGCCCTATTATGTACACTGATCATATGGAAATGAATAACCCCATATGGCCTCGGCCAATATGTCTCCCACATGGTCCATTGTTCCCACTAAATGGAATCAGAAGAATCAGAAAGCAAAGTCGGATAGTCTATTCTACAGCCTTTGTCCATTTGACTTTAACCAGTATATAGGACAATGCTATTAGTCAAATGATGCTTTGCGGGCAATGATTAATTCATTGCCAATTCATTTCTATAACAGAATAATCAGAATAATCAATAGAGTGAATGTGTACTGACAGTTTATAACGGTGAGGTTTGCTCTCTCACAGGAGCAGAAGTTGTTTGTGTGACAACACCCATGTGGTGATATCTAGAATGCCATATGGTTATTACTCACACACACACACACACACACACACACACACACACACACACACACACACACACACACACACACACACACACACACACACACACACACACACACACACACACACACACCACCGCTGCGGAAACAATTGGCCCTCAGCTATAGTACATCATTAACACTGATTTATTTAAGTTTTGCTAAAAAAATGTCACTCATTGCGTGGCATGTCACATGTCTCTCAAGAGGTAGACAGATAGTCAGCCTGTCCTTCGCTGCAGTTGCACTTCCAAATGGTGGTTGGACTTTGGGTTGAGTTGTTGTTCAGAAGATCTGTTGAGTCATCGAGGTCCTCCATCCTGTTTAGCCTTAATCCCTCCAGTCAATGTCATCACATGTTGGAATAGACCTGCACTTCAAACCTCAACTGATTACCAACATAGCAGGCTTACAATACGTTGTCGGTAATTCAGCATTTAGGCCCCACCCTAGTCATATTATGATGAAGATAGAGGCCTAGGTTTGTAATAATATATATAATATATATATGCCATTTCACAGACACTTTTATCCAAAGCGACTTACAGTCATTAATTCCAAAGTAATCTAAGTCATGTTAAATTGGATTCACTGATATCCATTCAGTATGACTGGTTTGTAAGAAAGGGAGTGAGAGACGGACAATAGTTGACTTATAGGCACATTCTCTATGGCAGGGTTCCCCAACTGGCAGGTGATTTTATTTGGCCACCCAAGTTATCTGAGCCAAACAAAAATGTATTTGAATAATCATCATTTTTGGTTGGAATTTTCATTGGTGGACATAAGACTGTAAAAACACCAGAAAATCAGCTCCAAGTGATTTTAACTTTGGAAATCTGTTACAAAGTATTCCCACGCATAATAGAGAGACATGATTGTATACAAATGTAAGCAAGGTTTGAAATTATTATGTTATTATCTGTTTGGGCTTCTTGCAGTCAATTTGCAGTCTACAAATGATTTGTAACTATGTTCCGGCCCACCGACCATCCGCTCAAGAAAAAATAGTCCTGAATCTAGTTGATGATCCCTGCTCTATGGTTTATCTAAGGAGCCACTGATGTCAGTACAGTATCCTTGTGACTTTCCTGTTGCCATGTAAACAGGCCTTGTCCTCAGTCAGCTCCCTACCCACACATCACACATCAGCCAGAAAGATCATAAACTGAACGGAAGGCCTTTAAACCAATGTTTCAGGTACCTATAGAGAGTCAAAGCCTGGATCCCAGTTTTCTGCTAGCCAGGGCCTGTATCCATAAAGTGTCTCAGAGTAGAGGAGTGCTGATCTAGGAGGAGGAGTGCTGATCTATGAGGTAGGAGTGCTGATCTATGAGGAGGAGTGCTGATCTAGGAGGAGGAGGGCTGATCTAGGAGGTAGGAGTGTTGATCTAGGAGGAGGAGTGCTGATCTAGGAGGAGGAGTGCTGATCTAGGAGGAGGAGTGCTGATCTAGGAGGTAGGAGTGCTGATCTAGGAGGATGAGTGCTGATCTAGGAGGATGAGTGCTGATCTATGAGGTAGGAGTGCTGATCTAGGATGAGGAGTGCTGATCTAGGAGGAGGAGTGCTGATCTATGAGGTAGGAGTGCTGATCTAGGAGGAGGAGTGCTGATCTATGAGGTAGGAGGAGGAGGGCTGATCTAGGAGGTAGGAGTGCTGATCTAGGTGGAGTGATCTGGAGGATCTGATCTAGGAGGTAGCAGTGCTGATCTAGGAGGTAGGAGTGCTGATCTAGGAGAAAGAGTGCTGATCTAGGAGGTAGGAGTGCTGAGGAGGTAGGAGTGCTGATCTAGGAGGTAGGAGTGCTGAGTGCTGATCTATGGAGGTAGGAGTGCTGATCTAGGAGGTAGGAGTGCTGATCTAGGAGGAGGAGTGCTGATCTAGGAGGTAGGAGTGCTGATCTAGGAGTGCTGATCTAGGAGGTAGAGGCTGATCTAGGAGGAGCTGATCTAGGAGGTAGGAGTGCTGAGGATGAGGAGGAGTGCTGATCTAGGAGGTAGGAGTGCTGATCTAGAGGTAGGCTGTCTAGCTGATCTAGGAGGAGGAGTGCTGATCTAGGAGGAGGAGTGCTGATCTAGGAGGAGGAGTGCTGATCTAGGAGGTAGGAGTGCTGATCTAGGAGGAGGAGTGCTGATCTAGGAGGAGGAGTGCTGATCTAGAGGTAGGAGTGCTGATCTAGGAGGTAGGAGTGCTGATCTAGGAGGTAGAGTGCTGATCTAGGAGGTAGGAGTGCTGATCTAGGAGGTAGGAGTGCTGATCTAGAAGGTAGGAGTGCTGATCTAGGAGGTAGGAGTGCTGATCTAGAAGGTAGGAGTGCTGATCTAGGAGGAGGAGTGCTGATCTAGGAGGTAGGAGTGCTGATCTAGGAGGTAGGAGTGCTGATCTAGGAGGAGGAGTGCTGATCTAGGAGGTAGGAGTGCTGATCTAGGAGGAGGAGTGCTGATCTAGGTGGAGGAGTGCTGATATAAGAGGAGGAGTGCTGATCTAGGAGGTAGGAGTGCTGATCTAGGAGGTAGAGTGCTGTTCTAGGAGGTAGGAGTGCTGCTCTAGGAGGTAGGAGTGCTGATCTAGGAGGTAGGAGTGCTGATCTAGGAGATAGGAGTGCTTATCTGAGGTAGGAGTGCTGATCTATGAGGTAGGAGTGCTGATCTCGGAGGAGGAGTGGTGATCTCGGAGGTAGGAGTGTTTATCTTGGAGTAGGAGTATTGAAACTGATCCTAGATCAGCACTACTCTGAGACACATACAGGCCCTGGTATCATGTCTCATTGTGCTGTTTTGCCAACAACCTGGAGACAGCAAAACAGACCAAACAGCCCACGGACCAGGCTAGTTTCCTGCCATGTTGTCTGTCTATATGAATATCCTCTGACTGTGTATTAGTGGGCCAGTGTGCCGGCTGGATGTCTTGTCTAGTCTAAAGCACCCGCCGGTAGCAGCATGCACAGGCCTGTTGCTGAGTGTCTGATGTACCCACTCATCACACTGAGTCTAGGGGCACTGAGTCAACTCATGAACTCAAGTGGCACACACACACACAGCATATGAATGAGTGTGTTGTTTCACAATGATCCTTTGTCATGCTGTCTCTGGCTGTCAGGTCACAGCAAAACTGTTAGACAGAGTTGCTTAGTGTGATCGTAGTGAGCCATGTAGGGAATGAGAGGGAGCGGCAGGCAGGATTTGGGATGGATTTATTTGGCAACCAGCGGCAAGTATAGACACTTCAGAAAAGGGAATTGAACACGCCCCCCTTCAGTCTCAGGAATATCTGACGGCTTCTCTCAGGCTACTGCCAAAGAAGAGTTTACTCTGGAAGCAGTTGAGTTGTGCAGTATAAACTACACCATGACCTATTCCATATACACATCAATATGATGTACTGTTGTTGAATTGCCACCTACACCAGATAGGTGCAATGAAATGGGTTGTTTTACAGGGTCAGCCATAGTAGTACAGCACCCTGGAGCAAGTTAGGTGTCAGTGCATTGCTCAAGGGCACATCAACATATTTTTCATCTTGTCTGCTCAGGTATTAGAACCAGTGACCTTTTCATACTGACCCAACAATTTAACCACTATAGTAACCTGTGTTATTAGCGAAGTCCTTCCAAACTATTCCTGTACAGACACATGGAATTAGTAATAACTCATCAATATACAAGATTCATATCGACACTCAAATGCCATGTTTTTGAGTAACATTGGAACCACATCTGCTGACACTAGAGGCTTCTTTCTCCACCAGACCACCTATCTGCTGCTACTGTTATGTTGGCCATCCAGCCATGGCAGACACTAAACCATTAGATCACTAGACCACAACAGACCAGCAGACACTAAACCATTAGATCTAGACCACAACAGAAAACCACAACAGATGATCACTAGACCACAACAGACCAGCAGACACTCCCATTAGATCACTAGACCACAACAGACCAGCAGACACTAAACCATTAGATCACTAGACCACAACAGACCAGCAGACACTAAACCATTAGATCACTAGACCACAACAGACCAGCAGACACTAAACCATTAGATCACTAGACCACAACAGACCAGCAGACACTAAACCATTAGATCACTAGACCACAACAGACCAGCAGACACTAAACCATTAGATCACTAGACCACAACAGACCAGCAGACACTAAACCATTAGACCAGCAGACACTCCATTAGATCACTAGACCACAACAGACAGACCAGCAGACACAACAGACCAGCAGACACTAAACCATTAGATCACTAGACCACAACAGACCAGCAGACACTAAACCATTAGATCACTAGACCACAACAGACCAGCAGACACTAAACCATTAGATCACTAGACCACAACAGACCAGCAGACACTAAACCAGCAGACCACAACAGACCAGCAGAAAACCATTAGATCACTAGACCACAACAGACCAGCAGACACTAAACCATTCGATCACTAGACCACAACAGACCAGCAGGCACTAAACCATTAGATCAGTAGACCACAACAGAACAGCAGACACTAAACCATTATCAAGACCACAAGACCAGAAACCATTCGATCACTAGACCACAACAGACCAGCAGGCACTAAACCATTAGATCAGTAGACCACAACAGAACAGCAGGATCACTAGACCACAACAGACCAGCAGGCACTAAACCATTAGATCACTAGACCACAACAGACCAACAGACAGACACTAAACCATTAAACCATTAGATCACTAGACCACAACAGACCAGCAGACACTAAACCATTAGATCACTAGACCACAACAGAAAGCAGACACTAAACAATTAGATCACTAAGACCACAACCCCATTAAGAGTGTCTAGGTAGTGGACATTCAATAGTCCCACTGGGTCTGGAAGTGGAACATGTCCATCATGACAGCACTGTGTGGCTCAGCTGGTAAGGGCATTATCCCAGCAACGTCAACCCTTGCTTATAATCATGTGACAATTGACAAGACAGCACAAACAGATCTGCTGCCAGGCTACTCCCACTCTAGGTCCCATTGTCAGACTGAAATCTGTCAATACATACAAGTCAGTATTGTCTCCGCTGTGTGTCTATCACATGGCCTTGGAGGTTGGAAGGTGGGAAGGTGTCATGGCCAGACCAGGGAGAGCATGTAGGAGGGCATATGTCCTTCCAGAACAGACACAGATATGTATGGTGGTCTATGCAGGCTGCATTTTCATTTTTGATTGAACCTTTATTTCGACTGGGAAGACATATTGAGAGCTCTCTTTTCCACATGTGCCCTGTCTAATGCAATATAAAATACACATTCAAATACACATTCAAATACAATACAGTACAAAAGAAAATGCTGGGTAGACTACAAACATTGCCAGTGTTTTGTTGAAAACTCATTTATAGACTATAGACTTATAGATCATATATTTGATAGTTAATCAATTGTTTGTAAATCATATGTAGTCTAGTTATAGATACTTTCAGCACGGTTGTGAAGGCAATCAGGAGTGAAACGTTAAAAAAATACGTCTTAACTTTGAAACAAGAAGTTAGAAAGTTCAGAGAAGTCCCATCATCGCTGGCTAGCGAGAGAACTGCCGACTCATATGAAGGATCCTCTTCCTGTAGGCTTTTTACAGATATAAGGTTGCATGTGTTATTTGAAGGAACATTCTGGATGAACCACTAGACCTAACTAAGTCATGCACAGTGCGCCACACACTGTGTGTTCTGCAGTCGACCCAGTTAGGTGCATAGCCTGTTGCTATCCCCTGAATAGGAAGGGAACTGCAGTTGAGTTTTACGAATGATCATATTATATCAGTGTCTACATACTTGACCTACATGAGAGTGATAGATGTTTAGCTTCGTTTCTAGTCGCCCTGACTTTTGCATCCACACCCATCTATTTTTAGGATAGATGCAAGTCCTGTAAAGCTTTTAAAATCCCCTCTATTAGGGTGAACTCACCAAAAGTCATTTTAGGAGTGAAAAAGGTTAAGTTATGCCGGTGAAGGGAAAAGAAAAACACTGTTACCTCTCTCTCTCTCTCTCTCCAACCCTCCTGTGTGCCACCCATTCCCATGATAACAGCCCAGTAAAATAGGCAAAGAGAGGGAGAAATGAAGAGAGCGAGGGAATGGAGGGAGCGTAATGGTAAAGGAAGGCAGAACAAGATTTGACTCGTTCTTTATTTTGCAATACACAGGAAGAAGGAAGTGAGGTCTGAGGTGGTGGTCTGGAGTCGAGACACACTTAACGCATTAAAAGTGTACTGAAATAAATATAGGCAACACAACACAACACATGAATACAGCCAACCTGTTGATGAAAAAGACAGAAAGGGAGTGACTGAGGAGTGAGAATGGCAAAGAATAAAGGTATTGTAAATATTCAGGACGGCGGTGTAACGGTTTTCGTTGTGCCTGTTGTTTCTTTCACTTCTCACTGATTGAGGGCATGATGGGAGTAGCCTTTTCAGTTGTTGTCTGTGACGTTGATTATGTTTTGAACTGAACATTATGGGCTGTAATTATAGACAGTAAATGAATGAGATTGAGGCAACTCACTTTTGTTTACAAACCAATATGGTTTATTTTATGGGACACTGGGTGGTGGTTGCAACGTGTGTGATCTGATGACACAGTGAAATAGTGTACACTCTTAGAACCAAAAAGGGTTCTCCTATGGGGACAGCCGAAGAACTATTTAGGAACCCTTTTTTCTAGGAGTGAAGGCTACAGTGTGTCATCACATTGCAGCTGTTGTGTACAATGGGATTTCCAACACTCATACAATAATGTTCTTAAATACTGTACAGTCAAACTAATTGTTCAGCCATCTGAAGAAAAGGGGTGTTTCCTATTTTTTTGTTGAGCAGGATGGAAAGCCTGACTCACTGTTATATCTCACGTTGACAGAACAGTATATCATGCCGACAAGAAGCTGCAACAATGTTCTCAGTCACACTGTGCTCTATGTTCAGAAAATAATGTGACACGTTCGTTAACAAGACACATGGCCATATGTCATAACAGGATAAGGGTCAAGATCTTAGATGCAAAACAGGAAATACAATGTTGCCCCACATCATTTGCGTATTGTAGAACTGTGTAGCTCAGTTAGTAGAGCATGGCATTGGCAATGCCAGGGTTGTGGGTTTGATTCCCACGGGGGGGGGGGGAATGCACTCAGTACTGTAAGTCACTCTGGGTAAGAACTAAAAATGTTTTTGGGTGATTGAGCTTTTTGTGTTGGTTTCTAGATGTTATGTAGAATACATTTTATCAGGACCATTCCGACTGTATACACAGCATTATAATTGTCTTGCTCTGCTACCAGACTATGGTGAATTGAGTAGATGCGCTGTCTGATGTGGTGCCTGCCTAGTCTCTGAGGTGTTACCATAGCGTTACTATGGCGCCTAAGAATGTCCACCGGGAGCTCTGAGTCACCGGGGAGCCATTTTGTGGGTTGCTAGGCATGTCAGTCTTGCGGGAGAATCCTTTTGTTATGGAAAATATGTCTCAGCGTTGTTAATGTGTACACACACTTACAGATATACTGTTACACACATATAAACACACACACACACACACACACACACACACACACACACACACACACACACACACACACACACACACACACACACACACACACACACACACACACACACACACACACACACACACACACACACACACACACACACACCTGTGTATAAATATAAAGAAAAATAATAAACTCTCTTTGCTTGTTCACAGGTGAAGCACGGAAGTTTGACCCTACCTTCAAAGGACCCATCCACAACAGGTAATCATCTCATTATCACCTTTGACAGCCAAACCTCAGTCTATCAATTACCTACATAGCAAAGCGTAATAAAGCTCAACGTCAAAAATAGCAGTCGAACCATCTCTCTCTCTCTCCTCCCTCTCTGGTTGCCAGGGGCTGCACAGATGTGTTCTGCTGTATTCTCTTCATCTTGGCCATACTGGGATACTTTGCTGTGGGGATCCTGGGTCAGTGTCTCCACAACTACACTATTACTGGCCATTACATCAGTTCTAGGGCCCTGTGTTTTGGTTAATCATGTCACATGAGCTGGATTTGAACTTTTATTGTAAGCCTTTTCCAGAAATGATAATTGGACCAAAAATGTAAGAAATTGTCTGAGGATGGTGCTGGGCCGTCGGACATAAAAAGAAAAGGGGGCAGTTTGATGAAAGAGCTTTAAATAAAGTTTCAATTCCAGGTCATGTGACATGATTAACCAAAATACAAGGCCCAAATATGACACAGTAAAGTTATATTTTATTCTATTTGAAATGATTCTATTAGATTCCATCATGTGTCGTTATGATAACTGGACAGTATCTGAACTACAGTGTTGTTATACTTCCTCCTACTCCAGCCTGGTCTCAGGGGACCCCAGGAAGGTTATCTACCCGACTGACAGCAGAGGACAGTTCTGTGGCCAGGCCGGGACCCCCTGGAGTAAGCCCCTTCCATTACCCCCTATTTATTCTGCCTTTGAACATCTCTCTTCAACACTGATTCTTTAGAATTCCTCTTGTCCATTCACATGTCAAGATATTATCTGTCTCTTCGTGTTAATATGTCCTGTGGTATCATGCTGATGCTCTGTGGGGAGCCTGAAAAATGGCTTAAGGACAACAAAGTCAAAGTATTTCTGTGGCCATCACAAAGCCCTGACCTCAATCCTGTAGAAAATTTGTGGACAGAACTGAAAAATCGTGTGCGAGCAAGGAGGCCTACAATCCTGACTCAGTTACACCAGCTCTGTCTGGAGGAATGGGCCAAAATTCCCTAACTTATTGTGGGAAGCTTGTGGAAAGCTACCTGAAATGTTTGTCCCAAGTTAAACAATTTAAAGGCAATGCTACTGAATACTAATTGAGTGTATTTAAACTTCTGACCCACTGGGAATGTGATGAAAGAAATAAAAGCTCAAATAAATTATTATCTCTACTACTATTCTGACATTTCACATTCATAAAATAAAGCGGTGATCCTAACTGACCTAAGACAGGGAATTTTTACTAGGATTAAATGTTAGGAATTGTGAAAACTGAGTTTACATGTATTTGGCTAAGGTGTATGTAAACCTGTAATTGTCTCTAACAGGAAGAAACCTCTCCTGTTCTACTTCAACATCCTGAAGTGTGCCAGTCCCCTGACCCTGCTGGAGTTCCAGTGCCCCACCACTCAGTTATGTGTGGAAAGTTGTCCTACCAAACACACGACGTTGCTGAAAGCCTACCTGAACAAAGGAGAGCAGGAGTACTACAAGCAGTTCTGCAAGGAAGGAGTGGACTTCTCCAAAATGGTGGGTGACAGAGGAGATACATTTGCAGTGGTAAAGTATGTAGTTAGGGAAATAATGTGTAACTAAGGGTGACTTTGTTTTGTTTCGCAGAGTGCTACCGAGATCCTAAGGGATGGCCTGTGTCCTTCCATGCTCATGTCCAGCAAACCATGTAAGTCTTCTCAGGAGCCATAGCGTGCACTGTATGTGTGTGTGTGTGTGTTTTTATAAAGACTTAGTAAATGTATAGTGGCCACACAGTTAGTGATTCTTGATCTCCACTCTCTCTCCTCTCCCTCCAGTCACTCGTCGGTGCCTTCCAGCTCTCAGTACCATGAAAGGTGGTGTGGTTGTCGTTGGCAACGAGACTATTTTTGACAACGGGGAGGGAGAGAAGGTGAACGCCACTGATTTTCTGGACGCTTCAAAGTGAGTCCTCATGCCTCAACCTGAAACACCGTCAATATACAGTACCAGTCAAACGTTTGGACACACCTACTCATTCAAGGGTTTTTCTTTATTTGGACTATTTTCTACATTGTAGAATAATAGTGAAGACATCAAAACTATGAAATAACACATATGGAATCATGTAGTAAACTATTTTTTAAAAACAAATGAGATTCTTCAAAGTAGCCACCCTTTGCCTTGAAGACAGCTTTGCGCACTCTTGGCATTCTCTTAACCAGCTTCACCTGCAATGCATTTCCAACAGTCTTGAAGGAGTTCCCACATATGCTGAGTATTTGTTGGCTGCTTTTCCTTCACTCTGCGGTCCAACTCATCCCAAACCATCTCAATTGGGTTGAGGTCGGGGGATTGTGGAGGCCAGGTCATCTAATGTATCACTCCATCACTCTCCTTGGTCAAATAGCCCTTACACAGCCTGGAGGTGTATTGGGTCATTGTCCTGTTGAAAAACAAACGATAGTCCCACTAAGTGCAAACCAGATAGGATGGTGAATCACTGCAGAATGCTATGGTAGCCATGCTGGATAAGTGTGCCTTGAATTCTAAATAAATCACTGACAGTGTCACCAGCAAAGCACCCCCACATCACACCTCCTCCTCCATGCTTCACGGTGGGAAACACACATGTGGAGATCATTCGTTCAACCACTCTGCATCTCACAAAGACACGGAGGTTGGAACCAAAAACCTCATAATTGGAATCATCAGACCAAAGGAGAGATGTCCACTGGTCTAATGTCCATTGCTTGTGTTTCTTGGCCTAAGCAAGTTTTTTCTTATTATTGGTGTATTTTAGTAGTGGTTTCTTTGCAGCAATTTGACCATGAAGGCCTGATTCACGCAGTCTCCTCTGAACAGCTGATGCTGAGACGTGTCTGTTACTTGAACTCTATGAAGCATTTATTTGGGCTGCATTCTGACGTGCAGTTAACTCTAATGAATTTATCCTCTGCAGCAGAGGTATGAGGTAAGAGTCTTCCTTTCCTGTGGGGGTCCTCATGAGAGCCAGTTTCATCATAGCGCTTGATGGTTTTTGCAACTACACTTGAAGAAACTTTCACATTCTTGAAATGTTCCTGATTGACTGACCTTCATGTCTTAAAGTAATGATGGACTGTCGTTTCTCTTTGCTTATTTGAGCTGTTCTTGCCATAATATGGACTTGGTCTTTTATCAAATAGGGCTATCTTCTGTATACCACCCCTACCTTGTCACAACACAACTGATTGGTTCAAATGCATTAAGAAGGAAAGAAATTCCACAAATGAAGCTGTTCATTGTGACTGAAGAGAGAATGCCAAGAGTGTGCAATGCTGTCATCAAGGCAAAGTGTGGCTACTTTGAAAACACTTATTTGGTTACTACATGATTCCATATGTGTTATTTCATAGTTTTGATGTCTTCACTATTATTCTACAATGTCGAAAATAGTCAAAACAAAGAAAACCCTTGAATGAGTAGGTGTGTCCAAACTTTTGACTGGTACTGTATGAATGAATTAATGAATGAATCAACCTACCTACCTACCTACCTACCTACCAACCAACCTATCAATCTGTCTGTCTGTCTGTCTGTCTGTCCGTCCGTCCGTCTGTCTGTCAATTGTTAGCAAAGTGTTAAGTGGACTTGTTGTTCTTACAGGAAGTCCAATGTGGTTGTTGAGGCTCGCCAGGTAGCCATGAGGATCTTTGAGGACTACACTGTGTCCTGGTACTGGATACTGATGTGAGTGTCTCTCTGTGGTAAACACACTCATGACACAAGACAATAAAGAAAGTTGCACACTCTATAGTTACCTGTATTATCCCAATAATGTATTGCTGAGCCAACATTTCCCCATAGAGATAAATGTTCCCTCACAGGAATAACAAAGTTCTGTGAATTTGAATATTATCTGTATTCCTCCAGCAGTCTGGTGACAGTGTGTGGGAGGGGGGTCAGTCTCATCTTAATAAGGTTCTGTGAATGTGAATGCGATTTCCTGTCTCTCCTCCAGTGGTCTGGTGATAGCCATGGTGGTCAGTCTCATCTTCATCGTCCTCCTGCGCTACCTGGCCGGGATCATGATCTGGGTCATGATCGTCATGGTGATACTGGTCATCGGATATGGTATTATATTCCCCTTTCCCGAAACCTATCTAACTGATAACATATTGTTGTTTTACCTATTTAAAGTACCATTAAAAATAATAAAATCAACATTGTGCTTTATCAAGTTAACCATTAAGAAATGTTAGAGGTAGGCTCAGTGATATGACGTAGGTGCACTAAGTAAACATCAAGAGTGGGTCAATTTCCGCAACAACTAAGAGCGTTGAAGTGCAAGGCTAAACTTCTCGGCTGATTTGGTCCCATGGCTACCAGGCTGTAACGGTGTGAAGAAAACCCCGTACACGTGTACAGATACTGTGTCACTGTGTGAGAGCCAAGTATTTCATCTTGCTCATCGCAATATCTGCTGTGCTGCTCGTGCAACGTCATTTGGCTGACTCTTACCTTTAAAATGTTTAGGGATCTTCCATTGTGCCATGGAGTACCGCAGCCTGAAGGGAGAGCCGGGTTCTGACGTCACTATCCGTGATCTGGGACTGCAGACAGACTTCTCTGTTTACCTGCAGATCAGACAGACCTGGCTGGCTTTCAGTGAGTACATGCACTCATTCTTCCTCTTTCTCTCTCCCTCTATTTATTTTTCTCTCTCTTCTGCTCTCTCACTTTCTCTTTCTCTCTCAATTCATTTGAATTTGCTTTATTTGCATGATGTACATATTGCCAAAGCTTACTTTGGAGATTTACAATATTAACATAATTACAATAATATTAATCAATATAGTCAACAGGACAACAGTAACAACAATAATCAAGGGTCAAAATAACCATACATTGAATTATAACAATAAGCATAGAGGACATGTGCAGGTTGGTTGGTCTGGCAGACACTGTCCCTCATGTTATGGCAGGCAGCAATGTAGTGCGCTGCCAACCCACAGCTCTCTGCGTCCTCCCCCAACAGGACAGGCAGCCTACTCTCATCAGAGAGGTCTTTGAAACCTTGAATAAGTATGTCAAATTTGGGGAAATGACACTCTCTCTCCCTATCTCTCCATTTCTATACTCTTTCTCCCTCGCTCTCTCACATCAACTCATTCAACTCAAGTTGAGACACACACACACACCAACACTCTAACTACACTCCGCTCCTTCGTCAGTGATCATCCTGTCCATCGTGGAGGTGGTTGTCATCCTGCTGCTCATCTTCCTCAGGAAGAGAGTCCTCATCGCCATCGCCCTCATCAAGGAGGCCAGCAGGGCTGTTGGCCATGTGATGTCATCACTGTTCTACCCTCTGTTGACCTTTGCCCTGCTGGCCCTGGTCATAGCCTACTGGGCCATCACTGCTGTGTATCCTTCAGCTGTCAATCATGTTATTCATGTTTACATGTCTGTCAAGGGAAAGAAGTGTTCCTGTATCGGTCCTTGTAATGGTGTGAAATGTGCTAGATTACTTTTAGTTATAGGTTTTGTTGTAGCGCTAGCCTAGATAGCCGTAGATGGTGAAGGGAACCATGCAGATTGAAATGTGGACAGACTGAGACCGTCAAGGAAAATAACTGGGACGACTCCTCCACAAGTCATCGCTGCGGAAACTAAATGTATCCATAAAGTTTCCATGCAGATGGTCACGTCTGTATGACATGTCTCAGTATCTACTTCTTTAGTGATGGAACCTCCTTGACCACCTTTCCCAGCTTCCTGTCCACCTCCAATGAGCAGGTGTACAAAGTGTTCAACACCACTGAGTGTAATTACTCCAGAGACACCTGCAATCCCGAGGTGAGCCACAAGATGTCTCTGTTCTTCCATATCTGCCTGTTTACACATCAGGCTTATTTCTTGTAAACTTTTATATTCCTTCTATTCTATCTGTATATAGTGTTCAAAAACGGCCTTTTTTCTAATTTATTGAATATAAGTGGACTACTCCTTTAAGACCAGCAGAAGTGCTAATATCACAGAGATTTCCCCTCTCTTTCCTCAGACGTTCAACACCACCAACATCACAGCCCGGTGCCCGGACGCCGAGTGCCTGTTTGCCTTCTACGGAGGCGAGACCTACTACCATAAATACCTCATCCTGTTCCAGTTCTACAACGTGTTCCTCTTCTTCTGGTGTGCTAACTTTGTGACAGCGCTGGGTCAGGTGACCCTGGCTGGGGCCTTTGCATCCTACTACTGGGCCTTCAAGAAGCCCGACGACATCCCAGCCAACCCCATCTGCTCCTCACTTGGTCGAGCCCTCAGGTAGGCGGGGTAGTGTGTGGGATGGGGGGTGGGGGTTTGGATGCATGTGTGTGTGTGTGTAAGCAGTGCACGTGGGTGTGGGGGGTGAGTGACTGAGTGAGTGTGTGAGTGAGTGATAGGGTGAAAGAAAGAAAGAAAGAAAGAAAGAAAGAAAGAAAGAAAGAAAGAAAGAAAGAAAGAAAGAAAGAAAGAAAGAAAGAAGGGTTGCATGGAGAGTTAGTGAGAGACCAATAATTTGGATACAATCTTTTACCTTCTTCCCCCTGTCTAGATACCATACAGGCTCCCTTGCCTTCGGTTCCCTCATCCTGTCTCTGGTTCAGGTCATCAGGGTTCTGCTGGAGTACCTGGACCAGAAGCTGAAAGGTGAGGTGGTGTTCTCACATATCCTGTTCCATTCTCAGATGTGAATGACTGGGATACTTCCTCATTGACATCATACAGTGGGAAATGGACCAAAAAATGTCACTACTAATTATTACATTGTAATAGATGGTTGTTATCTAAATGAACAGGAACAGATGTCATTATCTCCTGTTTGTTTTTATGTACCCCACTAGCTGCCCAGAATCGCTTTGCCAAGTTCCTGCTCAGCTGCCTGAAGTGCTGCTTCTGGTGCCTGGAGAAATTCATCAAGTTCCTCAACAGAAACGCCTACATCATGGTGAGTTCATCAACCTAACTGTGTGAATGTGTGAACGTTCTTTGTGTGTTAAAGACTGTGTGAACAGTGTGAATTGAAGACAGTGTGAACTGTGTGAATTGAAGACAGTGTGAACTGTTTTGAAGACAGTGTGAACTGAATTGAAGACAGTGTGAACTGTGTGAATTGAAGACAGTGTGAACTGTGTGAATTGAAGGCAGTGTGAACAGTGTGAACTGTTGAATTGAAGACAGTGTGAATTGTGTGAATTGAAGACTGTGAAGTGTGAACTGTGTGAATTGAAGACAGTGTGAACTGTGTGAATTGAAGACTGTGTGAACTGTGTGAATTGAAGGCAGTGTGAACTGTGTGAATTGAATGCAGTGTGAACTGAGTGAATTGAAGACAGTGTGAACTGTGTGAATTGAAGACTGTGTGAACTGTGTGAATTGTGTGAACTGTGTGAATTGAAGACAGTGTGAACTGTGTGAATTGAAGACAGTGTGAACTGTGTGAATTGAAGGCAGTGTGAACTGTGTGAATTGAAGACAGTGTGAACTGTGTGAATTGAAGACAGTGAACTGTGTGAATTGAAGACAGTGTGAACTGTGTGAATGTGAACTGTGTGAATTGAAGACAGTGTGAACTGAACTGTGTGAATTGAAGACAGTGTGAACTGTGTGAATTGAAGACAGTGTGAACTGAAGACAGTGTGAACTGTGTGATTGAAGACTGTGTGAACTGTGTGAATTGAAGACAGTGTGAACTGTGAATTGAAGACTGTGTGAATTGAAGAAGAAGACAGTGTGAACTGTGTGAATTGAAGAGTGTGAACTGAGTGAAGAAGACAGTGTGAACTGTGTGAATTGAAGACAGTGTGAACTGAAGACAGTGTGAACTGTGTGAATTGAAGACAGTGTGAACTGTGTGAATTGAAGACAGTGTGAACTGTGTGAATTGAAGACAGTGTGAACTGTGTGAATTGAAGACAGTGTGAACTGTGTGAATTGAAGACAGTGTGAACTGTGTGAATTGAAGACAGTGTGAACTGTGTGAATTGAAGACAGTGTGAACTGTGTGAATTGAAGACAGTGTGAACTGTGTGAATTGAAGACAGTGTGAACTGTGTGAATTGAAGACAGTGTGAACTGTGTGAATTGAAGACAGTGTGAACTGTGTGAATTGAAGACAGTGTGAACTGTGTGAAGACAGTGTGAACTGTGTGAATTGGAAGACTTGAAGACAGTGTGAACTGTGTGAATTGAAGACAGTGTGAACTGTGTGAATTGAAGACAGTGTGAACTGTGTGAATTGAAGACTGTGAACTGTGTGAAAGACAGTTGAAGACAGTGTGAACTGTGTGAATTGAAGACAGTGTGAACTGTGTGAATTGAAGACAGTGTGAACAGTGTGAACTGTGTGAATTGAAGACTGTGTGAACTGTGTGAATTGAAGACAGTGTGAACTGTGTGAATTGAAGACTGTGTGAATTGAAGGCAGTGTGAACTGTGTGAATTGAAGACAGTGTGAACTGTGTGAATTGAAGACAGTGTGAACTGTGTGAATTGAAGACAACTGTGTGAAGACTGTGTGAATTGAAGACAGTGTGAACTGTGTGAATTGAAGACAGTGTGAACTGTGTTGAAGGCAGTGTGAACTGTGTGAATTGAAGACAGTGTGAACTGTGTGAATTGAAGACAGTGTGAACTGTGTGAATTGAAGGCAGTGTGAACTGTGTGAATTGAAGGCAGTGTGAACTGTGTGAATTGAAGACAGTGTGAACTGTGTGAATTGAAGACAGTGTGAACTGTGTGAATTGAAGACAGTGTGAACTGTGTGAATTGAAGACAGTGTGAACTGTGTGAATTGAAGGCAGTGTGAACTGTGTGAATTGAAGGCAGTGTGAACTGTGTGAATTGAAGACAGTGTGAACTGTGTGAATTGAAGACAGTGTGAACTGTGTGAATTGAAGGCAGTGTGAACTGTGTGAATTGAAGGCAGTGTGAACTGTGTGAATTGAAGACAGTGTGAACTGTGTGAATTGAAGACAGTGTGAACTGTGTGAATTGAAGACTGTGTGAACTGTGTGAATTGAAGGCAGTGTGAGCTGTGTGAATTGAAGACTGTGTGAACTGTGTGAATTGAAGACTGTGTGAATTGACACTGTATGTAACACCACATGTTTCCCCTAGGTGGCAATATATGGTAAAAGCTTCTGCACCTCAGCCAGAGATGCCTTCTTCCTCCTCATGAGAAATATAATCAGGTGAGTGTTGTTGACTACTGAGACGCCCTTCATAAACCCTACATAAACCCTCCATGAACCCTTCACATCTCCTTCTCAAACCCAAGTCTCTGGGACCTTTTCTGAAGAGCAATAGCATCTTTAACAACTCCACATCTCCATTCATACAGACAGTATTCATGTATCTCTTTGGGTTTCTGTCTCTTTTGATTCATTTCTCTGTTGGCTTCTCAGGGTGGCTGTCTTGGACAAGGTGACTGACTTCCTATTGTTTTTGGGGAAGCTCCTCATCGTTGGAATTGTGGGTAAGTGATCCTCAGAAACACAAGCAGAGAGACTTGATTGACACCTTGTACAGTTTCCCACCATCTGTGATACCTTTCAGTGAGCCCTCATATCCTAATAATATGCATCTCTTCTTCTCTTGCTAGGAATCTGTTCTTTCTTCTTCTTCTCTGGGAGGATTAAGGCTGTGGAGCAGACTGCCCCCTCTCTCAACTACTACTGGGTTCCCATTCTGGTGAGATACAGGCCTGAATGAACTCTTATACTGTTACTTCAATCCACGTTTCTCAATGTTTTTTGTGCTAGGGATTGGTAAGCTAAAGGTCATACTTATTTAAAGGACCGTTACATTAAAACTGGTCAACATTATCCCAGGGCCGGTCTACTGACTCAAGACTGAGGAATACTGCCTTAGAGTGTCTAAGTGTTGTTTGTATTGATTCCAACACTGTGCGTGTGCCTGTTTCTCTCTTCCTAGACGGTGGTGGTGGGATCCTACCTGATTGCCCATGGATTCTTCAGTGTGTACGCTATGTGTGTGGACACACTCTTCCTCTGCTTCTGTAAGTAATATCCTATTTTATTGGTATACTCTTTAGTCACTCACACAACTTTCCAAATCTGAAATGCTCTTTTTACCTGAGATTCCTCTTTTGCCTGCCATGTTTCTGACTTTTCCTTCTCTTTGTCTCTTCCCTCCTTATTCCACACTTCACTAT
This sequence comes from Oncorhynchus keta, assembly GCF_023373465.1. Taxonomy (NCBI): domain Eukaryota; kingdom Metazoa; phylum Chordata; class Actinopteri; order Salmoniformes; family Salmonidae; genus Oncorhynchus; species Oncorhynchus keta. The sequence goes on along the minus strand of NW_026287945.1, from coordinate 267,659 downwards.
TTCTTATTCCACACTTTTTGCTTCTGTTATTTTTTACCACTAACCCGAACAAACATAACCCCGTAATACACATCAAACACACACACAACGAAGGCGAAGACCTGGAGAGAAACGACGGCTCTCCAGAAAGGCCGTACTTCATGTCTCCGGAGCTTCACGAGATTCTCTCCAAAACCAAAATGGCGGAGGAAGAGGACAACAAAGATGGTACGGAACAGCCAGACGCTGACCCAACTGAACCTACACTGATGGACGAAGTTCGCCTGGAGGAGGAAGTACCGCTGAAAGAACAAGATGGAGAGATACAACTGAAACGCCAAGATGTGTTCATGCAGGCCAATGAAGAGGAGCGACCTCTGAAGGAGAAGACCGAAGAGGCGGAAGTGGAAGAAACACAAGAGAAATCTGAAGTGAAGGAGGAGGAGGAAGAGAAGGGACCAGAAAAGACGGGACCAGAAGAGGAGGAAGGAGTGGAAGAAAAGGGATCAAAGGAGGACAAACCTGAAGAGAAGGATCACCAGCCGACAGAACCTAAAAAGGAAGAGATAGAGGAAAAGAAACCTCAAGAGGCGGAGCCTAAAGACCATTCTTCTACACCCAGGAGTAGTGGTTTACGTTGTCATGGAGACGTGAAGCTTGGTAAACCTCATAACTAGGTCAGGAAATGCTCCTGGCCCTCCTCATATAACATGTGCCGTATGGAGCCAGTATACACTACCTGTTACTAACGACGTAATATGTAATTCTATGCTAATATGTAATTCTATGCTAACGACTGTGTGATTTGAACCAGTTAAATGTATGACCAGCTTTTAAATGCAAGACTTTTCACAGTGCTAATGTATTGTATTCACACATAGGGTTGTTTTAACATAAAGGTAGATGGTTTTAACAAGGTCCTGTGGTTGTAAAAGGCTGATCAAAAACCCAGTGCATCTCTGTAGCTTGAAAATATTATGTTTATTTATTGATTATTCATTTATTGTGTTGGTTTGGTTTTAGACAGTGATGTTTTTTTATCGTGAGGATCTGTAGATCTGTGAGTGCTGAACCTGTGCCTGACTACTACAATTGTTATTATGAATATTTAATTGTCTTAATATCATGAAGTAATGAGTAATGAATGCACTATGAATTCACTATTACAATGTTTACAGTCAATCAAAACAAAACTTCAACTAACGATGAAAATGAACAATGTTTACATTGATACCAGCTGACACCAAATGGTAAATCCTTTGATATCCTTTGATATGAAAATGTGATTTCCAATGGAATCAATGTGTATGTACAGTATGTATTTATTAATAGGTATGCTTATTATGTCTTATTACATCTGTGTGCAATTATTTATTTAGCTTATTAAGTTCTGTATCAATTATATAGATGATCCCTCCAGCCAAGAACACGTTTTTGGACTCAATGTATTGTAGGGAAATTCCACAAACTACTTGCCTTGGAATTTCAGACTGGCTTAACTGCTGTGATTGTGTTGCTGTGACGCAATCGTTTTAACCTCTCAGATCTAGGTCGTATTAACCACAGGTGGTCGGTTGTACCTTAATTGGGGAGGACAGGCTCTTGGTAATTGCTGGAGCGGAATCAGTGGAATGGTATCAAATACATCAAAAACATTGTTTCCATGTGTTTGATGCCATTCCATTTACTCCATTCCGGCCTCATTATGAGGCGTACCTGAACTTGTTTTTGTTTTCCGTTGCAAAATGTTTTTAAACGTTTTCCGCTGCATGGCCTAATGAATGCAAGCCCTGCTCAATGTTTACTGACCCTATTTGCCTTTGTTTTCTTCTTTCTCTCGCTCTCTTTCTCTCTCTCTTCCCTATCTCTGTGCTGCATGGTGTTTCAGTAACATTGCCTTTGAGTGCTTTATCAAAACTAACCTTGCAACCTTCTGTCAATATTTTCTATCTGTTTCTGTCAGTGTGTGTCACATTGTAACCATGTTAGCTGATGTAGTATTTCACTTATATATGATACATTCCACTCAGTTTGCTTCTGTTGGATGCAGCTGTTGATTAAAGTTTGTTGTATGGATCAATATCTAGCTTTTTTTTTTGCATGTAAATGACAAATGTAATCATATTGAATGACGATAGGACAGTGGGAGAATGACACAATGGTGAGTTTCTATTCACTTTGGGACAGTTTCCCAGATACAGACTTAATAAGTTTAGTCCTGGACTTTACACAAGCACTTTCATCAACGCATGCTTTTCAGTACAGGATTAGCTTAGATGGTGTCTGGGTAACCTTTATGTTGTTAGGAATAGGATACTGTTTTACCTGAAGAGATGTTGAGTTTGACAATGGTTGCTTCTCTTATTGTTGTCTCATCAATCCATTGATTTTCCAGTGGAAGACCTGGAACGCAATGACGGAACTGCAGAGAGACCCTACTTCATGTCTCAGAACCTTCTCACCATTCTGAAGAAGTCCAACGAGGATCAGGCCAAGACTGTAGACTAGCTGTTGGTGTGTGCGTGCGTACGTGTGAGGAGAACAGAGAAAGATGCGGTCAAGCCGCCTTGCCTGCGCAGTGTGCTGTGTGTGTCAAATGTGCCTTAAGATCACGATACTGTATGGCTACAGAAGGATGCCATCGTCACAAACGGAGAGGTCTGAATGAGTAGCCAACATATTTCGTTGTGTTTCCCACAGAAGGTGTCTATGACAGAGCTTATAATATTTGTTTTTTTAAAGATGTAAATCTGTTATTGTTTTATTATCATTTTTGTTGTTGCTTTTTGCTCTGCCTTTTGTTGTTTTACTTTGGCTTGTTTTACTTTGGCTAGGCTGTTTTACTTTGGCTAGGTTTTTACTTTGGCTAGGCCGTTTTACTTCTACCGTTTGGCTAGGTTTTACTTCTAGGCGTTTTTACTTTGGCTTTTTTACTTTGGCTAGGCTTTTACTTCTAGGCCGTTTTACTTTGGCTAGGTTTTTACTTTTTACTTTGGCTAGGTCGTTTTTTACTTTGGCTACTTACGTTTTACTTTAGTACTTAGTTTACTTTTTACCGTTTTACTTCTGCTTTATGGCTACACTTTGAGGCCGTTTTACTTTGGCTAGGCTGTTTTTACTTTGGCTAGGCCGTTTTACTTCTAGGCCGTTTTACTTTGGCTAGGCCGTTTTACTTCTAGGCCGTTTTACTTTGGCTAGGCCGTTTTTACTTCTAGGCCGTTTTACTTTGGCTAGGCTTTACTTTGGCCGTTTTACTTTAGGTCTTTTACTTTGGCTAGGCCGTTTTACTTTAGGCTAGGCCGTTTACTTCTAGGTCGTTTTTACTTTGGCTAGGTCGTTTTTACTTCTAGGCCGTTTTTCTACTTTTATTTTTGGCTAGGCCGTTTTACTTCTAGGTACTTTGGCTAGGCCGTTTTACTTTGGCTAGGCCGTTTTACTTTGGCTAGGCCGTTTTACTTCTAGGCCGTTTTACTTTGGCTAGGCCGTTTTACTTCTAGGTCGTTTTACTTTGGCTAGGCCGTTTTACTTTGGCTAGGTCGTTTTACTTTGGCTAGGCCGTTTTACTTTGGCTAGGCCGTTTTACTTCTAGGTCGTTTTACTTCTAGGTCGTTTTACTTCTAGGCCGTTTTACTTCTAGGCCGTTTTACTTCTAGGTCGTTTTACTTCTAGGCCGTTTTACTTCTAGGCCGTTTTATTTTGGCTAGACCGTTTTACTTTCTGCAGTCCTCTTGAAACGCTTTGAACATACAAAACTTTGTTACCTTTTGGGGGTTTTGTGGCTGACTCTGTATAATGTGTTCAAATTGAACACATGTTTTACATGAGAATTCTCCAAGTTTTTGTCAGTTTTCTCAAATGTATAATGAATTACATAGATTTTCTCACATTTCATTTACAAAAATGTTTTGCTTTAAATGCTAAATAATTTTTGCATCAGGTTTGTTAATAATATTATTTTCACTATTGCTGCTGTTGATCTTGTATAATGGCTGCATATTGCAGTGTAGATTTACTGTAACTTACCAAAGTAAAGAAAACATGTTCTAATGCAGTATTAGTTTTGGGACTGAAGATTTGTTAAGTAGTCCATAGGCCAGTGAAAATGTAGTCCACTTTGGGGTGGTAAAGGTTTAATAGTCTCATCTTATTCCCCCATTCCTATGAACAAATAGATATGATGCCCACTCCAAAATAGTAGCTTTCCAAGCTTTTCACACCTTTATATGTCTTGTTGTTTGGGAATCTATGCAATAGAATGTTTGCAGGCTGATAAATACATTTTAAGGCAAGTTGGAATGTTCACATGCTCATTGAAAATGACTGTGTCAAACAACAATAGAACATTCCATTGGGTGGATCCCATCGTAAAACATGGTACTTGGTACATTTTTGCCATCTCTTCGAAATGATTGACCTAGACTGACTCATCGTTGAAACAACACTGTTCTGAATGGCGGAACTAGATATTTCTATACTTCCCATTCTGTCTTGATATTCCCCAAAATGCATACATTTATGACCTTTGACCCCTGAAAGATTGGACCATAGAGATGTCATTACCATTCCTGTTTTTTCATACCTTAATATGTTGTATTATGAAGTGAATAACAAAGAAAATTCAATTTGTTTGAAAAGATCCCAGATAATACAACATTATTTCATACCATCAATCCTGTGGCACCAACTAACCACATAGAGGTCAAAACATAAAATGCACACATTTATCTACCTCAGAATCATGGATATCATACCAACATGTAACCTAAATGAAAATCCTCATTAGACTTTGCCACCCCAAAGTAGACAAATATGTGAAATTTGGCCTGCTGGCCCATCTCCTTAACCTCAAATGCAAGCTTTTGTATATTTCATTTTCAAGAGAAGGATTGTGTAAACGTGTGTTTTTGTAACAGGATGTGTTGTAAATAATACAGTTTTTTTTTACTGCTACATACTAAATTATTATTTAAAGTTATTGTGTCTAGAAAAATACATAATTAAGGTGAGCTGAAGTCAAGTCGGTGCTGCTTTGTGGTTTGCTCTCCAGGTTCGTGTTCGGTCTCCAGCCTCGACCTGATAGGGAAGTCAGTGTACATGTTGCTAGGCAACGAGAGGCCATCTGAACGACGGTGTTTTCACGCGAATTCTGCTCATACAAGGACAAAACTACCTAAAAGTGCGTCAGTTTGCATCTAATGCTAGCTAGCTACTTCTAAAGTCGACTATTAGTTTGTGATTAGTGCACACTGACAATGCCGTTCAGCGCCGAGGCCATTAAGCCGCCCCTTCATGACCAAATAACAGAACTGCAGAGGAAAATTCAACTTCTTGGTAGGTTAAGACTTGCAGCAGGCTAGCTAGAACCGGTAACTTATGCTTGTTAACTAGCTAGGCCTAGTTGTGTGTGTAAACGCCATGTTGAATAGCAAATTCAGACTTTGCATTAGCGCTATCTTGCTAACATTATACTAAAGATTCAACGTTACCTCCATCTGTGAGGTTACTTACAGGTTAATTTACTCTCGCTGAGAAATGTATGGCCACATGAAGCTATGATGAAAGATAGAACGTTAACTACTAGCTACTTTGTTGCAATCATTTTGCAAGGCCAGATGATGTGTAGGCTATGTTGCCAGCAAAATGGGCTTAGCTAGAAATAGTAAAATGTCTGTTGAGATATTTAGCCTACCTTTCCAGCCATTAACACCCCTGAGTAATGGGAACAGTTTGGGACACAAAAATATAAATGGCATTCAACTTTTTATGTAACAGCTAGTTCCCTGTTTCTTTGAATAAGACTAAGAGAAGGCCAAAAGTCAGTCAGAGGATGCTGAAATAACGAATTTGTGAATTCGCCCAACAGAGGGCGACAGAAGTGCATACTATGAAATGTCTCAGTCAAGCATCAAGAAAAACAGGAATTCTATCCTTCAGCTGAGGCAGGAGAACAAGAGACTACACAAGAAGTTGGCTAACGCTCTTGCTGTAAGTAAAACCGGTTATTCTATCAAAGACGTTTTGGTTTCAATGCTCAGCTTGTACTTCCCAGGTTGTTTTTCCCTGTTAGAATGTTGGAGTGCAGGGTCATATTCATTAGTGCACATCGTAACAAAACATTTTGGAAGTTGAGGTAGTCCTTCCCGGTTACAGACCGTTTTCTTTCTCTCTTCCAGGGGGACGAGCAGGTGATAAAGGAGGCCTTCCAAAGCCGAGGCATGGAGAAAGCTGCCTTCAGAAACATGTCAGGGAAGGTGGGGACATCGCAAACACATAGCTATGTTAGTTTGATGTATGTGTATTTTGATGTATTATTGACTATCATCTGTAATGCAAATTGCCCATTGGGGATAATCAAGATGATCTATTTTGCATTCTGGTGAGCAGGCTGCTCTCAAGGTGCTGGACCAGAAGGTGTGTGACAAGATGAAGAAGCTGAACGCTCTAAAGCACACCACCCAGACGTACCGTCGTCGCCTGGAGGACCTACAGACACTGTACCAGAGTATGAAGCCAGAGAACAGGGGACCAGAGAGAGACACGGAGAGACGCAGCGAGGAGGCCAAGGTACTATATAGAGACAAACAGTGCAGCAGAGGATGCCACTGGAATGGAACCCTATTCTCTATGTAGTGCAGGACCGACTGACTGACTGATTGATTGACTGACAGATTGATTGACTGACAGACTGACTGACAGACACACACACACACAAAAATAGTGAATATGGTGGTATGAATATAGTGGAGGTGACTGATGTGTTGCCCTTGGTCCACAGAGTGAAGGAGAGGCAGCTGAGGAGCATCCCCAAAAGGTTACGCTCTTTCCTTCCACGCTGCCTCACCCCTCTGATTCTAGCCAGTCTTATCTACAATCAGAAACCTTTCAAACACTTAGCATGCCCAGCTCAGGATCAATCAACCGTCTATAAGTGTGTGTGTGTGTGTGTCGTCTTCCAGAACTTGCGGGTGCTGGAGAATCGTCTGGAGAAAGCCCAGCTGAAGTGCCAGGAGGCTGAACACATCATGAGAGGCTATCTGAAACTAAAGGCCCACCTACAGGTTAGTCCTAGCCTGGTTCCAGATCTCTTTGTGCTGTTTCGCCAGCTCGCCCCACATTTAACTTTATGCAACCAAGCCATGCCTACATACCCTCTCCAATGTGCTCTTTGGGTAGTTGAATCCTTTTCCACGACCTACTCTAATGTCTCATTTTTGTCCTGTGTGGCTCAGTGGCTAAGTCGTGGGTTCAATTCCCGCTGGGGCTACCCATACGGAAACGTATGCACTCACTGACGTAAGTAGCTTTGGAGAAAGGCGTGTGCTAATTGGCATATATTATAATTAGGAGGAGAGCCTGACCTTCCAGTCCCAGCTGGATAAACTAGAGGCTGAGATCCTGAGACAGAGACAGGAGCTGAAGGACCTGCAGGTCCTGAACAGTGACGCACTCCTCTCCAAAGACACTGCCAAGGTGACCAGCACACATACACACTCCTCTCCAAAGACACTGCCAAGGTGACCAGCACACATACACACTCCTCTCCAAAGACACTGCCAAGGTGACCAGCACACATACACACTCCTCTCCAAAGACACTGCCAAGGTGACCAGCACACATACACACTCCTCTCCAAAGACACTGCCAAGGTGACCAGCACACATACACACTCCTCTCCAAAGACACTGCCAAGGTGACCAGCACACATACACACTCCTCTCCAAAGACACTGCCAAGGTGACCAGCACACATACACACTCCTCTCCAAAGACACTGCCAAGGTGACCAGCACACATACACACTCCTCTCCAAAGACACTGCCAAGGTGACCAGCACACATACACACTCCTCTCCAAAGACACTGCCAAGGTGACCAGCACACATACACACTCCTCTCCAAAGACACTGCCAAGGTGACCAGCACACATACACACTCCTCTCCAAAGACACTGCCAAGGTGACCAGCACACATACACACTCCTCTCCAAAGACACTGCCAAGGTGACCAGCACACATACACACTCCTCTCCAAAGACACTGCCAAGGTGACCAGCACACATACACACTCCTCTCCAAAGACACTGCCAAGGTGACCAGCACACATACACACGCCTCTCCAAAGACACTGCCAAGGTGACCAGCATGGGTATTATTATTGTAACTGAGGACTGTCCCGTATCTCTCCCCCTCATGCATCACCTTACAGTCATCGATGTGTCCATCGTGTAAAGTCCAGCTGTCTCTGAGTTTACGGCTATTTGTTGTGAGTTGAATGCTTTTCTTTGCTGTTTGTACGATAAACGGTAGTTAATTGACTCTCTTGGTCTCTCTCTTTCTCTCTCTCTCTCAGGCAGAGCTGCAGCGTCAAGAAGAACAGATGTATAGGGAGAGGAAGGACAGAGAGTGTATCCTCACCCGTTACAAGAAAGAGGCAGAGGACCGTAAGGCTCAGGCTGAGAGAGTGGAGAGAAGGGTTGGTCCCCACCACTTTACACTTACATCCATAGAATAACAATGACAAGAAGGGATTTTCCTATTCAAGTCAACGTTCCATGATGGCTGGACCGGCTGCCATATTGGGTGTACCCAGGGCCGTTTCTAGCATTTTGGGGGCCCTATGCGAGATTTGGTTGGGGGCTTCCACCACCTAGTGGGCAAAACATTTCAGTGGCCACCCTCTTGGAAAATTGTCAAGTTAATGACCTGCAATTCTACATGTTTTTCCATGGGGCAGAGAGAACATTTAGCAGTTTTAAAACATATGTGATTCTACTAATTTTGGCGTCCTGGGCAGGTGCCTTGCGTGCCCGGTCAGTAATTCAGCCAGGAATACTACAATGTTTAGATAGCAACTGACCTAACAATCTTTAACATGTCAGCTGACATGGATAATTGAGTGACTGTCAGTGACTGACATAACAAGAGAAAAAACTGCTGATACACAACCACATTTCAAAATTGCACCTTGTGTGTTCTACTATTGTAACTAACAGTAAGTTAAGACCCCGACTGACTTCCTAAAACAAATCTAAATAAATGTTGTGTTATGCCTAGAGACGCGGCACTGGGTGTACCCATATCAAGGAATATAACATGAGGTGCTGTGTCCATTCTATTTAGCTATATATCTACACTTCTTACATATCACTTAGTCTACAGAGTAAATGTCCTGACGTCTGCCCCCTTCCCTCCAGGCCCAGCGGGCAGCCATGCAGCCTGACGAGCTGAGTAGCGACGCCCAGCGCAGTGCCACCGGGCTGGGGGAGGAGGAGAGGGCCATCTCCACCTTCGAAGAGGCCTTCAGACGCATCAAGGAGGCCACGGGGTCACTGACACACGGGTACGGAGAGGAGGTCATTTTATATGATTCTTTCATTTTGTGTGTCTTTGTATGCAAGTGTGTGCGTGATACATGTGTGTTAGTTTGTCTATGCACCTACTGTATCCATGTGTGTGTATGCAAGTGTTGTTTGTTTTTCAGCTACTTGTGTGTGTGTGTGTATTAATCTATATCTGTGTGTGTATTGATCTATATCTGTATGTGTGTGTGTATTAATCTATATTTGTGTGTGTGTGTATTAATCTATATCTGTATGTGTGTGTGTGTATTAATCTATATCTGTATGTGTGTGTGTGTATTAATCTATATCTGTGTGTGTGTGTGTGTGTGTGTGTGTGTGTGTGTGTGTGTGTGTGTGTGTGTGTGTGTGTGTGTGTGTGTGTGTGTGTGTGTGTGTGTGTGTGTGTGTGTGTTGATCCATCTCCATGTCCCTATGCAGGAGGTGGTGGAGAGGTTCATCTCCCAGGGAGACACCCAGCAGCACCTGGAGGATCTGAAGAAGGAGAACCAGAGAACCCTGGTACAGCTGAAGGAGGACAGGGACCGTCTGCAGGAACACTTCCAGGACATCAAGTACTCCGGGGAGACCAAGCTCTCCAGGTCAGTGGGCAGGGGTTAGAGGTCAAGGGTAAGGGATTACACAGCAAATGTAGCAGACCAGAGAAGTTGTAAGCGGATGCTGACACCTTCAATGGAAGGTATTATTTATTAAAACAGTGACCCTCAGAACAGATCCTTGAAGATTGTAAATTGTGGGAGAACTTGTGGGAGAAGACTTGTGGTGGAACAGAAGTTGGTCTGAAAGGTTCCCTTCCTAGTGTTGAGTTGAGTGTGTCTGTAAAGTCATTCTGATGGATATTTCTTACTGTCTTCTACAGTGGTCAGCAGATGCTGGAGGACTGTAAGCGCCACCTGCAGGCGGAGCAGGGGAGCCGTGACGCCGCCAAGGAGCGTCTGGACTGGCTGACCCGTACCCTGAACACGGTCCGGGCCGGGGTGGAACACCTATCTGACAAACTGCAGCACATCAAGCTGGTACAGAGAAGACCCCATTAACAATATAATGTACACTGACCTGAGACCCGTCAGATTCTTTAGATCAAGTTGAAACCTCGTAAATAAATGTGAAGGTGCTCAGAAACATTACGTCAATTGTGTCCTCAAACACCTCCCCTCCTCCAGGGTGACCGACTGGAGCCCCAGCTGCCCCCCGGCTCAGAGGAGTACGTGGTGGAACTGCTGTCCCAGTCAGAGCAGAAGCTGCTGTTATTGCAGGAGGAGCTCCAGGGGAAGGACCTGGCCGCCGTCATGAAGGAGATGGAGGAAGAGGAGGTGAGGAGGAGGGGGAGGAGGAGAGGGGGGGTAAGGGGAGGGAGAGGGGAAGGACATGGCTGCCATCATGAAGGGGATAGAGGAGAGGATCAGAGATACGACTCTTCCTTATTCGTTAAACATTGACTGTTGTTGCCATAGAAATTGAATGAATGGAAAAGCCCCTTAGACCAGGGCAATTTGACAGTACACATGTGTAAACTCATTATTTTTTCGGTGGTTGCTGCTCCCAACAGTGAATGTGGTATTGTAGAGACAGACAGGTGTTTCAGACAGTACATGGAGCATCTACTCAAATAGGTCCTGTAAAGCTTTGTGACCTGAAACCATCTTCTTATTTTCCGTCCATTCGCTAAGGTTTTTGCCAGCCACTCCAGGCAGACTAGTTGCTACATACAGACCATGTTCTTTAATCTGTGCACTGGTGCTTGAATAGCTTATCTGTTCCTGGATGGAAATACGGCTATTAGGTGTTTGATCTTGATTATTAACGAGTCACAGTCAGCCGGCCACCTTGAAGTCACCCCTGGTGTGTGTTTGAGAACACTGTGTTCAGGAGTCAGAGGGTACGGGTTGTTCAGGAGTCAGAGGGTGCGGGTTGTTCAGGAGTCAGAGGGTACGGGTTGTTCAGGAGTCAGAGGGTGCGGGTTGTTCAGGAGTCAGAGGGTGCGGGTTGTTCAGGAGTCAGAGGGTAGGGGCTGTTCAGGAGTCAAGAGGTACGGGTTGTTCAGGAGTCAGAGGGTACGAGTTGTTCAGGAGTCAGACGGTGCGGGTTGTTCAGGAGTCAGGCGGTACGGGTTGTTCAGGAGTCAGAGGGTACGGGTTGTTCAGGAGTCAGAGGGTACGGCTTGTTCAGGAGTCAGAGGGTATGGATTGTTCAGGATTCAGAGGGTACGGGTTGTTCAGGATTCAGAGGGTACGGGTTGTTCGGGAGTCAAGAGGTTCTAGGTTGTTCAGGAGTCAGAGGGTACGGGTTGTTCAGGAGTCAGAGGGTACGTGTTGTTCAGGAGTCAGAGGTTACGGGTTGTTCAGGAGTCAGTGGGTACGGGTTGTTCAGGAGTCAGAGGGTACGGGTTGTTCAGGAGTCAGAGGGTACGGGTTGTTCAGGAGTCAGAGGGTACGGGTTGTTCAGGAGTCAGAGGGTACGGGTTGTTCAGGAGTCAGAGGGTACGGGTTGTTCAGGAGTCAGAGGTTACGGGTTGTTCAGGAGTCAGTGGGTACGGGTTGTTCAGGAGTCAGAGGGTATGGGTTGTTCAGGAGTCAGAGGGTACGGGTTGTTCAGGAGTCAGAGGGTACGGGTTGTTCAGGAGTCAGATGGTACGGGTTGTTCAGGAGTCAGAGGGTACGGGTTGTTCAGGAGTCAGATGGTACGGGTTGTTCAGGAGTCAGAGGGTACGGGTAGTGGTACACCGTTAGCTCTTGTGATGTAGCAATGTCTGTCTGGGATTCTCTAATGACGTTGGCTTTGACTGGTCTCAAGTTGTATGCCTTTACATTTTAAGGCAGATCTTTGTGCTTTATAGCCAACTCCTATGGTTGAATAAACAGATCTTCTTGACTAACATGTTCCATTTGACATCTTATTATGATGAGAACAACTGTCTCTCTGTGTCTGTGGTTTTGTGTCTGTCAGTTCCATGCCAGCATCGAGGGGAAGCTGCCCCATTGCAACACCCGCATCAAGCTGCCTGAGGCTCAGAGACAGGACCCATATGATGGTGAGATGGGATCAGACGCATAATTGCATACACACCCACAGACACACAGACACACTCTATCTCGCGATCCCTCTCCCTTTTCCCTCTCTTTCAGAAGAGGAGGAGAGCGGGGACGATGAGGGTGACATTATCACCAGGGCGATACTGAAGCACCAGTCTCAGCTCATCATCGACTCCAAGACTAAGAGGAAGACCAGGACCAAGAAGAAAAAGGGCAAGCTCTGATCCTAGATCAGTTAGGCTGGCTAGAGGTCACAAGAGCCATAGAAATATAATTGCTAGAATGGGGAGTTTGTGTTTAGTGATAGGTCATAGGTCATATTTGTGCCCTGGATTGAGTGAAAATACTTTTGCTTAGATGGCATAGGGGACTTGAGTGAAATCTTACTCCTCACATATAATTATTCAGTTAGCTAAATAATTATATTCCTTATTAACTAATGGAATGCACAGTAAATGTATATTGTATATTTGGGATGATACTATAGCTAGGGAACGTTGTGGTGGCAGATCATATAGTACCTTGCAGTCATCACATTAGCTACTTTATGAATGCAAGACTTGATTTTATCACAAAGCAGTTCAACACAAAATCATTTCCCACTTGCACCACTGATTTGTAGATTATAAAATTGTAATCAAAATAGGAATGAAAATCAATAAAAAGCTTGATTTGAAGAATTACTCAATTACTCAAGGTAAGATTGCTCTAATGCAGGGGTGTCAAACACACAGCCCGTGGGATGTTTTTTGTTGTTGTATAATATATATATTTTTGAATCTGCATTGAAATGACTTAAATATTGAAACTGTGTAGGAATCAGGGCTTGACATGAACCTTTTTAGCCTTTGGACAAGTAGGACAGATTTTTTACTTGTTTACCAAAGTCACTTGTCCCCCCCAAAAAAGGTCTGTATCACAAGTCAAAAGGGTGAGTGAAAATGAGTGAAGTACACATATCCGTGGGAATTAGGGGTGTTGAGGGTGCAGCATCACCCCCTAATAAATCACTTTATTCATAAATGAGTGATTCAATTAGTGTACTAGGCCTTTATTACTCCTGTATGATTACTGCTGTATGATTACTCCTCTTTGATTACTACTGTATGTTTTGCGCTGCTTTGGTGACTCTTAGCTGTCTACATTGTCCTCTTGCTTTTTGTAAATATAACATTTATTGAAATAGGCTATAGCAAATAGGAATATAGGCAATTTACTACCCTGCTGTCTGATCCAATTCTGATCAGAGTAATTGTTTGATATTGTGATTTAAAAAAAACTGAAATCTATATATTCTGGTTGTCCGATTTTAAAAACTTGCACCAGGCAAGTGGACAAACCTTAAGGTTGAGCCTTGGAAATGATAATGGCCCTACATCTACAGTCTCTTCACTCTGCCCAGATTCATAACCGTCATCGGAACGAAAGCTAGACAGTCAGGGAGCATGGGGAAATTCCAAAAGCAATGGATAGAGATTTTTGCTAATTTTGACAGCTAGGAAACATAATCAATCTAAAGTGAGGCCCTATTGACCTCGGGGAAGACTGAATGCGGCACTCCTGCTCTAATTTTGTACAGGGTTTCCCAACTGCCGGCCCGCGGGTCCTCAATTTATTTGTAAATATGTTCCGATCCCCTGACCATCCACTCGAGAAAAAATCATCCTGCGGCTGAATCTAGTTGATGATCCCTGATTTAGTAGAATATACAATATAAAAAACGGTTGAATTAGTCATGCCATGCATCATTTCCCTATTTCTCCGTAAAGCTGGTAAAAGAAACTCCATTTATAACAGGCCATGTTGTTACAACAGAAATGTTATACGGCATCTTCTTGTTGGCACAACAGATATTATTTCTATTTTGTACTGCTTGTATTTACTTCCTCTGTTTTACCAAGAAAAACTGGGCTGTTCTCAGATCTGTTTGTACTGTCTTGCCAAATCATATGGTCATTGTCATGCCAAACATGGTTGCCTACCCACGAAAACATTTCCTTCACTATTACTCACACCTGGGTCTCTGGAGTGGCCCAGCGGTCTAAGAGACTGCATCTCAGTGCAAGAGGCGTCACAGCAAATCCCTCGTTCAAATGCAGGCTGCATCACATCCGGCCCTGATAGGGAGTCCCATAGGGTGGCGTCCGATTTTGGGCGGGGTAGGCTGTCATTGTAAATAATAATTTGTTCTTAACTGACTTCCCTGGTTATATAAATAATATTCTGGCTTCATTAGAATTTTGGACCCACTGTCTTTACACATCAATCACGCCATTCTGTACTGTATGTCTTTACAATATGAAACAAAACACCAACTTTAATTAGTGTACTGTACACACTCTGAAACTGAAAATAATTGAATAAGTGTTTACCCTGACAATATAGTGTATTTGAATGAAACTACCGGTACCAAGTATATTGACACGTCCACTATATACTTAAGGTATTGTGAATAGTATGAAAGCATCACTTGGTTTCATAAGAACAGGTCCCCTGTTTCTGTTCTTGACTTTTCTCTTTTATGGTCGAAACCCATCTATTGTAATCATTTTCAACTTCATAAAAACACATTTTCCCATCTGAAGAGGTTAAATACATAAGAATACTATACTAAATGCCTATTAAGTGCCAAATAAAGTAACAGGGTTGACCGTGACAGGGTTGACAATTTCATCTTAAATCAGCCATAAATTCCCTTGTGGCAGGGGGAATGGAAGTTTGTTGTGAACCACAGGGAGGTGCAATTGAATGCAAGTTGGGTAAGAGGGTTGATGTGTTATTGCTTGAGCCACTCAGTTTTCCACCACAAACACCCCAAAATTGGCCAAAAAAGAGTATAACAGTATCTTAAAAAGCTTCTTAGATTGATGGCACCTGACACATAAGTTCGTTTTAGTATTTAATTGTAACTTAGAATAACATTCCCTAATGCACCTGGCGTAAGCTACTTGAGGCTTTCTCAAGAACGATTATACATGGCAGACATAGAAAAACAATCTTTTGGTAAACATAAATATACCAGGTTACTACATTCCCCCATTTAAAGCTAATAACCCAACTTAAACATTTGATGATTTTCTAATAACAACCACATGCTATTTTTATATTACATTTTTTTCGACCATGATCTCCCTTAGGATCTAAAATAGTCTGGCGGACGTGTCTCTAATAGAACATCTCAGAGTACTTCACCCCCTAATGGTGAAACAAAGTCCTTTTGTGGAGACTTCACAGGAAGGGGTCATCCTGGAATGGTGGTCTCAGGAAGTTGAGACTTGTTGATCTCAGGTTGTTTGTCCAACTACAACTCTGGGGAACATTCCAATGTCCTGTCCTGCTCGTTTAAGCATTGATCCATGTCCACGGATGGAACTGGAATTCGAGCTCGGATCTGATCCACGTCTCCTTAGTCTTTGTCCACTTCTGATGATCACAGTATAGGATACTGGTCCTGAGCAATCCTCAATTGTAGCTGGAATCCATTTAGGACCAAACCCATAGTTCCTTGTGTAGACATCTCCAGGTGAGAAACCTCTGAGTGTGGCTCTGTTGTCATGATTCTGTTTTTGATTCCATTGCTTTTGTTTGTATTTTCACTTTCAGGTCTGGTCTGATGAGATCCAAGGTTGCCCTTAACCTCCTTGACGTCAGCATTTCTTCAGGTGACAACCCAGTTGTAGCTTTAGGAGTGATCCTGTAGCTAAACAATAATCTGGACACCTTTGTTTCAATGCTGCCCCTTGTATCTTCCTCATCCTTTGTGGCCTGAACTGCATGTTCTGCTAATCTGTTTGAAGATGGGTGAAAAGGGGCCAACATTATATGCGGAATTCCATTTTGTTTCATGAAACTTGTGAATTCAGTGCTTGTAAAACAAGTAGCATTGTCGCTAACCAACATCTGAGGCAATCTCATGACACTGAACTTCTCAATCGTAGTGTACGACGTGGACATGTTCACGGGGTTAACATCCATCCACTTTGAATGAGAATCAATCAGCACAAGGAACATTTTCCGAGGAAGGTTTCAGAATAGTCCACATGTAGCCCTGTCCATGGTTTTTCTGGCAATTCCCATGGATGTAATGGTGCGGTGGGGGTGACTTCCTGTTACTCTGACAATCTGTACACGGCTAACCTCATTTTCTACATCCTGGTCCATCTTTGGCCACCAGACCTATGACCTTGCTAGGCCTTTCATTCCCGACATACCTGGATGTGATTGGTGCAAGAACTTCAGTAGCATACCCCACCCTTGTGGTGGGATAACTACTCTTGAACCCACAGAACACAACCATCTCCAACACTCAAGGCCAAGCGACAAGCGTAGTAAGGCATGATCTGAGGCTCTGTCACTGTAGGCCATCCTTTCAGGATAAATTCATGCACTTGTGATAACGTCACATCCTTTGAAGTCCATTGGCTGATTTGTGCTGTGTTCACCGGTGTGTCATCCAACACATCGATCATCAAGACTTGGTCATTTTCTCCTTCCTGAGCGATGATTTGTGGAACGGGGCAGCCTACTCAGAGCATCGGCATTCCCATGGTATCTACCTGGTTTGTAAATTATTCTGTACTCGTAGGCCCTGAGCCACACAGCCCAACGTTGAACTCTTGGAGAGACCATTTGTGGTACTGGCTTTTGTTCATGGAACAGAGAGATCAGATGCTTTATGGTCCATTATTTCACATTCCTGATTTTTAGGATCAAATGGTGTTAGCGAGCCCATTGTTGCCTATAAGCCATCTTTTCCGATTCTCTCTCCCCTCACATAGTCAATAATTTGTCCTATCCGTATCCAGGGAATCAATCCTTCCGAATCTTCCACCGCTCACCTGAGTCTCACATCCAGCGCCAAACACCAAACACTCCGTTGAATTCGTGACAAACAAATCCAAAGCAGTCCTCCATATTCATCCTCGTCGCCAAATATGTAGTAGCTTAAAATGCATCTTAGATTGATGACACCGAACACAAAAGTACATTTTAGTATTTAATTGTAACTTAGAATAACATTCCCTAATGCACATAAATATACCAGGTTACTACAAACCTCTTCTACTTTTGTTTATTTTTACCCCTTTTCGTGGTATCCAATTGGTAGTTACAGTCTCGTCCCATCGCTGCAACTCCCGTACAGACTTGGGAGAGGTGTGTGTCCTCAGAAACACAACCCAGCCAAGCCACATTGCTTCTTGACACAATACCCGCTTAACCCGGAAGCCAGCCGCACCAATGTGTCAGAGGAAACACTGTACACCTGGCAACCATGTCAGCGTGCATTGCACCCAGCCCGCCACAGGAGTCTCTAGTGCACAATGGGACAAGAGCATCCCTGCAGGACAGACCATCCCCTAACCCAGATGACGCTGGGCCAATTGTGGACAGCCCATGGGTCTCCCGGTTGCGGATGGCTGTGACAGAGCCTGGACTCAAACCAGGATTTCTAGTGGCACTAGAGTGCTCCACTCGGGAGGCCTCCACTTTTACACTATGATTTGACTATTAGATGTTCAATGTTTCTTTTGAGAATTTATTTATATATATTTTTATTTAGAGAAACTTGTAGAAATGTTGGAGTTAAAATATTCCTAGATGTCACAGAGGATGCACAGAGAGACATTTTGGCACTAGTTAGTCAGATTTATTGAATTCTCCATGTGGTCTATACTAAAGGGCACTTCATTTAATATAACAGGCTTTTAAAATTCAATATTGATGCACAATGTCTACTTAAAATATCAAAGGGATGCAAAGGCACTCATTTGGTGTAACAACCCAGTTGTTTGTGCTTGAGTTGAACTATGACTAATGACACTGTCATCTCCTCCCAACACGTTGTTGATGGGACAACCTTTCCTCATATCGTAGAATCAGAGATGCAAGTCCAAGTACGTTCACTCTCTCTCTGTCCTCTCCCTCCCTCCCTTCCTCCTTCTCCGTCTCACTCTTCCCCCTCTCTCTGTCTCTCTCTTCCCCTCCTTCTCGCTCTCTCTTCCCCTCCTTTCCTCTCTCTGTCTCTCTCTCCCTCCATCTCTCTCCCTCCCTCCCTCCATCTCTGTCTCTATCTCTCTTCCCCTCCTTCCCTCCATCTCTCTGTCTCTATCTCTCTTCCCCTCCTTCCCTCTCTCTCTCTTCCCCTCCTTCCCTATCTCTTCCCCTCCTTCCCTTCCCTATCTCTTCCCTCTCCTTCCCTCTCTCTCTATTCCCCTCTGTCCCTCTCTCTGTCTCTCTCTCTTCCCCTCCATCTCTCTCCTCTCCCTCCATCTCTCTGTCTCTATCTCTCTTCCCCTCCTTCCCTCTCTCTTCCCTCTCTCTTCTGTCCCCTCCTTCCCTATCTCTTCCCTCCTTCCCTCTCTCTCTCTTCCCCTCCTTCCCTTCTCTCTCTCTCTCTTCCCCTCCTTCCCTCTCTCTCTTCCCCTCCGTCCCTCTCTCTGTCTCTCTCTCCCCTCCATCTCTCTCCCCTCGCTCCCTCCATCTCTCTTTCTCTATCTCTCTTCCCCTCCTTCCCTCTCTCTCTCTCTTCCCCTCCTTCCCTATGTCTTCCCCTCCTTCCCTCTCTCTCTTCCCCCCCGTCCCTCTCTCTCTTCCTTCTTCTCTCCATGCTCGCTCACATGATGCTGGCTGTGTGACTTATGTAACGAGACAGACAGACAGACAGACAGCTGGGGGTGAGGGACATGCAGAGGGACAGAAGTTTTTTCAAACCAGCACAATGAGTCATTGGGATTAAGCATTCTTTGTTGTGTGTGTTTGTGTGAGTTTGACAGTATGAGTGCCTGGCATGCATGGTGCACAATATGTTTCAGACAGTGTACTGTAAGAGTACAGAGGAGAAATGTACTTGGAAATCGCTTTAGTTCTGCTTGGTTAATGAGAACAGGCTTCAATTAGTAGTTTTGTAGCACCTGCAAATCTATCTGATATTTCATTATTGATACTCAAAGGGCTGTAACAGGCCTTAGCAACCAATGTTTAAGCGGTACATTTTTTCCACAGACGCAACAAGAAAGAAGGATGTGCTAGCTTTAGATTGGGCGTTTGACGTTTCTGAAGTTATGACGCAGTTACAGAGGGTAAGAGGTGAATGTCAAGCAGGGAGGCAGAACAAAGGCCAGGGCGTAATGGGTGTGTATATTTGTTATTCTTCTATATTTTTTCTCCTAACAGGAAACAATATTGACTTCATTTCAAAGGGCCTAATAAAGAGCTCGGGCTAGATTTCCATTGGTTGCTCTCACACCATACACACAGACACACCCATTAGCCTACACATGAAATGTATAGATTGAATGTGACATACATTTTTGCAGTTTTATTGAATTCTCCATGTGGTCTATATTAAAGGGCACTTCATCTAATACAACAGGCTTTTCATTCTTAAAAGTGTAACTGTATAAAAAAAATATTGAATTTGGCCTTTACTGGTATAGCCAATATAAACTCATTGAATGACATTCATAAATGGCAAAAAGAAAATACCTGTAAACAAATACATCATAAAGAATAAGATTTGGAAGCATTTTCACTTTTCATGTATAGGCCTATACCGTTAATCTAAGCTTTAAAATATTCATGATTTGTGTGCTTTGAATCTTAGTTTTGGATATAAAACTCATAGGTTCACACAGGCAGCCTAATTCAGATCTTTTGTGAATTAGGCTGCCTGTGTGAACGTAGCCAATGAGACACACCTCCCAAATGTCTTTATTCTCTTGAAGAGTACGTTCTAACAACCTGTCTGAACATCATTCAAGGCACACTACCACATGCCCTTATTCAACCTGATGACTTGAGAGAGAGCGAGAGGGAGACCAACAGGTACCCTCCCTCTTTAAGATAATTAGCTATGCAATCAATTAGTCATTGTACACCTGTGTTTTCCTAAATTGAACTACCCTTCCACTCCACACACTCTGTCAATTAGGCCAGTGTGTATGGATGGACTTCTAATCAAAACAATGTTTATGAAATGACCATCATGTGAAATGATAATGAAACATGCTATCAGCCCTGGTTAGAAATCAATGCAAATGTGTAATGTGGGGGAATTCTCAGGTAAGAAACAAACTATTGTCTATATAGTTGATGGTCAAAAAACGGTTTAATCTTAATAGTTGTAGGCCTTAGGCCTAGTATTTCCTTATATATTAATTGTCAAGCAATACAGGCACGATGCACACAGAGAGCCAGTAGCATGGCTCATCTCTCCAGTGTTGATGGTTTGCCAACAAGAAAACAAAAGGGAGTTGGGGGCTCGCTCACTTTTAATGAAGAGATCTGTTAAGCGGAAAGATATTGGACCTGACAGATCTGTAATCAACAGATTACTTATACAGGACCGTAATTACACAACGGAGAAGAGGGGAGCAGGGAAAGAGGAAAAAAGGGGACCACCCGCCCTTCTTTCCCTCTCTCTCTCTCCATAGTTCAGCTGTTAAAGCGCCAACCAGTACAAGCAACAATCACAGAGTGACCATTCAATGCCACTCTCTCCTGCTCCAAGCTTCCCATCAACACAGTTTCCCTGTATGGAATGCTCTTGTCATCACTCAGAGAGAAACTGTACAACCATCATGGCTCCAGAGATGAATCTGGGCTGATCTGTCAAACTGCGGTTTAGGAGACACTCGCCAATCGAACGCAGTAAGTTACTGTACTTTCTATTTGTGTTTCCTAGCCTGGGAAGCTAGTCTGTTTTTGCTTTAGCCAACTCTTCTCTGTGTTCATTCATTGCCATGAAGAGTTGGCTAAGGAACTCTTAAAGTCCTAGGTCCAGGCGATGTGTTCTCTAGACCTTTTGGGGAAGGGACAGGTTGAGATGCATGTGAAATATTATAGACAATCAGATTGGTATGACCAATAGTGTCATTCATGTTCATACATTATTGTGAAGCATTATTTAATTCAACCCAAGTGGCAACCAAAATGTAACCATAAGTTTTTCAAGCACCAATCAGTACAATCACTGAGTGACCATTCCATTTTGTCTTCTAAATATTTGATTGTGTTTATTTTTGGCACCACTTATGTTAATGACTCAAAGATGGAGGCGTCAAAGGATTATGTGGGTAAAAATGGCTGTGATATTATTATTATTATTGTTATAGGTAGCCTAAGTCATGCTATGCCTCCTGTCCCTATTTCTCCGTAAAGCTGGTAAAAGAAGCCCCATTTATAAAAGGGCATGTTGTGACAACACGTTGTCTGGCATCTTCTTGTTGGCACAACATATATCTTCTGTACTGTTTGTATTTACTTCATCTGTCTTAGCAAGAAAAGGTTGGGTGGTTCTCAGATCTGTTTGTAGTCTTGCCAAGTCATATGGCATCTCAACACAGTTTCCCTGTATGGAATGTTATGTTCATGACTCAGAGAGAAACTGTACAGCCATTATGGCTCCAAAGATGAATCTGGGCTGATATGTTAAACTGGGGTTAAGGAAAAGCTCTACCAGTCAAATGCATTAAGTTACTGTACTTTCTATTTGTCTTTCCTAGCCTGGTAATATAGTCTGTTTGTTCTTCAGTCAACTCCTCTGTGTGTTCATTGCCATGTTGTTGGCTACAGAACATAGTCTAGCACCAGGCTATGTGTTGTCTACACGTTTGGGTGAAGGGACGGGTTGAGATGCATGTGAAAGACTATAGTGAATCAGATTGGTATGTATGACCAGCCTCACTCATGTTCACACAGTACACTATTGTAGACCGTTATTTAGATCAACTTAAGTGACGACAAAACTGTAACCATAATATTTTGTCACTTATGTTAATGCCTCAAAGGTGTGGAGTCAACAAAGGATTATATGGGTTTAGAATGAACAAAGCCTGTCGGTCCTGGAAAGAGCAGCGATTACGTAGACAGACGGCGACTTCTTGACTGACTTGGTCATGGTTTCATAGATTGACTGGAGGAGTTTTCTCAAATTTATTTTGGGTATTTTTCCTGTGCTTAAAAGTAGACAACATTCCCTGGATGTCATTGTGCTTCTATGAACCAATGAATATGTTAGGGTAATGTACAGGAATTGCTATCCAGCCCTCTAAATACCACTAAGAAATTCCCATGTTGAATGACTCTTTTGTCTTCTTTATTGAACCTCTTCCTTGCAACATAATATTACTGAATTTCCTAGACAATTGGCAATAAAGTATCGGCATGTAACATATAACAAAGGAGGACTTTCATTCTGTCCTGTAGACCTATCATTCATTCGTTGTCACTTGTCCTACATAGTTGTACTATAGTGTGGTGGCTAAGGGCTCTCTCTACTCTCCCCTTGTCAGGTGAGAACCTTGATGACTCTACTACCTGTGGATGAGGATGCGGTCTACACTATCTCTCTGTGGAGGAGAAGGGGAGGGCAGGGGCCTGAGAGCCCGGGTAGGCAGGATGAAGAGACTGCTGTGCCTTCGACACACCCACCGTGTGGATGTCCTGTCGGACATGGAGCCAGGGCTCTGGCTGAGGCGCTTCCAGCTGCTGGACACAGACGTCACTGAGGTGAGTTGGTGGAAAGGCGATGTTTGCCCTTTTGTTATAGCTAAGGGCCAAAGAGAGTGGAGTGGGTTGCATTGCGTGTCAATGCGTAGAGGATTAAAGGTCTGTCTGACTCAGTATTGTGTAAAGTACCTATCAAATGGTAATGTATTAATTTAGGAGGTTAGATTTGGTGGCATGGTGTTTTCCCCTTTCCAGTTAGGTAAAGAGTTGCTTGAGTCTGAATGTGTAGAGGCTGAAGGGTTTTGTCTGACTGATACCCTATATAGTTATTGTGCGTACACATTTGAGCAGTCAGTTAGCTTGGTAGCTCCATTAAAACCATATCAATGTCAGGTATTAGACCTACAGGGAATTGGCAAGTGAAACCAGTGAGTGGGAGCCTCCTGAATATGACATGAAAACACTTTTCTTGTGTCAGAATATCCAGTTGCCTTACTTTTGGAAGCTTCCGCTTACTAGGATTGATTTATAAGAGCCTGACATCTCCAGTGACGTCAGTTGCAGAGCTAGGGTTGAGATTTATAGGTGCCAGCTTTACTGTCTAGGTTCGGGTACTGCCTAAATGGTATGAGGGAGGGGTCATCACTGTGCTGTATAACAGCTGTCATGTTGTACCTCGGTGTGAGTTGGTTTTACGTCAGAGCAGATGTGGTTTTCATGTAGGCTGCTGCTTCAGTTTCCTTTTTCTTCAGTAGTTTGTGTTGTTGAACACAGTAGCTATTTTGACACTGAGGAGGAAGGAAGTACACCAGGAAGTGTGTCTGTCACTTCTGAAGCGTGTTGGTTTTAACACGCTTCTTCTGATAAGGGCTATCATTTGGACATGTCCCACATTTGTAAACCGTATTTCATACCAACAAAAATATTGTTCCAAAAAGACACTTTACTCATGTCGTCGATTATACAAAATCGAGATGAATTTGTTTTGAAGTCATCTAATCGGACAATTGTTGTGCGTTGTTGTGAATTCACTGTGTCTCATTAACGTTAATTATTCACCCTGCCCCCTCTGCTACCCCCTCTCATTCTCTTTGTGCCTCTGGACTGGCAGAGTGTGGCATTGGGTGGCCATGGTTCAGATATTCAGAGGAGGGGGGGAAACTCATTAAGCAACAGTTACCCATTCTCCCCTTTTGAAACCCAATGTTTGCTAATGAGGGGGGTTTATAATAGAAACAGCCATTGATCAAACGCCATCTGCTGAGATAGACACTTTATCATTGGGAGGTCAAGGTGCTTTCTCATTGGGACAATTTAGGGATAAAAGTAGATTAGACTACAATTTTATAATCAAATGTGAGTAGTGAAAGGTTGGGAAGTCGATCCCTGGCCGAGTCATACCAAAGACTGTAAAAACGGGACCCGATGCGTCTCGAGTGGTACTCAGAATTAAGGAGTTATGTTGAGGGTAAGGCCCTGCAATAGACTAGTGTCCTGTCCTACATGTTTCTCTTCACTCTTCAAGTGATAAATATGGTCTGCTTGTAAGTCATTTTGGAACTTTCAGCCAGCCAGTAGAAAAGGACAGCAACAGGTGACACTGGCTTGGAACACTCAATAGGAACAAAACAGACTCGTTTTCCTGTGGAATTTCCAACCATTCCAACCTCTTACAGACACCATGGGTTGAGAGCAGTCCTGTCTAACTGTCCCGACTGGATTTTAGAATAGTGGCAGTAAGGTAGGAAGGAGATACCAGGAGCAGTCACCTGAGAAGCACATTACAGGCCCATGGTTCTTGCCTGAATAATTTTGTCAGACTTGTGATGGTTTAAGAATTCCCAAAACACTAATAGCAAAAAGCTCATACTGTACCTAGAGAATAGAAAGTGGATTAATGCTTTTAAGGAAAAAATGCAAATGTTCCCTTTATCGCGATAGTAGGCCTACAGTAATCAGACATCATCTATACCTACTAAGATGGTGCAAATGTTTGTTTACTACATTGTTTTCAATTATTTTTATTGACCTAAATAATCAGAAAAAAACATTACAAGTGTGAAAGTTGCCTGTTACCGTCAGTTTGTGACACTGCTATCACCAAATATGTTCACGTAAAAGCGCGTGGTATCGAGATTCCCGCCCTGCCCTCACCTGCTAGTACAGCCTCTGCTCACGCGCTCAGGTGCAGTTAGTCACTGCGACTTTGAACAGAAACCGGCTGTCCGCACAGCTCACAGCGAAGCTCACACAGACAGGCTGTGTAGCGATTAGGCTATCGAGTTTGAAGCTTGCTTAGAAGTATATTCATCTATTAATGTCGTTTGAGTTGATACAGTATATAAAATATACTCTATTATTATACGAAATTCAGAATTGTTCTTTTGGTCGGATCAGCGACATCCCAGGTAATTTGCGGAACTGGGCTACTGGCCATCCAATACTTATTTCGGTTACTCACGGATTACTTCATTGGAATATCAGTAAATACCAGCAGCAAAACAGAAGAAATGGCTCCCTAAACTACTGGAAACTTTAACTTCTTTCATCAACTAAAACGACTGGGAATATGGGGAAATGGCGTTTGTCAATGGTATTAGTTTTACCTTTATTCATTGCTTACTGTACTTTTGATATGTCTCTGTTCTTTTGGTCTACTAGTTGGTCTACTAGTTGGTCTACTTTTGTCACATGCAATCAATTAATTACACAGCTTTTTATCCTGTGAGATTTTAATATTTAAAAAAAACAATAGCCTAAAATAATTAAATCATAATATTTCAAATAATGAATACATTTACTGACAAAGCAGAGAGTAAAAAGTATTATTATAGGACCAGATTGTGATTTTTCCTGCTAATATTATTTTGTTTTCCATATAGTGTAATCACAACTTTAACTCAATATTGTCTTCATGATTTAAGATTTTGGTTATGTCATTTTTTGATTCTTTTGAAGGTGAATTTGTGTGTATTTGTTCACACACCAGACAGGGACAGAACATTGAGGGTGCCTATTGGTCCAGACCAGTGTACCATGGAGAGTTATCAACAAAACTTGCATGTCTGGCATATGGAGGACACAGATCTGGAGGGCACAGTAAATAGTGGCTCTTGTTCTCATTCCCTCTGCAGCCAGCCAGACTCCATTAGGTGTTGTATAATGACAACAAACAGTCATTTGGAACCTGTCAATGTTCTTTACGACAGACTATGGATATCGACAGGCTTTTAGTGGCTGTGAAAAGCATCAACCAGAGACCGATATAGGGAGAGTTTGGACGTTGCCGTCTATATGACTCGGATCCAATATGTCTGACCGTGTGGAAAGTTCCATGTTTCCTCATCCTCTATTTATGGCTTGATTCTCCATTGTGTGCCAGTGGGCTACTAGCTAGAATCTTCACCCTGGAAGATATTATATGGAATTAATGGGATCTCCAGGGACTGAGAACTGCTAGATGTTACTGAAATGTGTTACTCCGATTTGGTTACCGACGTGAACAGAACACAGCGATACTGAGAGGTACTGTAGTGCTCTCCAGTGCATGGGTAGGCAGGCCCCATGGATACAGTGAGTTCTGCTTTGCCTAAAAGCTACAGGTCTAGGTAGGGTCTTCTGTCTACCCACCCAGTCGGGTCAAAGTCTAGGGGCTACAGAGCTGGTAGCGCCACACCCTACCCGCTCTACACTCTGCCCTATCAGTGAAACTGAAACTTCATCCTCTGGTTACATTGTGAGGTATAACCTCTGTCAAGTCTATGGGATGTTGGGCTAATATGGGCTATGTGGGTCTCCTTCTGTATGTCAGGAAGTGTCTGGCTGTGTGTCAAATGGCACCCTGTTCACTATGTAGTACACTACTTTTGACCAAGGCCCATGGGGAATAGGCTGCCATTTGGGATGTACCCTCTGTGTGAAATGGTGTTTGGTTGGTTTTAACACCATACGTTGGCGGCTTCTTCAAAAGAGATGGAAATGCCATAGTGTTTTTTTTGCAATTGTATTTTTTTTAAACAATTTTAATAGCACAATTGAACAACACATGGATGCAATGCATTTAAAAAACGTTGAGAACTTAAACGTATTTCCATTGTGGTTCTCTTTGATGGAGATTGAATATTATCTTTACTTTGCTCTGGGTGATGGAATGGGAGTTGATGTAGTATAGCTTGAGTGGAGGGAGCAACGATGTTGCATATGTCTTGCTTAAAACGTTCCACATTTTAGACATGCAGGTCTATAACTAGCAATTATACATTTCAAAATGTATAATGTGCTCTCATACCAGTCAGATGGGATATAATCATACAGTATAGTAAAAACATTTCTAGCTGAAAACATGCCACACGTTGACATTTAGGTCCCTATACATTGTGAATGTATAATATCTATTTAATGATGTCACATACCTGTTGCTGTACAGGCATTCAGTCTAAAAGCAGGTACCTCTGCAGCATTTACATTTGCATAGATGGATGTCTAGCTACAAATGTGCCACACGTTTTACATTTGGTCCCTTAACATTGTGAGATGTGCAATCAATGTTTAAAAAGCTCTCATACCAGCTGCTAGACAGACTAATTGATGCCTCTGCAGTGCCTGCGTAGATTGAACTGAGAATTCTATGTTGTTTGAAAGCAGCGTCTGTGGAACGTTGCTATTGACGTAGCTGTACTTAACCTTCTCACTTAAACTGCTCATTTCCTGAATGCTTTGAATGTGGCTAGTGGTGTTTGTGTCACAAAGCATGAGGAAAATGTAGGCCGCTTCACTGCAGTTGAAGTTGAACGTCTATGTGAATTTAGTAGAACCGGCAAAACCATTTTGATTAATTCTGTGTGTTATGGCACTTTTGGCTAATGCCAACAACCCTTAATGTGCAATTACTATTCTAGTCTATTGAAGTCTCACCTCCACTTCCTTTGTCTCCCACCAGGACCCAGTGCAGGAGTGGGGGGAGGAGGTGGAAGAGGGGGCCGTGTTCGGCATAACCCTATGTAGGGAGCCTGTGCTCCCCAGCCCCTCCACCCAGGTCCCCTCAGAGCCTCTCACTATGTCCCTGTCGACTCCATCGGCTTTCAACTTCATCCAGTACCACACAGTGAAGGTAAAAGCACTTTGAGAGAATGAATGATCAGAGAGAGATGTGGAGAAGGAAAGACTGGGGATAGACAAAGGACAAGAGGTGGAGAAAGGGAAAGATGTAGGGAGAGGGAGACGGGCACTTTGTGACAACTGCTAATGTAAAAAGTTCACTATGAATAAAGTGGATTTGTATTTGATTGAAGGTGCGTCGGTTGAAAGCGGGGACCCTGGAGCGCCTGGTAACCCACCTGCTGGACTCAGAACACCAGGAATCTGACTATGTCAGAGTGTTTCTGTCTACCTACAGAACCTTCACCACCTCCAACACACTCATAGAACTGCTCTTCCAAAGGTGAGACACAGAATAGGATTTCATGGTGGTTGTTGTTTTTTGTTATTCAGAGCAACATACTGAATTACATTTGTGTTAAATGTATGTGGCACTGTGCTGTTGCTCTTCCAGAGGTGAGATGGTTACAGAGATTATATGATGCTATGTTACTTCTGAATGTTTTGTGATATGATAATGTATTTAGCAGACACTTATTGTTAACTTTTAAATGCATGTGTTTTTTGTAAATGGGAAAAGTAATTGAAAACAGTTGACTAAAGACATCTTGTGAAGTAAACCCTTGAGTCTTGCCTGGAGTCCTTGGCCTAGATAGGACCCATACAAAATGACCTGAATTCTTATCAGACTAATAACCTTTGACTAATCTCTGAGGCTGCACTTTGGTTGCACCTCTTTCAACAATATTTGGAAGGCATCTGGCATGATGTAGGACTACCAGTCAAATGTTGTAAGTCTTTCCTAGTTTGAATAATTCAGTTTCACCCCATACATATTTGTGTGACGTCGTGGGGAGGCGACAGTCACTCAGTTATGAGTTTGCCTAACCGGTTCCTAATTACCTACCACATGACAGGTCCAACAAGAATGTCTAAAGACTCCTTTTAAAAATGCTGCCTCATAGGTTATTAATAATATTTTATGCAAAATAAAAATAAAATAAAACTGAGGTTTTCCAGATATCATAGTTTGAGGATTCCTGGATCTCCTGCTTATTCCCTCGCAATATCCAGTAATTCTCTAACTGGAATTTCTGGAAAATCTGGGAACCTTATTCTGTGATAACATTGTATTTAACTTTTCTGAGCTATCCACTAGTAAGACCCTTTACCAGTACAGTAGTTAGCATTAAACTCCAGTAAAAAGCTATCTGCTTTGACATTTAGAACCCTAGAAATAATGATTAATTGGTTGTTAAGCTGTCATCATAATTTCTGCAGCGCTGGTAGCAACAGGCTACCTTATGAAACTGATGTCACCATATGCTATCCCCAGGGCACATGGATTGTAATCGACAATAATGGGCTTTCCGCCGAAGGTCAGGTCTCTGTAGTTTATATGTTAGTAAAGGGCTACTCTTGCTTGTCAGATTCATGGTGTGGCAGGAGAGTAGCAGAGGGCCAACTATTTCTTTGACAAAGACCATGTTGGTCAAAACATTGCTTTGTACCCCTAAATCCCTTGTAGGAGCAGTAACCATTGAGCAAACATTCAGTTTTTTTCTAAGTACTGCATGTCTCTCTTTCCATAGGGATGATATGATTGCCAACCTGGACAACACAGTCTGCCCAAGGAGGTATGAGGAACTTCACTCTCTCAACTACTTCTACAATGTCTTTTTACCATAAAACACCCTTGATATTAATCACCCCCTCCTCCTCCAGCACCCTGGTGCCCCTGATCAGAACCTGGCTAGAGGAACACAGGGAGGACTTTAGGGAACCCCCTCGGCACCCCTCCCTGAGGCTGCTCTGTTTCCACCTCCGCCACCGCCTCGCCTTCCGTCGCCTCGCACAAGCAGCTGAGACGCTGCTCAAGAAGCTCCAGGAAGAAGGTTGGTAGCATTCAGTAAGGCAAACCGTAGAAAAATGTTTTTCAACAGAAATCAAATTCTTGGTTTTTATTGGACAAATGTAGGTAGTACCTCGCTGTTTCAAGTTTTTATCCTTGCCCCTTTCTCTCACAAGAAAAAAACTGCATCCTACCTCACCAGCAGAAGTCTTACAAGTTGTGATTATGCTTATTTTTTTGCTTATTTTCTTCCTAGATTGCATTAGTCTGCATCAGTCTGCACCAATAGATAATAGTGATTGTCAGCAGAAAGAGGAGGGGTCAGGAGAGGAACTACCGAAGGAGGCGACTGGAGACTTTATGGACTTCCCTGTCATAGAAGTGGCAGAGCAGCTAACACGATTGGACGCTGTAAGTGTTAATCATCTTTATCACCCAACCCTTTCTGTTCAATCACTCTGCATGAATGACAAATCTTAAAGTGTATTTCCCTCCTTTCTATAGGACCTCTTCATCAAGGTGGTCCCGTTCCAGTGCCTGGGCTGTGTCTGGTCTCAGCGGGACAAGAAGGAGAGCCGCAACGTGGTGCCCACCGTCCGTGCCACCATCGCCCAGTTCAACGCTGTCACCAACCGGGTCATCACCTCCCTGCTGTGCTCCTCGTCAACGTCTCCGATCTCTGTCTCCTCCTCAACCCTGAGTCCATCTACGGCCCCTAGCTCCCCTCTCCTCCCCGACACCAGCCCCACCCTCAGGGCCAGGGTGCTAGAGCGGTGGATCGCCATAGCACAGGTCAGCAAGCCCAGATGGTATACATAGAACATATTTTTAAGATCTTTAGAGACATGTTTAGCTTTAATTTTTTTTTTAGATATTTAGGAAAGCAACAGGAAAACTGTTTCTTAAGTGGCTAAATG
Source organism: Oncorhynchus keta (assembly GCF_023373465.1). Lineage (NCBI taxonomy): Eukaryota > Metazoa > Chordata > Actinopteri > Salmoniformes > Salmonidae > Oncorhynchus > Oncorhynchus keta. The sequence goes on along the minus strand of NW_026287945.1, from coordinate 236,977 downwards.
TAGGCATTGTGTTCGTTCCTGTCCTCTGTAGGAGTGCAGAACGCTGAAGAACTTCTCCTCTCTGAGAGCCATCCTGTCAGCCCTGCAGTCCAACGCTGTGTACCGCCTCAAGAAGACCTGGGCTGCCGTCAACAGGTAAGATATGCAGAGGCACGGTAGCAGGTTTACATTTTGTCAGCCAGTGATTCTGAGGGTAAGTTCTCAGACCCAGATTTACTCTACTTCTGAACTGAAACCACTTGAATATTCTTCTTTGAGCGGAAAGCAACCCTGAATATGGTGGCTGAGATGCATACTGCACATTTCTGAAAACTGACAATACATTTTATTTTAGGGATTGTATGGCCTGTTTTGACCAGCTGTGTGAGACGTTCCCAGATGAGAACTGTTTTCTGACCAGCAGAGAGATCCTGGTGGAGGTAAGAACCACAGAATAGAACCAAAGAATGGTAGTGGTTAGAGCGTTGAGCCAGTTACCGAAAGGTCACTGGATCGAATCCCCGAGCTGACAAGGTAAAAAAAAATCTATCGTACTGAACATGGCAGTTAATCCACTGTTCCCGGGTAGGCCGTCATTGTAAATAAGAATTTGTTGTTAACTGACTTGCCTAGTTAAATAAAGGTTCAATTTAAAATAAAAAAAACACAGAATGGCACCACAACCATAGAGTTCAACAGTAAGAACACCACTTAAAAATACATTTTCCACCTGAGTAGCAACATTTACTGTTCTGTTCCATAAGCATTTTTTTTCATTTACATTTTAGTAATTTAGCAGATGCACTTATCCGGAGCAATTAGGGTTAAGTGCCATCCTCAAGGGCATATTGACAGATTTTTCACCTAGTCAGCTCAGGGATCCGAACCAGCGACCTTCCAGTTATTGGCCCAACCCTCTTAACTTCTAGGCTACCTGCCGCCAACTGAAAGACTGATATGGGTGTTAATACAGTATAATGATAGGGCTGTTATCATATCGGAAGTGTACACTTCAGCACAAAAGAGCCATTGTACTTTGGCCACACAATCAAATAGGGTCCGTCATATCCGATAGCACTGTCTATCATATTATATTCACTTTTACTTGGCTTTGTAAATGGCCCACATCTAAGGTGGCATATTCAATATGACTGCCAGTTTCGGGCTGGGCACATTGAGTCACACTGCTTTGACTGAACCCACACACGCCTCCGGGTAAAGCTAGCAACACCTATTACCAGGCGGAGGTGACTTGGTATGTGTTGATTCCAGAGGAAGCTGGTGAGGGGAGGATGGCTCATAATGGATGGAATGGAGTTAATGGAATGGTATTAACACATGGAAAACCAGGTGTTTGATACAATTCCATTAATTCTGTTCGAGCCATTACTATGAGCCCGTCCTCTCATTTAAAGTACCACCAGCCACCACTGGCTGCTTGTCTAAAGAATCAATCTCAGCCTTATCATGACGGGGGACAACCAATCAGACACCACACCCAATAATAACAAGAACTAAGTAGTTCTAATTTAATTAATTAACTTAACTATGTACTGTACAAGGAAGTATGATAGAACAGCTATTTGGCTTGCTATGATTTCCCCACCCATCTCAAACTCTATGTACTTGTTTAAGCCCAAAACAAGTAGATGCAGGTAGTGTGACCGTGAATAATGCACACTATTTCAAGCACTCTCATGTGTAGGAACCTTTTAGAGGACTTTATTGATTCTTGGCTAATGGTTGGCAATTGAATGAATGATTTTCCGTGCCCATTTTATGCCAAGGCTAATGTGACTGTTGTTTTTGCTGTTCTTTAGGATGGCAGCCAACCGGATGACAACGCCACCCCCAAGTCACCCCAGCTGTGCCCCATGTCTAAACAGATGGTAAGACTACTTCCTGCCCGTGCTTTAGGTGTTCTAACATGATTTGTACTAAAATGATAGAACTTTTGTCTGAGCACCTACAAAGCACCTACAGTATATTGTATGAACAGCTAGCATGCTGATAATATTCAGTTACTGTCCACAACAATCGTGTGAATCCATTCAAATCTGCCGACATTATGTAGCTTCCTTATTCTTTGACTTTGGACCACAGAGCACGAGATACGTGGAGAAGACTAAAATAATACTGTTAGCTCAGCAAACAAGTCTCTTCCTAATGCTTTAGAGCGAAAAGAGGAAGTGAGGTAGGAATACCCCTTAATGGTCCTGACCCGTCCTAGTTTCGACTTCTCTGAAACAAGTTACATGCAGCCTCTGTCTGTGATACTGGATGCTTCCTGAATGGCACCCTATTTTCTATATAGTGCAATACTTTCTGGTCAAAAGTAGTGCACTATTTAGGAATAGGGTGCCATTTGGGTTACACAGTAATTCCCTAATATAGATCTCTCTCCGTTCCAACCTTCCTCCTTTTAATTTCCATCCTCTCGTCCAGTGGAAACTCTTAGTCAGCTCAAATCACAACACTTGCCTTTTGCACACTTTAATGACACTTGAATTTACGTTGTACAAAGTTAACTTAACTTAGACCATTTTTAGTCATTGTGGATCATCAGGTCAATGTTATATAAAGGTTAGGTGATGCTTTCTGTATAAACACAATCGCTGTGAACTGTTTTATGACGTACCATCCCATTGTCCTTCACACAATATAAACTGTTGACATTGTTTAGAACGTGCCCCAATGGCTCCTTATTTAGTGCACTTCTTTTGACCAAGGCTCTGGTGAAAAATGAGTGCACTAGGCAGGAATAGGGTGCCATTTGGGACGAATGTATAATACAGGATAGGCTGCTGTATGACGTAGTGTCTTATCGTCCCTCAAACAGAGCCCTACCAGTGGTGTAGTCCCTTACCTGGGCACCTACCTGACAGTCCTCACCATGCTGGATACTGCACTCACAGACACAGTAGAGGTGAAATCACAATTCTAATATCTAACCCAATGTATTCAATACGAGTGTGGCTTTGTGATGTGGCCTTCCTAGACCTTTTGGTGGTCAGAACATTCTTAACTTCTCACTCCTATTTATGACCCACTTTCCTTATCTATTATTTGTCTGCATTTACAATGGTCTGGTATGTGAGCTCATTTCAATCCTATTTGTATTTTAATTCACAGGGTAGCCTCATTAACTTTGAGAAACGTAGACGGGTAAGTGTCACCCCCTAGTGGTTTTTAAAAGAAACGCAACCAATCTCAGTAACCATACAGTACTGTGTGTGTGGGCTGTATCATGACATTCTCTCCCTCTATCAGGAGTTTGAGATCCTGTCTCAGATTGGCCAGCTGCAGGCGTTCTGCTCCTGCTACAGCCTCCCGGTAGACCAGACCATATCAGCCTGGCTGCAGAACCACACCATGCTCAATGACCAGGAGAGTTATGAGCTGTCCCGTGCTCTGGAGCATCCGGTCGACCCTTGTCCAAACTCGCCCTCTTCCTGGAGCCAGCGCCTGCTCAACAAGAAGTTCCCCTCGTAAGTCTGGCCTTCCTATGCCCAAAATGTCAAGAATCCTTTCTGACACAATTTATTATTTACCCTGTGCCACTCTCTACCCAAATACAATACTCTACTGTGTTGTAGCTAGGCTGGGTACCAGTCTTTTTCTAGCTAACATTCCACTCCTGTCATCTCTTTGTCTTCAGCCAATGACAGGAGTATATTTAGTGATTTAATGGGGATCCTAATAAATACAGAATACACTCCTGTCATTGGCCAAAGACTATGTTAGGAATATACTTTATCTATTGAGGGAAAAGAAGTAGCAAGAGTCCTGCAGGTATTCCCAAACAACAGCAGGTGCTCTTGGAGGGGAATAGTCATTTCAAAAGCTAAAGGAAAAATTATATCCACAAATGGTTAAGTGTTGGTAAAAAAAATCAAAGTCCAGGCACTCGTGTGGGTTTGAAAGTTAAAAAGCATTTGTGTGGGCTACAGCATTATTAAAACACACCAGCGTGTCTTGGCTAATGCCTTCAGGGTGTCTGTCTATACCTCAACTCTATTGAACATGTGAGTGTTTTTGAGAGCACTTTAATTAACCCTTTCCTTTTTTGTGTGTGTGTCGGTTGCTGTCGGGCACTGATGTCTCCAGCAGAAAGACCCATTCAGACCAGCTCAGTGTGTCGTCATCAGGCTCCAGTGGTTCTGAGATGGAGGATCTGTCCTCACCACAGCCCTCACCCCTCAGAGTCAAACTCAAGGTAGATAACCATGTCCAGGATTCAATCAGATCTGGGTTCAAATATTTGATTTCTTTCAAATATTTTTTTGCGTTTTGATTGAGCTTTTTGGGTGGGGTTTGCACTTTGGGGAGTATTCCAATGTGGTTCCAATGTGCCAGGAAAGTTCAATAAAGCACAGCTAAAGTACTCTTTGAATCCAGGTCTGAAGTTCTATGTTGACCTTGTTTATGTATAACAGCTATTAGCCAGTTAGCATGGAGCATTTATTATGCCTCCTCTCTCCCAGTCTCTGTCAGGCTCCCTCCACAACGTGTCTGAAGGCCTCTCCTCCAACACCACCTCCCCCACTCCCTCCAACGCCTCCTGCAGCTCCTCCCAGCCCGACCTCTCCTACTCCTCTATGGCCATGAGCCCTGACTGCTCCTCCTCCTCCTCCTGTTGCTCCTCCTCCTCTCCTCCGTGCTCTAAGCCCGTCTATAACAAGCAGGTAGCCGACTCCTGCATCGTGAGGGTGAGCGTGGAGTGCGGCAACAACGGCAATGTCTATAAGAGCATTCTGGTGAGTGAACTCTAACAAATATTCCCCAATGTGCCCCAATGTAGATCTCTCTCTTCACTGGTTAGGGATGGTAGTTGATTTTCTAGATTGTAGTAATAATAATAATTGGGATTTCCACCTCCTATAAGAGTGTACACTTGAAGCAGCTTATATGTCCAGTGTGTTCTGCTAACCTTGTCTCTCTGTTCCTCTTGTCCAGCTGACCAGTCAGGACCACACTCCTCAGGTGATCCAGAGGGCCCTGGACAAACACAACCTGGAGAACATGAGCTGTACAGACTTCAGCCTCACACAGCTGCTGTCCCAGGACAAAGGTGAGCGCAGTCAGAGTAGGAAAGAAGCTTACTCTCCCTTGTCTCCTTTCTTCCTCTGCACTTTTAAACTACATTTTGTATTGTGTTCACCTCTGTTGTTGATCAGTACAGATAAAGGAGAGGAGACAAGGAAAAGAAGCCACCATAGACAATGGAGATACACCCCAAATGTGTATGGCACTCAATATAATCCCCATACTGATCTATATATTCCCTTCCTCTCCCACCAGAACTCCAGATCCCTGACAAGGCCAACGTGTTCTACGCCATGGCCACCTCGGCCAACTATGACTTTGTCCTCCGCCAGCGCTGGAGGAGCCACAGCAGACGCCTAGGCACTTCTTCTAGCCCCGGGGCCCAGGCCAGGGGATGCCATGCCAAGTAGACGGCACCACAGCTCCACCTCCTAGTCTGGAGGGAGAACTACAGCAATAGAAAAGGGTGGAAGTGGAATTGTGCCCCACTGGAACCATGGCGTAGTCACTGTAACTGAGCTAGCTGCTGATGCTTGGTAGAAATGCGCATTTAAGCCTTTCATTGGCCACAGCCTGAGAACTTGCATTGTGAACACCATTATGAAGTTTCTGCACCAGGACGTGGTTGACTCATCATTGGAAAGGAGATTATTTTGATACTCATGGATTCAAGGATGGGAATAGATGCATTCCAGGAGGTTCCATATTGAAGGATGGAAAACCAAGAGATAAATATGCCAAGAGGTGCTGTTTTGAGGGGATAGGTATGTGGAAGATGGAGTACTCAGAGATTGAAACTGAACAGGTGAATTGAAGTGACGCAAGCAGACATTTTGTGGCCTCATATCCACTTCGGTGGGTTGAAGCCATCTGGATGTCAATGGAAGAAATGAGGAATCAACCACAACCATTTTTATTTTCTACACAAGACTAACACCAGCTAATGTCAACAAATATGCTATGGCACTTTTAGAATGTTGACCAGTGTATTGAACCAGCACTGCATGTCATTAATTTAGCTCCGAACAGCAAAGACTATTATCAACACAAGTGACTATGCATCTACTTATTTGAGGAGAAAAGGAACCTGGAGGCAGGAAATTTCCCTTTCTACTCTAAATAGGTGTTATCTTCCAACATAAAGGGCATGCAGGTCATTGACTCTGGGTCGATGGAAGTGTCCAACATGATTGAGTGGGGTGTGTAGGTCTCACATAATGATGCAGTCCTTATGGGCTGAGGGGATGACCATTCACATGGTCCACACACCTGGGTACGCGGTTCTAACATTTCAGAAAGTGAGGAAGGAAAGGTACATTTAAGTGTTGAAGCAGGATGTGTTCCATAGGCTTTAGATATAACATACACATACACACACACACAGACCAAGACAGAAATAATTAACAGCGGTAGATATGATAGTGTTATTAGCAATATGAATATAGACCAGATCGTTTCAGAAATTATTCTCAATGCTATGTTGCATTTCAGTGTTTCAGCTTTGAGCGAGGGGATTTTTTTTTTTTTTTTTACAAATTATAAAGTGATATTTGTTTGTAATTTGAATTGTTCAATTGAGGGAGGGGCAGTGCCTGGTAAATGTACAGTATGTTTAATGTCTTAACTATAATGGGATGATGGCACTTTAAGTCTCTTATCAGACAGTTTGTTTTGAATGTCAAATGAAGGATATAAACAGTGTACAGAACATTAATGACTCACACTGACCAGGTGAAAGATATAATCCCTGATGTCACCTGTTAAATCCACTTCAATCAATGTAGATGAAGGTTCATGGATTTTTAAGCCTTGGATTTTCTGTGTCACAGGGTGAATGGCAAGACAAGATTTAAATGCCTTTCAACAGGATATGGTAGTAGATTGCAGGCACACCGGTTTGTGTGTGTCAAGAACTGCAACACTGCTGGGTTTTTCACGCTCAACAGTTTCTTGTGTGTATCATGAATTGTCCACCAACCAACTTGACATAACTGTGGGAAGCATTGGAGTCAACATGGGCCAGCATCCCTGTGGAACGCTATTGGCACCTTGTAGAGTCCATGCCCCAATAAATTTAGGCTGTTTTGAGGGGAAAGGAGGTGGTGCAACTCAATATTAGGAGGGTGTTCTTACTGTTTTGTACACTGTGTTTTTCTATACGTGACTACAGGCTATCTGAAGAAATGCAGAAAAAGAGAGCGGAGGAGGGAGAGTGTTTCCCCCAAACAATGTCTGATAACAAACCCCTAACCCACCCTAACCCCCACCCACCCCCGTGGTTAAAAAAAAAAGGCCCATTTGATTTCAGTGGGGATGAGAATGACTATTGAATGTGGATGTTGAAAGACACAGAATGTGATGGTGTTATTTATGGTGAATTCATTAGCCGGTGTGAGGGCAGTGGGTGGTTGGTGAATGTGGGTATTGCTGATAGTGTTGTGAGGTGTAGAACTGTTTACAAGTCAGATGGGGAGACAGCAGAGAACAAGCATGAATTGACCTTTTGTGCTGCTTAAGATTTAGCTGAAACCCCTATCAGTGTTTTATTCGGAGAATCATTTGTCGTTTGTGCACATTTTACTAAACTTGTGAGGACCAGAAGTCCTTACTAGAATAGTAAACCAACAACTTCAGAGCAGTGAGGACGTTTGGCCGGTCCTCACTTATAAAAAGGCTATTTTAGGGTTGTGGTTGGGGTTAGGGTAAATAGAGTTAGGGAAAATAGGGTTAGGGAAAATGGGATTTTGAATGGGAATCATTGTTGGTCCGCAAAACGTCCTCACGAGTTTAGTAAGACATAGTTGGGTGTTTTAATTCAAGCACTTTTCTTTCAATGTCACTTTGTTTTAAACTATGGGATATTAATTAATAAAGATTTAATATACTCAACTCATGTTGACTTTGCATTATATCTTACGCACTAGTCACCTAGTCCATGCAAAAAATATAGCTTTATTTTTCATGATCGAGGTCCGTATTGCCCCCGCTCTGGGACTATAAATAGGGAGGGACTGGTTAAAAAGTAAACAAAAGCGTCCCTTCGACCTATGCAGGTGAGCATTTTTGTACCTGAAGTTTATAGAGACTGTGTGGTGTCGTTGCTATGCTGTGTCTGAACCATTTGGAGAACCATGCTGTTTGAAGAAATGTCTTGGGTGTGGAAAGGTAATTCCACTGTTTACTTTGATTGTTAGTGTTTTTGTTTTGAGTTTGACAGACTATTGCATTATTTATTGCTTTATCAATGAAAATACCTTACTGTCACTGCAGTAGTATCTTTGTTTGAAGTTTATTCTGTTTTATAGAGATGTGATTTTGAACCTGTCCTCCATTGAAATGTGGTGGCTGACTTTGAGCATTGAATAAATAATGTATGACATTTTAATATGGGCTATGCTCTTTCTCGCCACATGGTGGCACTACAGTCTGAGTGGAACTCTGAAACCGATAGAGCCGGCCGGGGTGAAGTATTTGACAAAGATCCAAATGGATATAGAAAAGTATCGGTGTAGTAAAACACCCACCCCTTGCAAACCATGCTATCCAAAAATGTTTACACACCTTTTGTTGGCAATTCCACACAGTTGTCCATGTCTTATGTATGTTCATATGATACTAGGGGTCGAAGCCCGACTGAGTTCGCCCACATTTTTTGTATTTTTAGTCTTGAATCGCGGCCAGTATTTCCCCCGTTCCTGGTCCGGTTGTTGAGTAGGGAGGGGTGATGGGAGACTGTTCTGACGATCTGTGACTCCAGTCTGTATTTCAACCACTAGTGGGCAGAAGCGCTTTATAAAGTCTATTGGAGACAAAGAACAATGAAGAGAATGTAAGACTGTTCCAAATCCATTTCAACACCTCTGGAATGTACATACACTGAATTCACAAAACATGAAGAACCTGCTCTTAGAACAGCCGCAGTTCATTGGGGCATGGACTCTACAAGGTGTTGAACACATTGTCAAGTTGGCTGGATGTCCTTTGTGTGGTGGACCATTCTTAATACACACGGGAAACTGTTGAGTGTGAAATCCATCAGCGTTGCAGTTCTTGACACAAACCAGTGCGCCTGCTACCATACCCCAAAGGCACCTGCTACCATACCCCGTTCAAAGGCACCTGCTACCATACCCACCTGTTCAAAGGCACCTGCTACCATACCCCGTTCAAAGGCACCTGCTACCATACCCCGTTCAAAGGCACCTGCTACCATACCCCGTTCAAAGGCACCTGCTACCATACCCCGTTCAAAGGCACCTGCTACCATACCCCTGCTACCATACCCCGTTCAAAGGCACCTGCTACCATACCCCGTTCAAAGGCACCTGCTACCATACCCGTTCAAAGGCACCTGCTACCATACCCCGTTCATACCCCGTTCAAAGGCACCTGCTACCATACCCGTTCAAAGGCACCTGCTACCATACCCCGTTCAAAGGCACCTGCTACCATACCCCGTTCAAAGGCACCTGCTACCATACCCCGTTCAAAGGCACCTGCTACCATACCCCGTTCAAAGGCACCTGCTACCATACCCCGTTCAAAGGCACCTGCTACCATACCCCGTTCAAAGGCACCTGCTACCATACCCCGTTCAAAGGCACCTGCTACCATACCCCGTTCAAAGGCACCTGCTACCATACCCCGTTCAAAGGCACCTGCTACCATACCCGTTCAAAGGCACCTGCTACCATACCCCGTTCAAAGGCACCTGCTACCATACCCCGTTCAAAGGCACCTGCTACCATACCCCGTTCAAAGGCACCTTCAAAGGCACACCTGCTACCATACCCCGTCAAAGGCACCTGCTACCATACCCCGTTCAAAGGCACCTGCTACCATACCCCGTTCAAAGGCACCTTTACCCCGTTCAAAGTCTTGCTCTTTCTCTTTCTGAATGGCACCATACACACACACACACACACACAATCAATTTCTCAACTGTCTCGAGGCTTAAAAATCCTTCTTTAACCTGTATCCTCCCCTTCACCTACACTGATTTGAAGTGGATCTAACCAGTGACATCAATATGGGATCTTAGCTTTCACCTGGTCAGTCTGTCATGGAAAGAACAGGTGTTTTTAATGTTTTGTACACATGAAACTATAAATCTTGAAATGTGCACCATTCACAGCCTTATTGTGGTGCCTAAACAAACATCAACAGACAGGCACACCACAACCCCATGAGGGAATGTGAAGTGCACTGTGATCTAACCACGTTGTTCAGCACTGGCTGTTCTTTTTAATTGTAGGACAGAGGACAGACTGAAACAGGGCGAGTCTGGATTTAACTAATGTTTTCTAAAATTGCCTACGGCAAGCACAGCCTTAGCATTAAAATGACCATTACACAATGTGAAAGTGATATTTTCCTACCACATCATCCTTCCGGTTGCTGTCCCCTAATCTTTTGAATGGGTTTGATGATTATATCAAATTCAGGAAAAATCTGTAATTTAATCAAAAACATATTTGTGTCTGGATGAATTTACATCTGCCAGATGCCTTTTATGAAGTTTTGCCACCGAAGTCTATTGCGCAACATTTTTGCACATTGAATACAATTCAAAAAGCATAGAAAAGTTCAAAAACGACAAGGCTACTAACTCTGAAAAAAACAATACGTCTCTTTCATACCATATTCACAAAGAAGCCAAAAGCCTAGTCAGTCAGTTGACGTCAATGTTCCATAATTGAAATAACATCATAACACATCCTCAACGATAAGCTGAAGGCCATGGGGGAAGGAGAAAGAACGACACCCGTCTCAGCCACTCTCCCTCCTCCTCCTCCACTCTGACCTTCTCATCATGGATACCAAACAGAGGTCAGAGGTCAAAGTGACAGATGCTCATGTGAGCCCCTTATAGATAGAAACAAACCAAATGACCGTCCGTCAGGGCCGAGACATCACACGCCTCTTCTAAGTATCCACCCCAAATAAGGAAATAAGGGCCTCCCTTCCCCCCTGTGACTGCTGTCTGGTGACCGCAGCATTCCAAAGGTCATGACCCTGTCTAGCACATTCCTTTTGTGGAGGGGGGTGGTGGTCCTTCTCGGTGGTGGTCGATGTTGTGGTCTTCACAGGTCCTCATTACCATGAACCAGGCCTCCATTTTAACCTCTGAATGCTCATCGTGTGTGTGTGGATGTAAAACATGGGTTTAGGTCAGGGTTAGGGTTAGGGTTGTGTATGAATGTAAAACATGGGTTTAGGTCAGGTTTAGGGTTAGGGTTGTGTATGAATGTAAACATGGGTTTAGGTCAGGTTTAGGGTTAGGGTTGTGTATGGATGTAAACATGGGTTTAGGTCAGGGTTAGGGTTGGGTTGTGTATGAATGTAAAACATGGGTTTAGGTCAGGTTTAGGGTTAGGGTTGTGTATGGATGTAAACATGGGTTTAGGTCAGGGTTAGGGTTGGGTTGTGTATGAATGTAAAACATGGGTTTAGGTCAGGTTTCAGGTTAGGGTTGCAGATGAGTGTGAAGAATGCTGTTTGGTTTTGAAGTTGTAAAAAGAAAAATTGAATTGAATTCACTTTTTGGAGTGTTGAATGGAGGGAGGCAGTATGTTTGCCGTTTGTGAGGGTGAGTGTGAGGGTTTACGCAACCCTGATGCAAAGTACTTCCCTCTTTACTGTAAAGACTTGCCTCACACTCACCCTCGGCACATTGGCGCCCACTTAAAACAGACTTTGACCTCGTGTTTTCTCCCCCTTTAACCTTTCCCCTATCCCTCTCTCTATCCCCCTCAAACCTTTCCCTCTCTCTATTCCTCTCCAACCTTTCCCCTATCCCTCTCTCTATCCCCCTCAAACCTTTCCCTCTCTCTATTCCTCTCCAACCTTTCCCCTATCCCTCTCTCTATCCCCCTCCTTTCCCTATCCCTCTCTATCCCCCTCAAACCTTTCCCTCTCCTTTCCCCTATCCCTCTCTATCCCCCTCTAACCCAGCCCGCTCTCTGTCTCCCTCTAACCTTTCCCCTATCCCTCTCTCTATCCCCCTCTAACCCAGCCCGCTCTCTGTCTCCCTCTAACCTTTCCCCTATTCCTCTCTCTATCCCCCTCCTAACCCAGCCCCTCTCTGTCTCCCTCTAACCTTTCCCCTAACCTCCTCTCTACCCCCTCTAACCCAGCCCGCTCTCTGTCTCCCTCTAACCTTTCCCCTATCCCTCTCTCTACCCCCTCTAACCCAGCCCGCTCTCTGTCTCCCTCTAACCTTTCCCCTATCCCTCTCTCTACCCCCTCTAACCCAGCCCGCTCTCTGTCTCCCTCTAACCTTTCCCCTATCCCTCTCTCTACCCCCTCTAACCCAGCCCGTCTCTCTGTCTCCCTCTAACCTTTCCCCTATCCCTCTCTCTATCCCCCTCTAACCCAGCCCGCTCTCTGTCTCCCTCTAACCTTTCCCCTATCCCTCTCTCTACCCCCTCTAACCCAGCCCGCTCTCTGTCTCCCTCTAACCTTTCCCCTATCCCTCTCTCTACCCCCTCTAACCCAGCCCGCTCTCTGTCTCCCTCTAACCTTTCCCCTATCCCTCTCTCTACCCCCTCTAACCCAGCCCGCTCTCTGTCTCCCTCTAACCTTTCCCCTATCCCTCTCTCTACCCCCTCTAACCCAGCCCGCTCTCTGTCTCCCTCTAACCTTTCCCCTATCCCTCTCTCTACCCCCTCTAACCCAGCCCGCTCTCTGTCTCCCTCTAACCTTTCCCCTATCCCTCTCTCTACCCCCTCTAACCCAGCCCCCTCTCTGTCTCCCCCTCTAACCTTTCCCTATCCCTCTCTCTACCCCCTCTAACCCAGCCCGCTCTCTGTCTCCCTCTAACCTTTCCCCTATCCCTCTCTCTACCCCCCTCTAACCCAGCCCGCTCTCTGTCTCCCTCTAACCTTTCCCCTATCCCTCTCTCTATCCCCCTCTAACCCAGCCCGCTCTCTGTCTCCCTCTAACCTTTCCCCTATCCCTCTCTCTATCCCCCTCTAACCCAGTCCGCTCTCTGTCTCCCTCTAACCTTTCCCCTATACCTCTCTCTACCCCCCTCTAACCCAGCCCGCTCTCTGTCTCCCTCTAACCTTTCCCCTATACCTCTCTCTACCCCCCTCTAACCCAGCCCGCTCTCTGTCTCCCTCTAACCTGTCCCCTTTCCCTCTCTCTAACCCTCTATAACCTTTCCCCTATCCCTCTCTCTACCCCCCTCTAACCCAGCCCGCTCTCTGTCTCCCTCTAACCTTTCCCCTATCCCCACTCCCCTTCTACCTTCATCTTTCTATTTAAACTAGGTGTGTGGGCTTATGAACAGTCTGAGTAGTAGGCAGGTGTTCAAGCTTGTTTGGGTAAGATTAGGAAAAAAGGGAAAATGACACTGGAAGATAATTGATAGGATAATATTCTGTATGTGGTTTGTATTTGTGTTGTGCTTTTGTATTGTGTATTTCTGTGAGGTTTGAACGAGTGTGTTAGAGAGAGTTTGTGGGTCATATGTAGCCTCTATGGAGAGTGTAACTTTATATGACTACCTGTGGATCAGTGTGAAGCTGCCCTACTGACACTGAGCCACTGACTGACTGACTACCTGTGGATCGGTGTGAAGCTGCCCTACTGAGCCACTGACTGACTGACTACCTGGGTCTTTGAAGGAGTAGTTCTGTTCCGTCTGATTGTGTGGGAGTCTGTGTGTGTTTATGTAGCCTATTTTAGAGCTCCCAGTGTGTCATTTTACAGATCAGTATCAGGCTGCCCCACTGACTGACTTTTAGTGTGTGTGTGTGTGTGTGTGTGTGTGTGTGTGTGTGTGTGTGTGTGTGTGTGTGTGTGTGTGTGTGTGTGTGTGTGTGTGTGTGTGTGTGTGTGTGTGTGTGTGTGTGTGTGTGGTGTGAGTGTGTGTGTGTATATCAGTAAAAAAAAAAAAATAGGTGGGTAAACGCTTATGGCCTTTTGCGGTTTTCATGGTGAATAAAGTAACCGTCCTTCTGTTTTCATAGCATTGATGCTCAATACAAAAAGGTGCGTAAGAGGCATATACGTGCATTTACCCTCCGCTTCACCACTGGTGTGTGTAATCTGTGTATGTAACCTCCGTTATCCTTCCCACTGTGTAACTTTACCTTATTACCTGTATGTGGATCCGTGTCAGGCTGCCCCACTGACATAATGACTGACCGGCCTCCTCCTCGTTCCACGCGAACATGTCTGATCTAACCCAGTTAGGCTGCTTCCATTACAGGGAGAGAGAGTGTGTGTGTGTGTCCATCACACACACACACGCGCCTGCCTTTGTGCCCCAGTGCTCTATTTCCGTCCATAGAGACAGACTCGTGCGTCACCTATTCCAGCCAGTTGGACCCTAACACACTGATCAGGCTTGTGTCCCAAATGGCACCCTATTCCCAATAGTGCACTACTTTTTTTTTTACCAGGGCCAATGTCAAAAGTATACCAAACAGGAGGAACACTTTCCTAATATTGAGTTGCACCCCCTTTGCCCTCAAAACAGCCTCAATTCGTCGGGGCGTGGACTCTACAAGGTGTCGAAAGCGTTCCACAGGGATGCTGGCCCATTTTGACTCCAGTCCATCGCACAGTTGTGTCAAGTTGGCTGGATGTCCTTTGGCTGGAGGATCATTCTTGATACACACAGGAAACTGTTGAGTGTGGAAAAACCCAGCAGTGTTGCAGTTGTTGAAACAAACCGGTGTGCCTGGCACCTACTACCATACAGTACCCCATTCAAGAGCACTTAAATCTCTTGTCTTGCCCATTGACCCTCTGAATGGCACACAGACACAATGCATGTCTCAAGGGTTAAAAAAATCCTTCTCTAATTTGTCTCCTCCCTTTCATCTACACTGATTGAATTGGATTTAACAAGTGATGTCAATAAGGGATCATAGCTTTCACCTGGTCAGTCTACGGTGCATTCGTAAAGTATGCAGACCAATTGAATTTCTCTACATTTTGTTACGTTACCGGCCTTATTTTAAAATGTATAACATGTTTTTTTCCCCCCTCATCAATCTACACACAGTACCTCATAATGACAAAGGAAAGGTTTTTAGAAATGTTTGCACGTTCATTACAAGTAACAAAGTTGTCAGACCTTTTACTTATTTTGTTGAAGCAGCTTTGGCAGCGATTACAGCCTCTTGGGTATGACACTACAAGCAAGGCTGTAACGTAACCAAATGTGGAAAGAGGGAAGGGTTCTGAATGCACTGTATGTCATGGAAAGAGCAGGTGTCCTAAATGTTTTGTATACTCAGTGTATGGGGAATAGAGTGGTGTTTGGGACGCTGACCTTTATTTAGAGTAGACCTGTATTTAGAATGTCTCTCATTTATTCAACCATGATTGAAAACTCAGGACCAGTCTTAATCAGAGATCAGTCTATATCCATGCGTGTTTGTAGGCCTGTGTGTGTGTGTGTGTGTGTGGGTGGGTGGGTGGTGTGTTTACGTGTGTGTGTGTCCCTTTCATGTACATCTGTGTATGCCTGGGTGCATGTGTGGCTGGATACATGTGTCTGCTGCTGCTGATGGTGTGTGTGTGTGTGCTTGTTTAGTTGTGTGATGCAGATATGGGGCGAGAGCAAAACGCCTGTTATGTCCCGTAACAGCGGGTGGTTGGGGGCTGTGGATGTGTCTTTTCATGACGTGTGTAACAGCCAGATGGAGTAGAAGTCTGAGACTAATCTAAACAGCTAATCTGGTTATAGACCCACCATGGTGTCCATCACTGACTGTCAACACGCTGGTTACTACTTCAACACATAACACATAAGCTACCGCTGGCTATTAAGTTGACTTGTACTGTGCATACAAATATAGTCCATTACTGACTGTGTTCAGGCTGGATACTACTTAACCATGGAATATACTGTGTACTGCTGGCAAATAGGTTGAGACATATACTGTACATACAAATGTACTGTAGGCCTACTTAGGCTTATAGAGAATTCAGCGAACATCATGGATTCCATCACTGACTGTCAACCCGCTGGTTACTACCAGCGCCGGATTACCGAAAGGCCAAGCAGGGTTTTTAGTTGATGGTCGGGGGCCACCCAGCTAGCATATGAACACGTCATAAGCAATGGCAAAATGTGTAGAATTGTAGGAAATTAGCTTAAAACGGCAACTTTTTCTCTCCTCCTCCTGACAAAATGTGTAGATTTGCAGGAAATTGGCTGCAAAACAGCACCATTTTCTCTCAGCTTCATGGAAAAATGTGTAGAATAGCATTTTATAACTGCAAATTTCTCACTCTGCCCAATGGCAAAATGTGTTGAAATGCAGGAAGTTTTGGGAGTTGGGGGGGCCCTCTGGCGGTAGATGCCCCGGGGCCCCAAATGCATTAGTCCAGCCCTGGTTACTACTAGTACTTCAACACATAAGACATAAGCTTCTGCTGGCTAATAGGCTGACTTATACTGAAGGCCTACATGTACTTAGGCTTTTGGAGATAACATTGCATAACCTCATGGAGTCCATCACTGTCAACAGGCTGACACTACTTAGATACATGACTATTAGCACCCACTTACACTTACTGGTCTCACTGTAGGTTACTGTTGGCTAATAGATGGAGCCAAATCAAATTTGATTTGCCGCTTAAACATTTTTTTGCAGATGTTATCCCCAGTGCAGCAAAACGCTTATGTTTCTAGCTCCAACAGTGAAGTAAATACCAAACAATACCATACACACAAATTCCCAAAATCAAAATGAAGAAATATCAGAATGAGCAATATCAGAGTCCAGAATATATGATGGTGTGTATATACTGTATGGACAGTATATGAATATAAAATGTGTGTCCAGCATTAGTTACATAGGATGAGCCTTCACTATAATACAGTATATAAATCAGTGTGTAAACCAGTGGGTAAACCTTATTAAAGTGACCAGTGTTAATGACTGCAGTGCCTTCAGAAAGTATTCACACTCTTTTTCCACATTTTGTTGTGTTACAAAGTGGGATTAAAATGGATTTAATTTACATTTTTCGTCAACGATTTACACAAAATACTCTGTCAAAGTTGAAGTAAAATTCTAACATTTGTCAAATAAAAGGTGAAAAATAAAACTGATATACTGTGTCTTGGTTAGACAAGTATTCAACCCCCTGTGTCAATACATGTTAAAATCACCTTTGGCAGTGATTACAGCTGTGAGTCTTTCCCAGTGAGTCTCTAAGATCTTTACACTCTTGGATTGTGCCACATTTGCCTTTTTATTATTTTCAAAATTCTTCAAACTCTCTCAAAGTGGTGGTTGGTCATTGCTAGACAACCATTTTCAGGTCTTGCCATAGATTTTCATTGCAGATTTAAGTCAAAACTGTATCTCGGCCACTCAGGAACATTCACTGTCTTCTTGGTAACCAAATCCAGTCAAGATTTGGTCTTGTGTTTTAGGCTATTGTTCTGCTGTAAGGTGAATTATTCTCCCAGTGTCTGATGGAAAGCAGACTGATCCAGGTTAATGCCTGTGCTTACCTACATTCGGTTAAAAACTCCTCAGTCCTTAACGATTACAAGCATACTCATAACATGATGCAGCCAACACTATGCTTGAAACTACAGTAAATCACCAAAATTATGTGGACGCCTCGTCAAATTAGTGGATTTGGCTATTTCAGCCACTCCCATTGCTGACAGGTGTATAAAATCAATCACACAGCCATACAATCGCCAAAGACAAACATTGGTAGTAGAATCCGTACTGAAGAGTTCAGCGAATTTCAATGTGGTACTGCCATAGGATGCCACCTTTTCCAACAAGTCCGTTCATCACATTTATGCCCTGCTAGAGCTGCCCCGGCCAACTGTAAGTGCTGTTAATGTGAAGTGGAAATGTCTAGGAGCAACAACAGCTCAGCCGCGACGTGGTAGGCCACACAAGCTCGCAGAATGGTCCCGCTGAGTGCTGAAGCATGTAGCGTCTAGAAATTGTCCTCGCTTGCAACACCAACTACCGAGTTCCAAACAGCCCTGGAAGCAACATCGGCATAATACCTGTTCATCGGGAGCTTCATGAAATGGGTTTCCATGGCCGAGTAGTCGCACACAAACCTAAGATCGCAATGCTCAATGCCAAGCATGAGGCAGCAGTCTCTAAGGTGCAGAGTGTAGTACTGGGTGGTTGCTGAGTAAGTTCAGGGCAGGTTACTGGGCAGAGGCCGGCTAGTGGTGACTATTTAACAGGCCTGGAGATAGAAGCTGTTTTTCAGTCTCTCTCTCGCAGCTTTGATGCACCTGTACTGTCTCCGCCTTCTAGGTTGTGCAGGGTGAACAGGCAGTGGTTTGGGTGGCTGAGGTCCTTGATGATCTTCTTGGCCTCCTTGTGACAACAGTAGTAGATTGGAGGTTCCCAAACTGTTTCACTCAGGTCCCCCTTCCAGCATTGGGGAACATCCCGCCTCTGCGCACGTGCATTTCTATCGGCACAAGCACTGTTCATGACACAAACTGTTCACAACCTTCTTATTGGTAGAAATAACATTCTGCAGGTTTATAGCTTATTTCCTGCAATTCTACACATTTTGTTGTGGGGCGCAGAATTATTTTGCCGTTTTAAAAGCAATTTCTTTTGCAATTCTATACATTTATCCATGTTTGTGTGACTCAAACATTACACCAAATTTTTTGGGATAAAAAATATAGCTAAAACATGATAGCTCACTTGGGCTAGTTGATCTGGACATTTCTGACAAGTTATAAATAGCTCTCTATGGTATGCAATGGCTGACAGTTTGGGAACCACTGCTGTAGATATCCTGAAGCTTGTGTTTCCCTGGTTATACGTTGGGCTGACCGCACCACCCTCTGGAGAGCCCTGCGGTTGCGGACTGCTCTCAATGGTGCATCTGTAGAAGTTTGTGAGTTTCCTAGGGGGGTCCTAGACAGTGTGGTTAAGAAGGCGCAACAGCTCCTCTTACCACACTGTCTGTGTGGATGGACAACTTCAGGTTGTCAGTGATGTGCACACTGAGGAATTGAAGCTTTTCACCCTCCACTGCGGCCCTGTCAATGTGGATAGGGTGTACTTTCTCTGCTGTCTCCTGTAATCCATGTTCAGCTCTTTTAGTTTTGTTTACGTTTAGGGAAAGGTTATTTTCCTGGCCCTCACCTCCTCCCTGTAGGCGTTCTTGTCATTGTGGTAATCAGACGTACCACTGTAATGTCATCTGCAAACTTGATGATTGAGTTGGAGACGTGCATGGCCACGCAGTCATGGGTGAACAGGGAGTACAGGAGGGGGGCTGAGCACACACCCTTGTGGGGCCCTCGTGTTGAGGATCAGCGTAGCGGAGGTGTTGTTGCCAACCTTCACCACCTCGAAGTCCAGGTCCCAGTGAGACAGGACGGGGTTCAGACCCAGGGCCCTGAGCTTAGGGATGAGCTTGAAGGGGACTATGGTGTTGAACGCTGAGCTGTAGTCATTGAACAGCATTCTTGCATACTGTAGGTATTCTTCTTGTCCAGATTGAATAGGGCAGTGCGATGGCATCATCCTTGGGATCTGTTTGGGCGGCATGAAAATTGTAGTAGGTCTAGGGTGTAGGGTAATGTGGAGGTGATATGATCCTTAACTAGCCTCTTAAAGCACTTCATGATGACTGATGATGAAGTGAGTACTACGGGCCGATAGTCATTTAGTTCAGTTACCTTTGCTTTCTTGGATACAGGAACAATGGTGGACATCTTGAAGCAGGTGGGGACAACTGATTGGGATAGGGAGAGATTGAATATGTCCGCAACACTCCAGCGAGCTGGGCTGCACATGCTCTGAGGATGCTGCTTGGGACGCCATCTGGGCCGGCGACGTTGTGAGGGTTAACACGCTTCAATTTCATAAGTTACAGTATGTTCCTGTCCTCACACTAGCATGCCACTTAAAATGCATGCAGCAGCATGCCCAATACATTGCTTCATTCAAATGAATATGCTAGTGTAGATATTGGAATGGGGTCATACTGTTACTGTACATACAAATATACTGTATATAGGCCAATGGAAATCCAATACATTACAGACCTAAATACATATTAATATCTACACATTACAATTGTGTAATGCATAACTACAGCAGATATGTGGGTTATTATTGACAATATACAGCAGATTGAGTCATATAGGCATATAGTGACTGTACAAAACATTAAGAGCATGACATAGACTGACCAGGTGAATCCAGGAGAAAGCTCATTGATGTCACTTGTTAGCATTAGCATTTGTGGGTTCGATTACAGGCTCAAAATGGCCAGAAACAAATAACTTTCTTCTGAAACTCATCAGTTTATTCTTGTTCTTTGAAATTAAGACTATTCCATGCGAGAATTTGCCAAGAAACTGAAGATCTCGTACAACGCTGTGTACTACTCCCTTCACAGAACAGCACAAACAGGCTCTAACCAGAATAGAAAGGGGAGTGGGAGGCCCCGGTGCACAACTGAGCAAGAGGACAAGTACAATAGAATGTCTAGTTAGAGAAACAGACGCTTCACAAGTCCTCAATTGGCAGCTTCATTAAATAGTACCCGCAGAACACCAGTCTCAACGTCAACAGTGAAGAGGAAACTCCGGGATGCTGGCCTTCTAGGCAGATGCAAAGAAAAAGCCATATCTCTGACTGGCCAATAAAAAGAAAAGACTTAGATGGGCAAAAGAACACAGACACTGGACAGAGGAACTCTGCCTAGAAGGCCAGCATCCCGGAGTCGCCTCTTCACTGTTGACGTTGAGACTGGTGTTCTTAATGTTTTGTACACTCAGTGTATATGCCAGGGCTCTCCAACCCTGTTCCTGGAGAGCTACCATCCTGTAGGTTTTCACTCCAACCCTAATCTAGCACACATGATTATAATAATTAGCTGGTTGAAAAGCTGTATCAGGTTAGTTACAACTGGGGTTGAAGAGAACCTACAGGAGGTTAACTCTCTAGGAACAGGGTTGGAGAACCTGGTATAGGCCAATGGATATGGTACAAACATATAATAGTAATATGTTCTAAAAACGTAAAAACACAGATCAACGTTTGGAATGAGATAGCTGGGTCATTCTCTATACAATTTCCTGCTGTAGTGACAGAGTAGAACATACAGTTGATTGGCAGTCCTAGAGGCAGTAGGCATGGAATGGCCATAGTGTGAGTATGATGTGTTGGATCTGTAAATGCCAACATACCTAGGATGGTGTTAGTGCCTCTCCATGACATACTATACACACACGCACGCACGCACGCACGCACGCACACACACACACACACACACACACACACACACACACACACACACACACACACACACACACACACACACACACACACACACACACACACACACACACACACACACACACACACACACACACACACACACACACACACACACACACACACACACAGCCCAGCAGTTAGCCCAGTGGCCTACTTCCTATTCCCCTAGTTCTATTTCTGCAGGCTCTGGCTCTGCCACCTGCTGTCCTTTTTGATCCCACTCCCACATTAAGTTGAAAGTGTTAGAGTCAAAATGCTTTTTAGTCTGGCGTGCTGCTTTTAGTGTTTCCAGATGATGTCCATAGTGTCACAGCAAGTTATTTCCTCTCCATCTCCGATAAAATGTAAGGCCTGATGAGGGTTGCCTGGTTAAGGTCTTTCTTCCCTCCCTACTCCTCCCTCTTTTCTCCCCCTCTTCCCCCTTTCTTTCCCTTAATGTAATAGACATCCGTGGAGATCTGTCGACTGTAAGGTCAATTTAGGATCTGAAGGGGTGTTTGTGTGTGAAGGGCCAAGATTGACCTACATTTCACTGAGCACTTCGACCCCCCCCCTCCTCCCTCTCCCTTCCTATCCCCTTGCCCCTCCCTCCCCCAAGGCCTTACCCTCCTTAATGCTTTTATGAGACGCTATCTCTCTCTCCCACTACCTCTCTCTTTCCCTATCTCTCTCTCTCCCTCGACTTACCGCTACCTCTCTTTCTCTCTCTCTACCTCTACTGTAGCTCTCTACCCCTCTCTCCCTCTCTCTCCCTCTCTCTCTCTCCCTTTCCATCTCCCTCTCTCCCTTAGTTTCCTTCATTCTCTCTTTCTGTTTCTCCTATTCTCTCTCTCTCTCTCTCCTCCTTTCTATCAGTATTGGTTGTGGTGAGGCTTAGACTGGCTGTTTTCATACGTCTACTTACACAAACACCCCCAGACACACACCTACACTCTTAGAAAAATGGGTTACAAAAGGGTTTGTCAGCTAATAGGAGAACCCTTTTTGGTTCCAGTTAGAACCCGCTTTGGTTCCAAACCTCTGTGTAAAGGCTTCTAAATGGAACCAAAAAGGGTTCTTCAAAGGGTTATCCTACAGCCTAAGAACCATTTTTAGGTTCTGGTAGCACCTTCTTTCTAAGGGTGTAGCCATCTAACCTAATTGTTACAGAGAACTGTTTGGGGGGGATGGGTGGTGCTAGGCAGCAGACAGGGGTAAGCTGAACTGCTCAGCAGTCAGGCATGTAGCCAAGCATGTTAGAGAGGCATGTCTCTATTTCTACACAACAACAACCCCAACCCTCCCTGACCCACATCTACACTACACCAAGAGTTTGTCCCAAATGCCCCCGATTCCCTTTACAATACACTACTTTTGACCAGGACCGGATGTTTTAATACTGAAGCTTATGTGCTACAATTAGAAAATAAAGCTTTTACAAAAGTTAGTAGATTGGAAATTAGCAGAATGTGAAACTAAGCAACTAAGGGTATCGGGATGTATTAACTTGTTGTAATTCATACAATTTATAAAAGTTGAACGTTTGCTAGCAAGGAATGGTTCTACAAATGAATTCACTCATTCTGGCTCAGTGTACAAAACAGTTCCACAGTGTTCCTCTTCTATCACTGTAAACTTTGTTTCCTATCCGTTTGACTGAATAATTGAGTCATGTTGAAATGTCCCTCTCTCTAACCAGTAGGACCATTAGGACCCAGGAGTAAATGACTAGCATCATGACCGTCGTCGGACGGGGCCACAATGTCCCCCGCCTCAGCCTCTGCTGCAATAGTCTATGTGCTGGGGGGCTAAGGTCAGTCTGTCCTATCAGATGTAATTCTCAAGACTTATCTGGAGTCCTCTGTGAATTGAATTATTCTCCCTCTCTCTCTCTCTCTCTCTCTCTCTCTCTCTCTCTCTCTCTCTCTCTCTCTCTCTCTCTCTCTCTCTCCTCTCCTCTCTCCTCCGTCCCCAGTCTCTTGGCTGTCCGCGTCCCCAGTCCTCTTGGCTGTCCCCTCCCCAGTCCTCTTGGCTGTCCCCGTCCCCAGTCCTCTTGGCTGTCCCCGTCCCCAGTCCTCTTGGCTGTCCCCGTCCCCAGTCCTCTTGGCTGTCCCCGTCCCCAGTCCTCTTGGCTGTCCGCGTCCCCAGTCCTCTTGGCTGTCCCCATCCCCAGTCCCCTTGACTGTCCCCATCCCCAGTCCTCTTGGCTGTCCGCGTCCCCAGTCCTCTTGGCTGTCCCCGTCCCCAGTCCTCTTGGCTGTCCCCGTCCCCAGTCCTCTTGACTGTCCCCGTCCCCAGTCCTCTTGGCTGTCCCCGTCCCCAGTCCTCTTGGCTGTCCGCGTCCCCAGTCCTCTTGGCTGTCCCCGTCCCCAGTCCTCTTGGCTGTCCGCGTCCCCAGTCCTCTTGGCTGTCCCCGTCCCCAGTCCTCTTGGCTGTCCCCGTCCCCAGTCCTCTTGGCTGTCCCCGTCCCCAGTCCTCTTGGCTGTCCCCGTCCCCAGTCCTCTTGGCTGTCCCCGTCCCCAGTCCTCTTGGCTGTCCCCGTCCCCAGTCCTCTTGGCTGTCCCCGTCCCCAGTCCTCTTGACTGTCCCCGTCCCCAGTCCTCTTGGCTGTCCCCGTCCCCAGTCCTCTTGGCTGTCCCCGTCCCCAGTCCTCTGTCCCCGCTCTTGGCTCCCCATCCCCAGTCCTCTTGGCTGTCCCCGTCCCCAGTCCTTTTGACTGTCCCCGTCCCCAGTCCTCTTGGCTGTCCCCGTCCCCAGTCCTCTTGGCTGTCCCCGTCCCCAGTCCTCTTGGCTGTCCCCGTCCCCAGTCCTCTTGTCTGTCCCCGTCCCCAGTCCTCTTGGCTGTCCCCGTCCCCAGTCCCTTGACTGGCCCTTCCCCAGTCCTCTTGCTGTCCCCGTCCCCAGTCCTCTTGGCTGTCCCCGTCCCCAGTCCTCTTGACTGTCCCCGTCCCCAGTCCTCTTGGCTGTCCCCGTCCCCAGTCCTCTTGGCTGTCCCCGTCCCCAGTCCTCTTGGCTGTCCCCGTCCCCAGTCCTCTTGGCTGTCCCCGTCCCCAGTCCTCTTGACTGTCCCCGTCCCCAGTCCTCTTGGCTGTCCCCGTCCCCAGTCCTCTTGACTGTCCCCAGTCCTCTTGGCTGTCCCCGTCCCCAGTCCTCTTGGCTGTCCCCGTCCCCAGTCCTCTTGGCTGTCCCCGTCCCCAGTCCTCTTGGCTGTCCCCGTCCCCAGTCCTCTTGACTGTCCCCATCCCCAGTCCTCTTGGCTGTCCCCGTCCCCAGTCCTCTTGGCTGTCCCCGTCCCCAGTCCTCTTGGCTGTCCCCGTCCCCAGTCCTCTTGGCTGTCCCCGTCCCCAGTTAGTAGTCGTGCTACTAACCCAGTTTCTGCTGTTCTGCCTGCAGCTATGGAACTGGAACTGCTGTTTTCGAACCCCCTCCCTCCCTACCGCACCTGCTGTCTCGACCTCTGAATGCTCGGCTATGAAAATACACCTGACATTTCCTCCTGAGGTGCTGACCCGTTGCACCCTCTATAACCACTATGATTATTACTGGTTGTACTCTTATAATCTCCACCCGGCACAGTCAGAAGAGGACTGGTCACCGCTCAGAGCCTGGTTCCTCTCTAAGTTTCTTCCTAGGTTCCTGCATTTCTAGGGAGTTTTCTACATCTGCATTGCTTGCTCTTTGGGGTTTTAGGTTGGGTTTCTGTATAAGCACTTTGCGACATCTGCTGATGCAAAAAGGACTTTATAAATACATTTGATTGATTGATTGATTGATGTCTTGGCAGCCTGATGACCTGACAGCCTGATGACCTGACAGCCTGATGACCTGACAGCCTGATGACCTGAATGACCTGACAGCCAGATGACCTGACAGCCTGATGACCTGACAGCCTGATGACCTGACAGCCTGATGACCTGCCTGATGACCTGACAGCCTGATGACCTGACAGCCTGATGACCTGACAGCCAGATGACCTGACAGCCTGATGACCTGACAGCCTGAGACCTGACAGCCTGATGACCTGACAGCCTGATGACCTGATGACCTGACAGCCTGATGACCTGACAGCCTGATGACCTGACAGCCTGATGACCTGACAGCCAGATGACCTGACAGCCTGATGACCTGACCCTGATGACCTGACAGCCTGATGACCTGACAGCCAGATGACCTGACAGCCTGATGACCTGACAGCCTGATGACCTGACAGCCTGATGACCTGACAGCCTGATGACCTGACAGCCTGATGACCTGACAGCCTGATGACCTGACAGCCTGATGACCTGACAGCCTGATGACCTGACAGCCTGATGACCTGACAGCCAGATGACCTGACAGCCTGATGACCTGACAGCCTGATGACCTGACAGCCTGAGCCCTGATGACCTGACAGCCAGATGACCTGACAGCCTGATGACCTGACAGCCTGATGACCTGACAGCCTGATGACCTGACAGCCAGATGACCTGACAGCCAGATGAGAGTGGAAACTGTTGTTTGTGGAAAGAAGTAACTATTGCGTAACATACAACCCTGTCACATGTAAGATGAGGCAGTGGCAAAGATTGTTGATTTGAGAGAACATGCTTTGGTTTAGATTAGAAGGAGGGGAATATGAGAGATAGAACAGAGTACAGAATTTACTTGTGGTTGATTTACTTTCCTGCATCGAGTCACACCCAGACAACATGTAGAAACCCAAAATGCATATGCACTCACAAACTCCCTCACCCCCTCCATACTCACTCACTCACCAACATACAGTGTTAACACTGTGTTTTTCCTCCCTGCCTCCCTCCCTCCCTCCTCATTCCATCCCGCCCTCCCCTCTGACCTACATCCAGCATCAGAGTGGTGGTTATGTAACTCTGGGTTGTGTTATTCACGACCGGCTCAGACCCAGACCCAGACCCATTGCATTGGCTTCACTTCGCGAGGGGTGGATCTCTATACACTCTGCAGTCACACACACACACACACACACACACACACACACACACACACACACACACACACACACACACACACACACACACACACACACACACACACACACACACACACACACACACACACACACACACACACACACACACACACACACTACAGTCAGCTGCACTGTGTTCTACGGTATTAAACTGTATTTCCAGACAGGAAGTTGGGTAGACCGGGAGCCCAGAAACCACACCAGGGCCACTAATGCTATATTATAGGCTACTGTACACCTGTGTGTGTGTGTGTGTGTGTGTGTGTGTGTGTGTGTGTGTGTGTGTGTGTGTGTGTGTGTGTACAGTCAGCTGCACTGTGTTCTACGGTATTAAACTGTGTGTTTCCAGACAGGAAGTTGGGTAGACCGGGAGCCCAGAAACCACACCAGGGCCACTAATGCTATATTATAGGCTAGTGTGTGTGTGAGAGAGAGAGTATAAGAGAATAGCAGAATAGAATCTTCCTTGATGAAAGAAAACAGTGTTCTAGTGCTGCGTATCCCAGGGTAACAGGGCGGGACACTGGTAGGCCTATTACCTTATTTCCTGCTACTGGTCATGGCAAACATTTCAAATCCCACCTGTGGCTGTTCTACACAGATTACTGTTTTTTTGTCATGAATCTTGTTCTGGAGGCAGCTCTGCAGAGTGGTCACAAGCTGGCACAGCCACAAAATCTGATTTTAAATCTAACCGTAACCACACTGTTAACCCTAATGCTTAACTCTAACTTTAAATTAAGACCAAAAAGCAAAAAATAATCAGTTGCAAAGTCAAAATTGTCTTTCTAATGGGAAATTGCTCAGTTCTTACTCCAGGACAAGACTCATGACAATAAACGTCAACCTGCCTGTTCTACAATGATGACATGTCTTTGCACCAAAATGGTGGCACTCCTTACTACCTTTTGCCCCTTAGCCTCAAACCGCTCAAATGTCTTTCCTTCAAGCCTAATCAAAACGTGCACAAGCTTATCAGATGGTATCAGTGTGAACATCAAAGACTCCCACGTCTTGTTTTGCTTTTACTTCAGCTGAAGTTACGTCAGTAACAATAGCAGGAAGTCAACAAGGTCTGTGGCCTCCAGCATTAGGTAGTTTCACCCATAGTGATTTGTCTGTGTACAGTGTTTAATAGGGGTTCAGTCACTGATGCGTGTGCGTGCGTGTGCGTGTGCGTGTGCGTGTGCGTGTGCGTGTGTGTGTGTGTGCGCGTGTGCGTGTGCGTGTGCTGCTTTGATGAGTTTGTCCGAGTTGACACTGCAGAGGCATGTGACGTAACCTCCCTCCCTCTCCACTCCTCACTCTGAATTCCCCTTCTCTTCCCTCAACCCTCATCCTCCTCTCTGCCCCTCCCTAATGACCTACTTTTCCATTGAGCTGCTTTCGCAAGCTTCTGCATACTACAGCTTTAGAAAAAAAGGGTTGAAAAAGAGGGGGAGCGATGGGGGAAAGAGGGAGAGAGAAGGGAAGTGAACCGGTAGAGTCTATCTATACTTACATACACAAAGCACTGCGGTTTTCTACGGAATGTCACCATGACTACATCCCAAACGGCACTCTATTTCCTATATAGTGCACTACTTTTGACCAGAAATATATGGACTATATAGGGAATAGGATACCATTTGGGACATAGCCTTGCTATGACTGACTGGCAGCCGTGGCAACGTCTATAAGCCCAGCCAGAGGGGAAATGTACAAGCTAGGATAGAGCCCATAGCTGTCTGGTAACTAATCACCAGCAACAGGGTGTCTGTGTTCCTGAACTGATGCACAGAACACCATTAAGTCTTAATCTCTCTACTATATCTATAGATTCACTGATAGAAGATGGAGGAAGACGGAGGGATGTTATTCTTTTATTACAGGAAATGAATGGTTAATGATTGTGGTGGTTAGGTTGGTTAGGTTGTTGGTGGTTAGGTTGTGGTGGTTAGGTTGTGGTGGTTAGGTTGTGGTGGTTAGGTTGTGGTGGTTAGGTTGTGGGGGTTAGGTTGTGGTGGTTAGGTTGTGGTGGTTAGGTTGTGGTGGTTAGGTTGTGGTGGTTAGGTTGTGGTGGTTAGGTTGTGGTGGTTAGGTTGTGGTGGTTAGGTTGTGGTGGTTAGGTTGTGGTGGTTAGGTTGTGGTGGTTAGGTTGTGGTGGTTAGGTTGTGGTGGTTAGGTTGTGGTGGTTAGGTTGTGGTGGTTAGGTTGTGGTGGTTAGGTTGTGGTGGTTAGGTTGTGGTGGTTAGGTTGTGGGAGTTGGGTTGTGGTGGTTAGGTTGTGGTGGTTAGGTTGTGGTGGTTAGGTTGTGGTGGTTAGGTTGTGGTGGTTAGGTTGTGGTGGTTAGGTTGTGGTGGTTAGGTTGTGGTGGTTAGGTTGTGGTGGTTAGGTTGTGGTGGTTAGGTTGTGGTGGTTAGGTTGTGGTGGTTAGGTTGTGGTGGTTAGGTTGTGGTGGTTAGGTTGTGGTGGGTTGTGGTGGTTAGGTTGTGGTGGTTAGGTTGTGGTGGTTAGGTTGTGGTGGTTAGGTTGTGGTGGTTAGGTTGTGGTGGTTAGGTTGTGGTGGTTAGGTTGTGGTGGTTAGGTTGTGGTGGTTAGGTTGTGGTGGTTAGGTTGTGGTGGTTAGGTTGTGGTGGTTAGGTTGTGGTGGTTAGGTTGTGGTGGTTAGGTTGTGGTGGTTAGGTTGTGGTGGTTAGTCAGTGACTTGCATTTACATGTTTGCTTATTACTTAGTGATTTGATGATTGTAATTATGTTCGAGGCTTGTTATAGAATGTAATATGTAAAACACCTTTTAGGGTATATATTACCATACTCCCAATAGATTGATTATAAATTGACTTGTGAATGGCACTTGGAGTGTTTCATTTATATTATTTCAAGTAATGAATGATGAATAACAGAACCTATAAATACTAGCTAGTCACTGTTATTCTCATCATGTTAGAATATTTTGAAATATTACCACGGCAACAAAGTGACTTGTGGCTTTTGACAATGTTTGATTGATATTATTGTACATCATTTACTGATAACTGACTCATAATTGCTAACAGTCTATTTATAACGTGTATCACGTAACCATACTGTGAAATATCATCTTGTTCCTGACATCCCAGTGAAAGGAAGCGCTTGTGCTATTTCTTACATCGACAGCATGTTCCAACTGAGGTGCCAACCGACTCAAATTCCTCTAGAGGCATTTTTTTCTTCCAAGCTGTTATATAATTTGTTATCCGCGCCGTGGTGGGGTGCATTCTGGGACGGATCCCAGTCGGTCACGTAAAAGTCGTTACTGTTTCAGAGCTAGTGACCCTTGACGATCGTATACAACAAATCTAATCATGATGTAACAGGGGTAAAAAATCTACACCTACCTTATATACTGTACAGTATATACACCACATATACCTCATACACCACATACGCCACATATGTATGTATGTGGTGTATATACTGTACAGTATATAGGGTGTATGTGTATAAGTAGGTGTAGATATATATGACTTTACTAGACATATTAGTTTTTATCAAGAGACATACCTTGTACAGTATAGCATCTATGCTGTTACATAACCTGACCTGAGACCAATGAGTTTACAGTAATAACTCCTGATTACAGGGCTCTGTGGACAGTCTCATTCTGTAGATGTATTTCTTTACAAAGAGACACAGCTTTATATTATAGCTGATTCAGTGATTATAAATATAAACTGTGACAAATTAGTTTATTCTCTCATGAGATGAATTGTGTGGATATTTCCTAAACCTACTGTAAAAATATATATTATGTAACTTTGTAAGATGTGTGAATTACATGTAGCAGCCCTTTCCTGCAGTCAAATGACCTTAGTGGCCTCATGGGTGGAAAGTTATTCATATTTTTCATAATTCATAAACATTATTTTTTTTAAACGCAGCCGAAAATCCGGTGTTTCTACGTCAAACGGTTTTGTCATGTTTCAGTCTTCTGTGATGTGTAATATTGGGATGCAAACGCCAAATGTAATACATTTCAACTGTGTGTCTGACATGGTACAGATGTCTTCTTGTTTTTGAGCCCATAACCATGTGTGCAAGGTGTGTACTTTTGTTTCAAGAGAAGAAACACCATGTGTGACCCTGATTTAACCCACTGCAGTAAAAGGTTCATCTATTTAGAGACGAGCTTTATACTATTTCCAAATGGGCCTATAGTGTACAACATTATAGACAACATTATAACTGTTTACATGGATATTTCCATAACAGGAAGCCTGGGCCTATAGTGTACTACATTATAACTGTGTTAGGCATATTAGTTTATATGGATATTTCCATAACAGGAAGCCTGGGCCTATAGTGTACTACATTATAACTGTGTTGGGCATATTAGTTTATATGGATATTTCCATAACAGGAAGCCTGGGCCTATAGTGTACTACATTATAACTGTGTTAGGCATATTAGTTTATATGGATATTTCCATAACAGGAAGCCTGGGCCTATAGTGTACTACATTATAACTGTGTTATTAGGCATATTATTTCCATAACAGTTTATATGGATATTTCCATAACAGGAAGCCTGGGCCTATAGTGTACTACATTATAACTGTGTTAGGCATATTAGTTTATATGGATATTTCCATAACAGGAAGCCTGGGCCTATAGTGTACTACATTATAACTGTGTTAGGGCATATTAGTTTATATGGATATTTCCATAACAGGAAGCCTGGGCCTATAGTGTACTACATTATAACTGTGTTAATTAGTTTATATGGATATTTCTGTGTTAGGCATATTAGTTTATATGGATATTTCCATAACAGGAAGCCTGGGCCTATAGTGTACAACATTATAACTGTGTTAGGCATATTAGTTTATATGGATATTTACATAACAGGAAGCCTGGGCCTATAGTGTACTACATTATAACTGTGTTAGGCATATTAGTTTATATGGATATTTCCATAACAGGAAGCCTGGGCCTATAGTGTACAACATTATAACTGTGTTAGGCATATTAGTTTATCAAGAGACCGATGACACACTGTAGCCACACTATTATATAAACTGAACCCAAAAGTTTTCTGCAAAATGTTGAGGAGCAAAAGCCTCTCACCCATTATGTGATTACTGACTAGAGTGTGAGAGTGTGTAGTAGCTTAGTGTGTGTTTATTTGTTGTACTCAGGACTCTGCCGCCCGGCGGCTTGTGTGTGTGTGTGTCCGTTGGTGGAGTTTAGAGTTTATGACATGAGTAAGTAGGTCACCACGGTTACGTCATGGATGTTAGATTCCGGTGCCCTAACTGGCATGGCCGTTGGGACACTGTGTGTGTGTGTGTGTGTGTGTGTGTGTGTGTGTGTGTGTGTGTGTGTGTGTGTGTGTGTGTGTGTGTGTGTGTATTTCTGGCCATTGGGACACAGTGTGCTTGTGTGTCACACTGATGCTCCTCACATTACTATTAATCCTCTTTGCCAGGAAAGATGGGAGGGAGGAAGGAGAGGAAAGAAGGAGAGGAGATGGGGAACACTAGAATACTGAAGCTATTTGTGTTTGTATCTGTGTAGAGTTTGACGGCCTCGTTTTAAAAGTTTCGTTCGGTACAGTACTGGACGAAGGGAGGAAGGGACAGAGGAGACGAGGGGAGGAACACTAAAATACTGAAGATATTTATGTTGCAGAGTTGTAGCTGTGTTTACAGGAGTACAGGACAGAGTTGTAATGATCAGTGTGTTCTGTGCTAAGATGTGTCCTGTAATAAATCATATTTTGGGGAGTTTTCTACATGTTTATGTTTTATATGTCATATAATATATGTCTACTATTAAACTGCATAAGTCAGCTGCCAACTTGATTTAAATATTTTTTCCCCCTCAATTTCACCGGTGTTCCATTTATGACCATTTTATCATGTGTGTGAATTATGTTTCACCATTAGACCAGAAAGAGCACAACAAAAGTTAAAGAAAATCACACGAAACAATACTTTTAATTTATGTTTTTTCAACATCCTTTTATTTTTCAATGTTTTCAATCTTTCAACAATCAGAATGAGTTGTTGTCATTATAACCATTGCATTACCCATTTCTGGAAAATCCATTTCCTGAACCATCCGGCAAACCACAAACGTTGAACAATATCACAGAGTACAAATGTCAAGGGATCGGGACATGGGTAAAATACATACATTACAGTATCACAATCAGGAAGATACAAGGGGACGGAGAAAACACACAATAACCCCCCAAAAGAACTGAATCAAATAGAAAATAATAATCAAATAATAATAATAACAGTATCCAAGAGAGATAGAGAACTATACATTTATACAGAACGGCCAGTAGGCAGGCACGTGGATGTGAGACGTTTAACTAGTACAGCCTGTATGATCCACAGCTGATAAAGCAACTCAATGTAAAGGCCAAGATTGGGGATTGGTTCTTTTGACCTATGAAAAGTAGAGGCACCTTTGAGTGAGAAGAGAGTCGTTTCCCCCATTGCGTCTCAAGTGCAATTACTACTTGATTCCTATGATCAGTAAGTCTAATGAATTGAGAATTTGTTGCGCTCTGGATTGCAATGTGCTTTTGTATTCATGGTTTTACCATTCAAAACGTGTAGTGTGTCGTCTTGTGATATGTTCGTAACTGGCCTTAACAGGGGCTTTGTGTGTGTGTGTGTGTGTGTGTGTGTGTGTGTGTGTGTGTGTGTGTGTGTGTGTGTGTGTGTGTGTGTGTGTGTGTAAGAGGTCAGTAAAGGTCAATTGATGGTAGGTTGCTCCAGGCATTTGCTAGTGACATGGAATCTAAAAGAAAGAGTTTCTTTCAGCGGTGGTTCATGCAGACATTTTTTAAGAAAACAACTTGAGGCATTTCATTGACATTGAGAACGGACTGTACAAAAACTTTCTCACAAGGACAAGCTGATAGCTTCTCTTTTCCACTTCCATTTCTCCTTTTTATTTTTTGTTGTTTTTCATTTTTTTCTTTGGAAAATATATTTAAATATATGTACATTTTATATATCACAGTTATTTACAATCCAAGTGCTTGAAAAATGATTAGGTGTCCTATTCTGCATAAAGCAGGGATAGGTGTTTAGGGAGTAATGGAAACTGGTACAGCTGTTTTGTTGGTGGGGAGGAAGAATGGAACTCATTGTCAGGGGGGTTGGACGTGTTTCTTTGGTCATGGGAATGTTCCCAGAATGCCTTACCACCCACAAAGCAATTGGCCACTTGAGAGTTCAAACCAGAGCCTGAAAACAGCCTTCCATTTTAACGTTCATTCTAACCTTCCATTGTGATGTTTGTCTTTTCCCGAAGGAAAGAAAATGTGAGTTCCATCCATTCCCCTCATTCTTTTCACTCCACCACATTTGCTGAACCAATAAGTGATCTATTATTATCATTGTTCATGGATTGGATAAATGGATGGAGTGAGGGAAGGGTCCATATAAAAACATGGCGACACAGTGAACCAAGTCTTTTGAATCTGTCTGTGGTGATTGTGAACATCACTTTGACTGTCCTTGTTATTATTATCATCATCATCGAGAAGAGTGTCTGTTGGCATAGTGGTAGGTGAAAAGGAGCGAGACACCTGATGATGAAGCAAAACTGAGGTTGGTTGTTGTTCGCAGTATCTCAAAGAGTCTTTGATGCTGCCCTTTTTCACACCTCTTATTCTTCCTCCCTGTGCTGGATCCCTTTTTGCATTCCTTCCACACCTCCTCTCTTTCTCTTGCTTCCCTCTGCTAGCAGAATTCTGACTCGTTCCCTGCCTCTTTGTTTTCCCCATTGCTATGGCCGCCATGTTGGTGGTTGCTAGGCAGGGCCAGGTAGGGATGCTGGGGATGAGAGGGCGGGGGATGTGGAGGAGGCGGGGCTTCTGTTTGGCACCTCCCCTGATTGGACAGCGCTCTGTATTTCAGGCGGAGCTTGTGGGGCAGGTAGGTGGCCTGATCGTCTCCACTCTGACTCTGTGGCACCGACATCTGTGATGTCGCCCTCTGGTTGTAGCTTCCGACCTCGGAAGAGGAAGATGATGGTGACTCGTCATCGCTAGTGGAACCACCTTCTTTGTCTGAGCTCCTTTGATCACCATCACTGGACGAAGTGTCTTTCCCAGAGTGGGACTCAGTGTAAAAGCCCTCTCCGGCCCTGGGGCCGCCCTCGTAAGTGAGCACTGGGGGCTCCTCCTCATCCAGGGTACTGAGATAGGCGTTGTTGATGTGGTGCTGGTTGGAGGAGTGGCTTGACTTGTTGCCTGCTTCTCTACTGTGGTGGAGGAGCTCTGGGGCGAATCCTTCCTTGTGGCCGCCATCTTGGGTCTGATAAGGGCTGTACTGGCTTCTCTGTGTCTCCTGATGTCTTTGCTGCTCCTCGCGGGCTCGGTACCTTTGGACCTCCTCTGTGATGGTCTCTGTGTTCTCAGACTGTCTGCTTTGTTGGACCTGGGACTGTTGTTGTTCCATGTCCTCTGCTTGCCTCTGGTTCTGGCTCTCCATATAGGAGGAGCTGGGGGAGCGGTACATCTGTATCACACTCCTCTGGGCTGGGGCCGCTACCTGCTGGGGTGCTGGGCTGGCAGACTCCTGGTGGGAGTTGTTCTGGTGGTTGTGGTGGAAGTCCATGGCACAGTCGGCCTCTTGGGACCTGTGTTGGTGGCCACCGTTGAAGGAGATCCCAGTGGGGAGACCAGCATCCATGTCAGTGTCGTTGGACTCCATCTTGATCTCATAGCCCATGGGCTCAGGGCTGGAAGAGTCGTCAGACATGCACCCGTCGGAGAGGGATCCTCTTGGGGAGTATTTTGGGAGTGGGGTGTGGCGTTCCCCTCTGGTGGACTGTTCTGCTTCGGACGAGTCGGAGTTCAGCAGAGTGTTACCACAGGCACTGGAGTACCCGCTACTGGAGAAGTAGGGGTGACCAGCACTGGACTGTCCGTTTCCGCTGTTGGAGAGCTGCTGGCTCTTCTCCATGTAGGAAGCAGTGCTGATGAGGCCGACGAAGCTTCAGCTGCAGGAGTTCCGTCTTCAGACGGCTGTTCTCATCATTCAGCGCCATCACACGGTTCTCCAGCACCATGTCATTCATCCTCCTCTTCTCTCTGGAACGCTTGGCCGCCTCGTTGTTCTTGCGCCGCTTCTCCCAGTAGGAGGCGTCCTTCTTTTCGTCGGAGATGAACTCCCGCTTGCGACGGCTGGACATGCTGTTCTTTGAGCCGCCTTTGGTCTGGCGGCGTGGGACGTCATCGTCACCGGGTCTGGGAGACAGTGGCGGGAGGCTCTCGCTGTAGTTAGAGTATGAGTCTAT
Source organism: Oncorhynchus keta (assembly GCF_023373465.1). Classification (NCBI taxonomy): domain Eukaryota; kingdom Metazoa; phylum Chordata; class Actinopteri; order Salmoniformes; family Salmonidae; genus Oncorhynchus; species Oncorhynchus keta. The sequence goes on along the minus strand of NW_026287945.1, from coordinate 201,431 downwards.
GTCCAGGTCGTTGTTGTTGTTGTTGGGAGATGCAAAGTGAAGATTCAGGCTTTCCATTGTTGAGTCCTTTTGACCAGATTGGTGATCTGGCATTAAGGCCAAATGGGGGTAAGGGAGAGGACGAAAGTTAGCTGGAGAGAGAACTTATTTTTATTAGCTTTCTCTTTAAGTCGCAGGATCTGCAAAAAACTTGGGGTGATGTATTTGTGCTTCTCTAAGGCTGAACCTCATTGGTTAAATTACATGACAAAGTTTTGTGAAATGTGAGATTCAAAGTTGGTTCTTCTGTGTTCTTTGAAGTCTCTAGGATGCAGAAGTGAAGTAGGTCAGTTGGTCTCCTGGAAGACTTTTTCTTGTAGGCTGGGATCGCTCACGAGGAAACACACTATAGAAAGAGAGAGAATAAGAGAGAGAACATTCATTAGTTACCATAAATACTATGCCTTCCCACTGTGACATACATTAGGCATTCAATGTATTTCAATGTTACTGTACAGTGGTGATGATCGAGACAGAACCTACAGTCCTAGAAACTCATGATGTGATTAGTTCAGGGTATTCTGGAGTTCACATGACTTCATAACTGCGATTCTGACACTTGATCCAAACTGCAATGGAGCTGCCATCACTCATACACTGGCATGTCACCATTTGCTTGTGCCCAGAAAGTCTACGAGCTACTATGACATAATCATAACATTATGTAAGAAAATGTTTCATCTTGGATTTGAATCTGAACATTCCTTTTGATCACCTTACACAATCCCTCATACTCAAAAGGACTTTCCTTTGCTAGACGTAACCCTTATTGGAGTTCTGTGGGGGAGAAGGCGGGGTATTGAGGTGGGCCAGCCTGGGGGTATACAGAGAGGGAGGGTGAGTAAGGCAGCAGCACGACCGGTACCCTTCCCACTCCACTCACAGGAATATAGGTCAACTCTGCTCAGAAGGCTGCTAGGCGGCAGGTAGCCTAGTGGTTCGAGCGTTGGGCCAGTAACCGAAAGGTTGCTGGATTGAATCCCCGAGCTGACAAGGTAAAAAATCTGTCTATCTGCACCTGAATAAGGCAGTTAACCCACTGTTCCCCGGTAGACTGTCATTACAAGTAAGAATTTGTTCTTAACTCACTTGCCAAGTTAAATAAAGGTTAAATACAATAAAACAAATAAGCGGGTTGTGCAGGTAAGGGAGGTTCTGAGCTGCAGTGTCTAAAGCGCTCTCTGTACAGTGTTGTGTAACAGCGCTGCACCAGACAGTCACATAAGAGGGCCAGTCTGACCTAGTGCCAGGGCTGTGGTTACTGAGCGACGGGCATTCAGGGAGGGAGAAAGGGAAGGAGCGCAAACCATCTATGTATCGACCTCCAATAATGTCCCTCTATAACCTTTATCAGTTGCCAGGCGGGATATTTTTTAAATGTAGCTATGAGGTCACATTGGTCTCTTATGGCACAATTGTCTACAATAATCCATCAAAGAGGTCAACTCAAAGAATCACTAACTTGTGACGTATTGTTGTGTCATAACAGTGGGCTGATGTCCTGAAGCTGACATATGACTTGTTATTCAACTGGCTGTGATTCCCCAACGGCACCAGAGGAGAGAGCCAAGGTCTCTTTTCCTTTATAAAATGCCAGCTAGAGAGCCTGCCAGGTATTACACAACCACAGTTAGTTAGTATGTATCGAGTGCATTCTGTGCCCCTACCGACGGGAAACATTGCTCAACATCCCCTTTTCTCACAAGTCACCAACATCGGTCGGTGGTGTTGCTGCATAAGCAGTTCAGTTGACTCATCGAGATGTTACATAACGTAAATGCGCTAATTCTAGATCTGTTGCGCTGATGATTCAGAGACATTAATTATGCATCACTTAACAGGGCAGTGTGTCCTATCTAGATGTTCTATTTCTCCACTAGAAAAACACATCTGCGAGGAATCAACGTAATAATCTATCTAGGTCATTACTGTGTTACAATTACTAGTTAATTATTTTTTTCTGAAGCAACTCCCTGAGCCAACAAGACTGCATCAGTCAAAACATTGACAGAGTCCGTTGCCGTTTGTGATTCTGATAACAGATCAAACAGAGCGCTGAGGTAATCATGATGGCCTGTTCTGATTGGTTGCTGTCTTATTGATTCAAATTTTAGTCAAACAGGAAAACCTGTAGATCAGTAACAGAAGCTTTTGGTCAGATATTGTTATCTTATCTTATCTCCTTTTCTATAGATTCAAAATTGTTTCTAATGTTAGATATTTAATCTGTTAATTTCTGGTCTTTGCTACCACTATCAGCTCAAGTAAGACTAAATAAGGTCTGGATTTATTTTTGGGATCTGATCTAAAGCTGTCTCTACTCTGTCTGTCACTGACACACTAACTGAACTCAGCCCAAGTAGAGTACTTTCTAGCCACTTCATTTGGCTATAGAGCTTGTCTGGGTTACACAACCTGACCTAGTATCAACCTCATCATAACAACCTGACCTAGTCTCAACCTCATAACAACCTGACCTAGTCTCAACCTCATCATAACAACCTGACCTAGTCTCAACCTCATCATAACAACCTGACCTAGTCTCAACCTCGTCATAACAACCTGACCTAGTATCAACCTCATCATAACAACCTGACCTAGTCTCAACCTCATCATAACAACCTGACCTAGTCTCAACCTCATCATAACAACCTGACCTAGTCTCAACCTCATCATAACAACCTGACCTAGTCTCAACCTCATCATAACAACCTGACCTAGTCTCAACCTCGTCATAACAACCTGACCTAGTCTCAACCTCATCATAACAACCTGACCTAGTATCAACCTCATCATAACAACCTGACCTAGTCTCAACCTCATAACAACCTGACCTAACAACCCTGACCTAGTCTCAACCTCATCATAACAACCTGACCTAGTCTCAACCTCATCATAACAACCTGACCTAGTCTCAACCTCATCATAACAACCTGACCTAGTCTCAACCTCATCATAACAACCTGACCTAGTCTCAACCTCGTCATAACAACCTGACCTAGTCTCAACTTCATAACAATCTAGTCTCAACCTCAATCAACTAGAACCTCATCATAACAATCTAGAGTATGACCATTTTATGACATAATAATACTAGTTTACAGTATATCTTTCTCACAGTGGCAGCTCCCTTCCTCCTTTCCTCATTTGCATAATAGTTTTAGTGGTTACACCTTCCAGGACACATTTCTCTGTCTTTTTTCACAGTGAGAGACAGCCAAATAGGAATTCCTCCTATTTTGCTCTGCTGTCTTTCTTTCCCCCAAAGAATCACCACAGCCACCACATGAGCCATCTCTTTCTCTGTCTCGGTTTTGGTTTTCGCCCAGACACAATACTAGAGGGTGTAGTATGTTTTAGAAACAAAGTAGCGAGGGAAAACAGAAAACTAGAATGTCAGGAATGTCACAATGTTTCCACTCATCGATCAAAAGAAGGGAGAGAGAGAGCGCGCCATTGCGTGTCCCACTGACCTAAAAACGGAGCGCTGCGCATTTTCCTCTACCTCATTGATATGGTACTGGTACTCCCTGTATATAGCTTCATTCTTGTGTATTTTATTCCTTGTGTTTTTTTATTACTCTGCATCGTTGGGAAAGGGCTCATAAGTAAGCATTTCATGGTAAAGTTCTATCCGGTGCACGTGACAAATAAATGTGATTTGATTTAAACAGAGCTTGCTCTCTGCCTTTGACTGCGTGCCATAAAATAGGTAAATAGAGCTGGAGAGGGAGGAAAATGGATAGGGGGAGGGATTACAGAGCGCTCTAAAAATAGAGTGATAGAGAAGGGGTATTGGGGAGGAAGGCTGACGAGAAGGGCTTAGATGAATTCAATTGGTGGACACGACATTAAAGGAATTTTACAGACACTGCGGTACGTTGTAAAAAAACATTTTTTTTTTTTTAATTGAAGAGCCTACGTCAGCAGCGCAAAATCGGATTATAAAACCCCTGGTGATTGATACGCAACACGAATTCCTGGATACTCTATTTGACACCGAGGGGGGTCTCTATGCTACTCTATCTCTATGCAGACGATAAATAGCATGCATTAGATACTTTAAAAAATAAGCATTGACGTCAGAAGGCACACACCCATGTTCCATGTCAAAATCCGACATATTTCATAGAGCTGTGAGGACCGGGCTGATGTGCTAGTGTTCTGAATGTCATTGTGACAAGTTTACAAAGCAGAGCTTGCCTAATGCTGAAATATTAGCCACACCTACAGGTCACACACTGGAGGTCAGAGTGAGTATATTTTAGAGGTTGAATTCTCTCTGTAATATTGAGGTAAATACTGGATGATAAAGCTAAATTATCATTCCAAAGGGATAATACAAAGAAAAAAGCATTGAAGATTTTCAAAAGCCAGAATCTCCCTTGCTTCCCACACAATTATCAAGCTGTAGGAATGACTCACTCACAGCTAGGATTTCACCACCAGCGAGTTTAGCTGGAGGGAGATGTTAAAGACGGATGGGAAATGTTAGCACAGCCAAAGCCGCTCTCAGGCGTTTCACCATCACCTTTGACCCCCCAAAGGCAAGACTGAGTAATGCAAAGCATCCCTTTTCCCCTCCATCTCCAAGACATGATGAGCCACCCACATAAATGGACATGTGGTGGAGAGGCCGGTCAGGGCGCCTCCATTTTAGGTTCTGGCTTTGTCTTCTAAGAAAAGGCACCTAGAATCTAGGGAGACATTCCAGGTCAACTCTGAGTTCTATATAAGCATGTCGTCCTCTCTGTCACATGGGCTTGGGGACTAGGCTACCCCCTTGTTTTCCATCTGCAACTAGGGAAATGCACGTTATTTATGTTCCATTTTTCTAATCAATGTTCTTATCAAACATCTCTAATCCCTCTACCACTTCCTACCCATAAAGAGCTGTAATACTGCAACATGGACTTCTGCTCTCTATTCACTTGCAATAAAATGAGGGGTGTTGTTTGCTAGGTGTAAGTCCAAGCATCCTTCAAGGTTATAGCCTAGATTAAAGTACCCTAAAAGTGACTTCACTATCGGGAAGCCAAAGTGTTCAGCTGCTTCAGATTCCACAGAGGCTAAATCTAAGAGTGGCAGGAGTCAGCTAAGTACTACGAGCCCCCAACACGTTTGCCTTCTAGTCTTTTTTATATATGGCCAGCTTGTACCAGGTAGGGACACACTTAATCAGAATTCGCTCAAAGAGGCTGTGTGGCAAAGCCAAAGAAACACCCTCCTGATTATGTTTCATGTCACAGTGAACCGAGTTGCAGACCAAAATGTAGCTCTGAGTCTTTCCACACATCCTGCTTTCCTCCAGTCTGAGTTAGACTGGTTTGACCAATATTCACATTGGGAAAGAAAGGCTGTTCTGTAAACAGACCAACTGGCAGCAGCCTAAAAGGCTTGGTGACTGCAGCTCTGCCGACGGAGGGGTTTCCCTCTATTGCATCATGTCCTGGAGTTGGACAACTCAACACACACAAGCCCTGTTTTGGGTTATTATCTTAATTATGCAATAGAGCTCGTCCCATTAAGATCCCATGGGAACAAGCAACTTTATAGACTGGCAGAAAATACCGGAATTATACCACCTGGTATAATTGGTGTAATTACACCTAAATAGGATTTGAGTGTTTTGTTTGAGTACAGATTTCGCAAGAAATATATAAAAGTCAAATATAGTTGTACTGACTGGGAGATGACTGTAACGCATTCTGCTTAGGCTATGGGAAATCATGTACAGGCTAGTGTTAAACATTAAACATATGGCCGGTGAAAACCTCAGGGCACAAGTCGAGATTGGCAACACCTGCTTTTACTTTGCAACAGGTCAATTAAATACAAATACCTCTAGATTTAAAAAAAAAATGGAGAAAAAAATGAAAAAGAAATACATGTGATATTCCTAATTGTTAAATATCAAGGCACATGCTTGCAGATCTTTGTCTATGAATTAATTCTGCAAACTTTCCCCCAGCCCTCATGAAAGACCATGATTCTATTCATTCTCCTCCTCTCATTCTACTGCGTAGCTTGCTAGTGCATAGCTATTATGTCATATGCCATACCACCCCTCAGCCCCCCTCAAAATAACTCTATGGACTGCTTATAGATGTGTAATAACATGATTATAACTATCCTTTGTGCCAAAATTCCATGACATCTAGTTTTGACCAAATATTTATCACATAAAATGACTAATGGCATAGAATGGATGCAAACGCAAGACTTATACCTAGTAATCGCTCTTCTTCCAAGTTCCAGAGAAAAGCTACACGTGACGGCCGAACATCCTCGACAGGCACATGGAATGTCTGAGGGTCTGACTTACAACACGACAAAAAGGAGGTCACCGATAGGAACGAAATCAATAATGACGAACTTGCCTGCACCAATAGACAATTTATTGCACTGAAATAAAAAAGAATGTTCTATTCGTTTTCAGTATACTTTGCCTATAATTAACCTACCTGTATATTATTAGACTTATCAAGGCTAATAATGACAACTTCGTAAATAAAATATAGGTCACACACCTGCTATTTAGATTTAGCAACATATCAATAAAACAAATATTTTTAAGTAAAGAAATAAAAAAGGTGTTTTAAACTACAATAACTACAGACAATGTTCTTCACAGCAAGAGGCCACCCCCCAAAACGGTTTGATTTTCCAATCTATTGCACAGTGGATTTACTACCCATCCATTGAACAAATACCATGAGGGAAAAAACGCCCGACCTGACATTGAGCGCATTGAGCAATGTGAATCGGCTTCTCTTTACAACAACATCCACCACTTTACAATACAGTGCCTTGATTAAAACTGAGAATGTTCTAAGCTTGAGAAATATACAGTATGAATTAATAATTGGGAAAGGGAACGGGTTTAAAATAAACCACAATGACTACAAATAAGTCAAAGTCACACATACAGTGGCTGTCTACCGGTAGGGGCGAGTCGCCCGCATGTGAACAATACCCATACCTAAAAGCATAATGAGAATCTGAATCCGCAACAGTGGTGCACTTTTAAACAAATATCAAATTCTAAATTATTTGTTATCCAGCATTCAAACCAATCGAACATTTCCGCACAGAATTAAGCACATCAATAGGACTCCAACGCACCTTTTACGAACAAGTGACGTGTCTCCGGCAAAAAAATGCACAATGCCGGACACAAAGCAATCGCTTTCCGCAGTTGAAGTTGGCTCGTATCCTCTATTTCTTTCAACAGAAATGGTCAAATAGCTAGATGTTTCATTTGTCTGAGAGAATAAAACAAGCGCTCGGGAGCAGCTCTAGCTCCTCTTACTTGCTCTGAGGTCAGTCTGTCTGGTTGTAGCTTACTAGAAGCAGTGTCTCCCCCTTTTGCATTGAGTCCCGACTGTTATGTTGGGCGCTTGCTCCAGTTTCTCTCCCTCTCCCCTCTAGAATGTGTGTTAGTGGGTCAGTGGTTGCGTAACAGCTCATAGGCTGCCTCGTCACGTCTTTTTTGTTGGCGCGCGCGCTCCCTGTTTGCACCCATGGTACTGATCCCTATTGCTTCGAGCTGATGCAACACAATTTGGCAGGACCGGGCCACCGGACTAGTAGTATCTGAATTGACTAGCGCCAGACAGAATCAGAATGAGATTTCGGGCAAAGATTTGGTTAGGTTGTCCAAAGGGCGAGGTGAAGGCAAATAGCCTAAAGCTTGTTTAGCCTACCTGTGCATGTGTATGTACACGTTTTATTATACTTGTAAGTACCAGAAGTCCTTATAAGAATAGTAAACCAACAAAAATTCAGAGAAGTGAGGCCATTTTGCTTTACTTGCAAAAAATGATTTTAGGTTTAGGGTTTAAAGTTAGAATTAGGGTTGGGCAAAGGCTGGCTTTTTCAAGCAGAAATTTGCATCCTGCAGCTCTAACTCCAAAAAGTTTTGGGACACTGTAAAGTCCATGGAGAACAAGAGCACCTCCTCCCAGCTGCCCGCTGCACTGAGGCTAGGTGACACGTCACCACCGATAAATCCATGATAATCGAACATTTCAATAAGCATTTCTCAACGGCTGGCCATGCCTTCCTCTTGGCTACTCTAACCCCGGTCAACAGCCCCCCTACTCGCCCAAGCCTCCCCAGCTTCTCCTTCACCCAAATCCAGATAGCAGATGTTCTGAAAGAGCTGCAAATCCTGGACCCGTACAAATCAGCTAGGCTAGACAACCTGGACCCTCTCTTTCTAAAAGTAACCGCCGCCATTGTTGCAACCCCTATTACCAGCCTGTTCAACCTCTCTTTCGTAACGTCCGAGATCCCTAAAGATTGGAAAGCTGCCGCAGTCATCCCCCTCTTCAAAGGGGTGACACCCTAGACCCAAACTGTTACAGACCTATATCCATCCTGCCCTGCCTATCTAAAGTCTTCGAAAGCCAAGTTAATAAAGAGATCACTGACCATTTTGAATACCACCCTACCTTCTCCCCTGTGCAGTCCGGTTTCCGAGCCGGTCACGGATGCACCTCAGCCACACTCAAGGTACTAAATGATATCATAACCGCCATCGATAAAAGACAGTACTGTGCAGCCGTCTTCATCGACCTGGCCAAGGCTTTCGACTCTGTCAATCACCGCATTCTTATCGGCAGACTCAATAGCCTTGGTTTTTCTAATGACTGCCTCGCCTGATTCACCAACTACTTTGCAGACAGAGTTCAGTGTGTCAAATCAGAAGGCATGTTGCCTGAACCTCTGGCCGTCTCTATGGGGGTACCACAGGGTTCAATTCTCGGGCCGACTCTTTTCTCTTGTATATATCAATGACTTAGCTCTTGCTGCAGGCGATTCCCTGATCCACCTCTACGGAGACGACACCATTCTGTATACTTCTAGCCCTTCCTTGGACACTGTTCTATCTAACCTCCAAACGAGCTTCAATGCCATACAACACTCCTTCTGTGGCCTCCAACTGCTCTTAAACGCAAGTAAAACCAAATGCATGCTTTTCAACTGTTCGCTGCCCGCACCTGCCCGCCCGACGAGCATCACCACCCTGGACGGTTCCGACCTAGAATATGTGGACAACTATAAATACCTAGGTGTCTGGTTAGACTGTAAACTCTCCTTCCAGACTCATATTAAACATCTCCAATCCAAAATCAAATCTAGAATCGGCTTTCTATTTCGCAACAAAGCCTCCTTCACTCACGCTGCCAAACTTACCCTACCGATGCTTACCAATCCTCGACTTCAGCGATGTCATCTACGAAATAGCTTCCAATACTCTACTCAGGAAACTGAATGCAGTCTATCACAGTGCCATCCGTTTTGTTACCAAATCATCTTATACCACCCACCACTGCGACTTGAATGCTTTAGTCGGCTGGCCCTCGCTACATATTCATCGCCAGACCCACTGGCTCCAGGTCATCTATAAGTCTATGCTAGGTAAAGCTCCGCCTTATCTCAGTTCACTGGTCACGATAACAACACCCACCCGTAGTACACGTTCCAGCAGGTATATCTCACTGGTCATCCCCAATGCCAACACTTAATTTGGCCTCCTTTCCTTCCAGTTCTCTGCTGCCAGTGACTGGAACGAATTGCAGAAATCGCTGAAGCTGGAGACTTATATTTCCTTCACCAACTTTAAACATCAGCTATCTGAGCAGCTAACCGATCGCTGCAGCTGTACATAGTCCATCCAATCTACCTACCTCATCCCCATACTGTTTTTATTTTATTTACTTTTCAGCTCTTTTGCACACCAGTATCTCTACTTGCACATCATCATCTGCTCATTTATCACTCCAGTGTTAATCTGCTAAATTGTAATTATTATCCTATGGCCTGTTTATTGCCTACCTCCTCATGCCTTTTGCACACACTGTATATAGACTTTCTTTTTCTACTGTGTCATTGACTTGTTTATTGTGTTATTGGCTTGTTTATTGTTTACTCCATGTGTAACTCTGTGTTGTCTGTGTCACACTGCTTTGCTTTATCTTGGCCAGGTCGCAGTTGTAAATGAGAACTTGTTCTCAGCTAGCCTACCTGGTTAAATAAAGGTGAAATATATATATATATTTTTTTAATCAGCCTCATCACACAATTTATTGCACAACTAAAATGACATCACAGTTACAACCTGCTATTAAATTCAAGGTTGCGTTCCAAATGGCACCCTATTCATTCCCTATATAGTGCAAAACATTTTAACCCATAGGGCTCTGGTCAAAAAAGGTGCACTACATAGGGAACAGGGTGGGTGCATTGGGATGCAGCCCAAGTCATTTTTCATAGCAAAAGCACTCAGGGCGAGAGAGAGATATATTGTATAAGAAAAACAAAGTGTTTATCCCAATTCAGCTCGCTTCAATATACATTCAAACTAAACTCATCAATCACAATGGGCATGAGTGTTCAAATAAATCACTCTAGATAAAATAATGAGATGAGTCAATAAATCCCTAACTTCGTCCTATTAGGTGATGTGTTACATCTTAAACATGTATAATTTTACATTTACATTTAAGTCATTTAGCAGACGCTCTTATCCAGAGCGACTTACAAATTGGTGCATTCACCTTATGACATCCAGTAGAACAATCCTCAAAATGATGCTTATAGCCATGTCATTAATCTGTTTTTATGTATATGCTTCCCCCCTATTGAAGGTTATATATAGCATCACAAACTTCTACCTTCTTGGATATATACAGTTGAAGTCATAAGTTTACATAAACTTAGGCTGGACTGATTAAAGATCGTTTTTCATCCACTCCCCAAAATTCTTGTTTACAAACTATAGTTTTGGCAAGTCAGTTAGGACATCTACTTTGTCCATGGCACAAGTCATTTTTCCAACAATTGTTTACAGACAGATTATTTCAATTATAATTCACTGTATCACAATTCCATTGGTTCGGAAGTTTACATACACAAAGTTGACCGTGCCTTTAAACAGCTTGGAAAAAATTATGTCATGGCTTTAGAAGCTTCTTGATAGGCTAATTGACATAATTTGAGTCAATTGAAGGTGTACCTGTGGATGTATTTCAAAGCCTACCTTCAAACTCAGTGCCTCTTTGCTTGATCATGGGAAAATCAAAAGAAATCAGCCGAGACATCAGAAGACATGGGACATGGGTCCTTGGGAGCAATTTCAAAACGCCCGAAGGTAGTTAATCTGTACAAACAATAGTATGCAAGTATAAACACCTTGGGACCACGCAGCCGTCATACAACTCAAGAAGGAGACGCGTTCTGTCTCCTAGAGATGAACGTACTTTGGTGCGAAAAGTGCAAATCAATCCCAGAACAACAGCAAAGGACCTTGTGAAGATGCTGGAGGAAACAGGTACAAAAGTATCTATATCCACAGTAAAACGAGTCCTATATCGATATAACCTGAAAGGCCGCTCAGAAAGGAAGAAGCCACTGCTCCAAAACCAAGACATTAAGAACACCTGCTCTTTCCATGACATAGACTGACCAGGTGAAAGCTATGATCCCTTATTGATGTCACTTGTTAAATCCACTTCAATCAGTGAAGATAAATGGGAGGAGACAGGTTAAAGACGGATTTTTAAGCACTGAGACAATTGAGACATGGATTGTGTATGAATGCCATTCAGAGGGTGAATGGGCAAGACAAAATATTTAAGTGCTTTTTAAATGGGGTATGGTAGGAGGTGCCAGGCGTACCTGTTCGAAAGTGTCAAGAACTGCAACGCTGCTGGGTTTTCACACTCAACAGTTTCTCTTGTGTATCAAGGAAGGTGTTCCTAATATTTTGTACACTCAATGTAGATTTGGCTCGCAAGGACTCTCATTTGGATTACATAGGCAACATAACGATTGAGCCCTGATGCCCTGATGCCCTCCGCTCTTTTTATGTCATAACGATTGAGCCCTGATGCTCTGTTTTATGTCATAACTCCGTTTTATGTCATAACGAGCCCTGAAGCCTGAAGCTCCGTTTTATGTCATAAACTCAGTTTTATGATTGAGCCCTGAAGCTCTGTTTTATGTCATAACGATTTTATGTCATAACGATTGAGCCCTGAAGCTCCGTTTTATATCATAACGATTGAGCCCTGAAACTCAGTTTTATGCCATAAGACAATCTGTTTCCAAGGCGATTTTTGTAACAACATCAAGAACCTCTCTGGATGTCCATGGTGATAGATAACTATAGTCAAGGACAGCTTCAGTTATTCTATTGGCACCCTGAATGGGTTTTTATTCTCGGTCCGTAGTGTTTTCTCTATTGTATCATAGAGCAGGCCTGCCATTCAGAATGACCTTGGAGATAAGAACATAACAGCCAATGGAGAAAGCAATGATGTTGTTTTCAATGGAAGAAGGTTATCACACATTTAATAGAAGTGGTTATTCTCTCACATTTTCTCTAATACAATACTGCTGTCCCTTTGATCTCCCATTTCAGAGATATAAAAATGGGGGGAAATGGAATCACTTCTTATCATATTGCCTTTGAGCATTTTTGGATATATGGAACTATATTGAGAACTGACCTGTTGCACTACAAGGGTGAAAGACACATGAACATAAAGAAATCCTGTTCTCCATAGACGTCAAGCATCAAATGGTTTTGAGGACCCTAGGCTGTTGTCTTCACTTATTTATGCTTATTACTTGATGCCTATCACACACACACACACACACACACACACACACACACACACACACACACACACACACACACACACACACACACACACACACACACACACACACACACACACACACACACACACACACACACACACACACACACACACACACACACACACACACACACACACACACAATGTCATTCTTCAATCTAATGGTAAGCTCTTCATTGCCTCCAATAAACCTCCGACAAGTAGTGTTGAGGAGAGTGAGTTTCTATCTCTGTAAGACAAAAGAGGAAAGGCCATAAAGTGGGAATAGTATCGTTATTAGTGTCAGTAGAGTGTTTAACCCGTTGAACTTTATGGACTGTAGCATTGGTCAGCTCATGGTGCCGCCCCATTAACCCTACACACACACAGAGAAGAGAGACGGGTATCTTACAGTAGATCTGATTCTATAGTCCAATATTCTGTTGGAATCCATCCAATTCCAATGCCAATTCAAATGCTTTTTCTTGCCACTTTTTTTAGTGTGCGTATGTTCATTAAAACAGTGTCAAACCTGGAGTCAAATGTTTTCACAGTGTTACATAATTTCTTTTACATATGCCACGGAGAAGCCCCTTTGGAAACATGGAATAAAGGAATCAATTGGAAAGGATTAAGAAGGAACAGATTCATATACATCCCTTCTTCCACCCCCTTTTCTTCCACCCCCTTTTCTTCCATCCCCCTCTCCTTCTCTCTCCCTCTCCTTCCCTCCCCCTCTCTTTGTTACCACACCACCGTCAGTCAGACAATCTTGGGGAGACGTTGACCTTAAACTTGGTAGCTCCTACCCCCTCTACTCCGACAACAACCACCCAACCCCCAACGCACTCCCCCCAGAGCTGCGTCTGCTGCACAGTGTTCCCTTGGCAACCGTCATAGCCAGCGTCTGCCTAGCAACCAGCAACCAGACTGTCTGTATGGTCTATGGATTATAGGAATGGGGGTTGGTTGTAGACTAGACTAGAGGGAGGGGTGTTGGGGACTGGGGTAGAGTAGACAAAACAACTGATGTGTATCTATTGGGCTATTCAGTGTTATTGTTAGGCAGGCGGGGAGGAAACAGACCGAGGTAGACTCAGTGAACTGGGGGGTTACCATGTATGGAGTCCATACCTGTCAAAAACAATATCTGAGGTGTCTCACTCACACTCTCCATGTTATCGGCAGTTATCTCACACACATTTTTTTTAAAGAGTGAAAAAGGAAAGATGAGAGAAAAAGGAACCAGAATATTAACATAATAAACCTACGCCAGGAAATATGTTAAATATGTAGGAAATACTTTAAATACGTCTAAGTAACCAGGCTCACTACTGGAACGATAAGGACTGGTGTGGCATGAGGCTGTAGAGAGTCTACTACTGGAACGATAAGGACTGGTGTGGCATGAGGCTGTAGAGAGTCTACTACTGGAACGATAAGGACTGGTGTGGCATGAGGCTGTAGAGAGTCTACTACTGGAACGATAAGGACTGGTGTGGCATGAGGCTGTAGAGAGTCTACTACTGGAACGATAAGGACTGGTGTGGCATGAGGCTGTAGAGAGTCTACTACTGGAACGATAAGGACTGGTGTGGCATGAGGCTGTAGAGAGTCTACTACTGGAACGATAAGGACTGGTGTGGCATGAGGCTGTAGAGAGTCTACTACTGGAACGATAAGGACTGGTGTGGCATGAGGCTGTAGAGAGTCTACTACTGGAACGATAAGGACTGGTGTGGCATGAGGCTGTAGAGAGTCTACTACTGGAACGATAAGGACTGGTGTGGCATGAGGCTGTAGAGAGTCTACTACTGGAACTATAAGGACTGGTGTGGCATGAGGCTGTAGAGAGTCTACTACTGGAACTATAAGGACTGGTGTGGCATGAGGCTGTAGAGAGTCTACTACTGGAACGATAAGGACTGGTGTGGCATGAGGCTGTAGAGAGTCTACTACTGGAACTATAAGGACTGGTGTGGCATGAGGCTGTAGAGAGTCTACTACTGGAACGATAAGGACTGGTGTGGCATGAGGCTGTAGTGAGTCTACTACTGGAACGATAAGGACTGGTGTGGCATGAGGCTGTAGTGAGTCTACTACTGGAACGATAAGGACTGGTGTGGCATGAGGCTGTAGAGAGTCTACTACTGGAACGATAAGGACTGGTGTGGCATGAGGCTGTAGTGGCATGAGTCTACTACTGGAACGATAAGGACTGGTGTGGCATGAGGCTGTAGAGAGTCTACTACTGGAACGATAAGGACTGGTGTGGCATGAGGCTTTAGAGAGTCTACTACTGGAACGATAAGGACTGGTGTGGCATGAGGCTGTAGTGAGTCTACTACTGGAACGATAAGGACTGGTGTGGCATGAGGCTGTAGAGAGTCTACTACTGGAACGATAAGGACTGGTGTGGCATGAGGCTGTAGAGAGTCTACTACTGGAACGATAAGGACTGGTGTGGCATGAGGCTGTAGTGAGTCTACTACTGGAACGATAAGGACTGGTGTGGCATGAGGCTGTAGAGAGTCTACTACTGGAACGATAAGGACTGGTGTGGAAACGGATATTTCTGCTGTGGGTGAAGCGTTCAGCTACAGAGGACTGTGTGGCATGGATGCCACCTGGTGTTGGGTTTGATCATTGAAGAACAACAGCTTCATGAGGCTGTAGACCTGTTAAGGACTGTATGTATCTCTGAATATCACCGAGCCAGTAGTGGCAACAGTTAGCATCTCTTGGATCTAGTCTTCTACACTATCATCATATCTCCTGTATTAGAGTCTCTCCCAAATCCCTCCTTTGACTTCCCTATTTCTATCTACTCTTCTTCTGTCTATACCCCTCCTTTCCTCTCCTTCTTTCTTCTCTAAGTCTTTCTTTCTCTCTGTCCCATTCATATTCAGGTCCAGAAGTGCTTCCTGACATGGGCCAATCAATATCCTGTCCTCTCCTTGAAGCTTAAAATAGCTTCTCCTCCTGCAAATGACGTTGTCTGCAAATGTGTGTGTGAGTGTTGTCTGTGTGTGTGTGTGTGTGTGTGTGTGTGTGTGTGTGTGTGTGTGTGTGTGTGGACAAATGTGTGTGTGTGTGTGTGTGTGTGTGTGTGTGTGTGTGTGTGTGTGTGTGGCTACTGGACTGACGTGGTACATATGAGTCACTCAGAGAGTCTACTCTCTCCCCCATCCCATCCCCATCACTGAACAGAGAGGAGGCCTAGATTATGCCCCAATCTCAATTTTTATCCATTTTATTGTAACACATTTGCACTGCCCGTAATTTACCTTCATGTAAATATTGTAGAGATGCATTGTATCTACAGAACCCCTCCTTTTCCCCCTTTAACGCCTTGCTCTGTTCAGCTGTGTGCACTGCCGTGTCGTGCTAGTGACCCTTAGTGCATCACAGAGCTGCAGAGATAAGGAGGGTGGGGAGGCTGTAGAGGGATGGGAATGGAGGGAGGAGAGGGAGTAAGAAGAGAGAGAGGGGGCAGATAGAGAGGAGGGAGGTAAAGAGGGTAGAGGGAGAAAGAAATCACCCTGTTCATGAGGCTGGAGAGTCTACTACTGGAGATAAGGACTGGTGTGGCAGAGGCTGGGAGAGAGTCTACTACTGGAGAGATAAGGACTGGTGAGGCATGAGGCTGTAGAGAGAGACTGGAGAGATAAGGACTGGTGAGGCATGAGAGAGAGACTACTGGAACTATAAGGAGGTGAGGCATGAGGCTGTAGAGAGTCTACTACTGGAGATAAGAGACTGGTGTGGCAGAGGCTGTAGAGAGACTACTGGAACGATAAGACTGAGTGAGAGAGAGATGCAAGGCCTCTGTAGACCACTGGGGACCCTGCCTGTCTCATTAGGTTCAAGTCACTACTGGAACAGTAGTGTATGAGGCTATAGAGGGTTGGAAAAAGGAGCACCATTAAAGTCTATCACTGATGCAGAAAACACTAGCTGGGGACTGGGTATGAGGTACTACATATATTTATAGTGGATGGTGGATATTTCCCTCCATTACAATGTAAAGCACTTAAACACTTGTGGCAGTTGGAAAGGTGGTCTGTGTATACTGTGAATCCATTTAGATCAGCTGTTTAGTGATGTATTTTGTGTTGGTGAACCTTTATAATTTATGGAACTTTTAGCTGGTGTGGCATGAGTAGAAACACAGTGGTTTGTTCTGGGAACACATCCTGTTTCCTTTTTACTCTCTATCTCCATCCCTCATATGACTCACTGGAGACGACTGGTGTGGCATGTGCTGCGAGAACCCTTCATAGGAGTGTGTGGGGTCTACTACTGGAACCATAAGGACGTGTGGCATGAGGCGAGGCTACTAGTAACTTCAGACCCGCTGCATTAATAAGAGAATAGTGGATGTGAGACGACCGGTGGAAGACACATGTAATAAAGTATCATAAATGTGTATTAGTCACGTAATAGAAACTCATAGACACAAAACACTGATTAGGAAAAACTGTTTATTTATTGACGTTCTTTCATGTACAGTATATCAGGTCATTACTTACAGTTGAAATGAAAAAATATGTACATAGAATCTGTTATTATTATATTTTATTAGACAAACCGCTTAAGACAAACTGTGTAGAAACAAACAGAGGTGAGGGATACCATGTCCTACAGCAGCAGGGTCATCAGACATGTAACCCAATAATACAAACAGAATGGGTTCACAAATGATCCATCTCTGACATCAGTGTATGAACACATGCATGTACTCAGGTTTACCTTCATGTGTAGAGATGCATTGTATCTACAGTGTGTGAACCGCTGCATGTACTCAGGTTTACCAGTGTACTCCAGTGTGTGAACCGCTGCATGTACTGCAGGTTTACCAGTGTGGAGGGAGTGTGGGAGTGAACCGCTGCATGTACTCAGGTTTACCAGTGTACTCCAGTGGAGAACACCCGCTGCATGTACTCAGGTTTACCAGTGTAATCCAGCATGTGTAGAGCTGCATGTACTCAGGTTTACCAGTGTACTCCAGTGTGTGAACCGCTGCATGTACTCAGGTTTACCAGTGTACTGCAGTGTGTGACCACGCCCTGCATGTACTCAGGTTTAAGCCAGTGTACTCCAGTGTGTTGCACCATTAAAGTCTGCACTGACTCAGGTTTAAAACCAGTGTACTCCAGTGTGGATGAACCCTCTGCATGTACTCAGGTTTGGAAAAGTGTCTGTGTATACTCCAGTGTGTGTTTAGTGATGTATTTTGTACTCAGGTTGATTTTAGCCAGTGTACACCAGTGTTTGTGAACACATCTGCATGTACTCAGGTTTGACCAGTGTACTCCAGTGTGTGAACCCTTCTGCATGTACTCAGGTTTACCAGTGTAATCCAGCATGTGTGTGACCGCTGCATGTATCATCAGGTTTACCAGTGTCATAGACACAAAACAGTGATTAGAAAAACTGCTGCATGTACTCAGGTTTACCAGTGAAATGAAAAAATATGTACAGTGTTATTGTGAATTTTTTAGCCAAACTGCATGTACAAACAGAGTTTACCAGTGTACTCCAGTGTGTCATCAGCTGCATGTACAAACAGGTTTACCAATGATCCATCTCCAGTGTGTGAACCGCTGCATGTACTCAGGTTTACCAGTGTACTCCAGTGTGTGAACCGCTGCATGTACTCAGGTTTACCAGTGTACTCCAGTGTGTGAACCGCTGCATGTACTCAGGTTTACCAGTGTAATCCAGTGTGTGTACCGCTGCATGTACTCAGGTTTACCAGTGTACTCCAGTGTGTGAACCGCTGCATGTACTCAGGTTTACCAGTGTACTCCAGTGTGTGCACCGCTGCATGTACTCAGGTTTACCAGTGTACTCCAGTGTGTGCACCGCTGCATGTACTCAGGTTTACCAGTGTACTCCAGTGTGTGAACCGCTGCATGTACTCAGGTTTACCAGTGTACTCCAGTGTGTGTACCGCTGCATGTACTCAGGTTTACCAGTGTACTCCAGTGTGTTAAGACCTGTTCAATTAAAGTCTCTAAAGAAAGAATGTGAAACTTTATCAAAGACACAGGCCAGATCAGTGTACAACAACAAAAATGTATTTCAGATATCATACGAACAAGTATGAAAATGTATGCACTCGCATACTGTAAGTCGCCCTGGATAAGAGTGTCTTCTAAATGACTCAAAATATAAATACAAAAAATGTGTATCATATAAGTTACCCATAAATGCTGTTTTATAGTACTGTGAATCAAACAGAGTATCCTGAAGTATTGCTTTTGACTGCTGATTGCTATTGTAACTGGTACTTCCTGTGCTGGTGTGCTTTTATTGTGGTGAAGGCCACTGTATCGTCGTATCTGGAGAATGTGTTATTGAAGTAGTTTTCAGGTTGTCATGTGGTTCGCTCAGCTTCTTCACACTTGATGTAGCTGTTTGCTGGAGATCAATGGAGCGGCAGGTAGCTTAGTGGTTTGAGCGTTGGGCCAGTCACCAAAAGGTTGCTAGATCAAATCCCTGAGCTGACAAGGTAAAAAAAGAAATGTTGTTCTGCCCCTGAATAAGGCAGTTAACCCACCGTTCCTAGGCCGTCATTGTAAATAAGAATGAGTTTTTAACTGACTTTTTCAACAAATGAGTGCTTGCCTGTGAGTCAGCTGAGACACTGTGAAGGTCAAAACACTGGGTCAATGTTCAGCTGTGACACTGTGAAGGTCAAGTTCAGCTGTGAAAGTCAAGTTCAGTTTAGACACTGTGAAAGTCAAGTTCAGCTTAGACACTGTGAAAGTCAAGTTCAGCTTAGACACTGTGAAAGTCAAGTCCAGTTCACTGTGAAAGTCATTGTTCAGGTTGAAGTGAACTTTCTTTGAGTCTATACCCCTTTATCTCTCTGTTGCTCTTCTCTGTATGTAAATGTAAAAATGTGTGTTAAGGTGAGGTTGTGAGTGTGTTCAACCTGACCTCAGACCAGTTTGGAGAGCAGCTGCTGAGAGAACAGCTTCTTGAGCTGGGCCACCTCCTGCGATAGAGAGCTGAGCTGGGATTTGAGGGTGCCATTCTCCGCCACATACTGGGAGTCTGTGGTAGTGGTGGGGCTGTGTGCAGACCCTCCAGAGGGGGAGTAGTGGTGCTGCTGATCATGCCCAGCACGGGCCTCCTCACTGGGCCATGCAGCCTGGCCCTCTCCCCTATGACTGTACCATCCAGCCTGGCTCCTCTGGGTGTTTGGTCCGACTGTAGCTACGGGGAAAGGGCGTTTACTATTAGGGGACCTTGCTGGTATCTCCACACCTTCGCTACCTCCACCGGGGGTTTTGAAGCGGAGTTTGTGTGGTAGGCTAGAGTCCTGCCTGCCGTGGTACTGTCCTTCTGCCTCCAGGGAGGCGCGAGGCTCATAACGCCCCTGTTCCTCTACCGTTCTGGGGGATGTTCGGCTGTGGTCCCCTAGTCCGTCGTCAAAGAACACAGGGCTGCCCACGTTGGAGCTTCCAGGAGAGAAACCAGAGTCCTCGGATATACTACTGCCCACGTCACGCCCTGCTGGCAGCCCAGTTCCCCTCACCTCGTATGAGGATGAGTGGTGGGGATGGTGGTGGGAGGTGGTGGCGGGGGTGTTATGGGGGTAGGAACCATCATCGTGGGGTAGGTAGTACCTCGGTTCAAGATGTTTGGGTGGAGGCACGGACAGCGGCATTATGGCTATGTCGGAGTTGTCCTTGACTAGGCCAAAGCGGAACTTGAAGGCCAGGAGTTCGGCCCTTAGTCGGGCGTTCTCCTCCAACAACCCCAGAACCCTCGTCTCCAGGACCATGTCATTGGCACGTCGTTTCTCACGCGACCGTTTCGCCGCCTCGTTGTTCTTCTTCCTCTTATCCCAGTAGCCGTCGTCCTTCTTCTCATCGGGAGTGAACTCGCGTTTGCGGCGCAGAGCACTGTTGCTATCGTCAAAGTCATCCTCACCGTCATTGTTAGAGATAGCATTAGCGTTGGTATGGTTAGCGGTGGCGGCTAGGCTTTCTTTCCGCTTCAGGGCATTGGTGCAGCCCAGGAGGGAACGGGCTAGCTGGCTGCTGGAGGTCAGGATGGAGACCGCCTCGTCAGTGAAGGACATTGCCTCGCTCAGAGGCCTCGGGTCCAGGCCTTCCAGTCCCAACAGATGGGAGGGACCACTAGACAAATCCTGGAGGACGCTACTGGTGGGTCTAGTATGGTATTTCATGCTTGGATAGCCCTGGTGTGATCGGGTAATTGCCAAACTCATAGATTGTGTGCTTGAGTTTCGTTTAATAGCTCACTTAAGAAATACACTCTCTGGTTGTTTTGATAATGACTGCTGGCTCCGAGTGACTGTGATTCACGTTGCAATGCCACCATCTAGTGGACAGAGAGAGAAAAGGCAACGAGGAGGTTAGTGAGATTTGAGTAAACCTTATGTAAGTTCAACACAATGTTATATCATTCTGTCACAGCTCCAAACATTCCTGTAGTGTACAGTGTCCTGAACAGATGCACATAGATGATTAACACGCACATATTTCTCATTATGAAAAACATCCCGAGGACAATTCCATTTTGCGACATGGTAGAAGGATATCAGCAAATTGAGGATGAAAGTAAGTTGCTAATTTGTGCAGAATATTCTATCCTATAATATTATATTATTTCTATGTTGACTATACAGTTATATGCAATACATTCCTGAATGTTTTATTGGGATGAGAGAATTTTCACATTTTCACTCGTCTATAATTGAAGCCTATAATAAAGCTTCTATAGGCTATAACAGAGGTTGTGTAATGGAATCCAGTGAACTTTCTGTCAATTCAACAGTACCTGAATACTGTAGTTTTCACAGCAACAGTCGTTTAACAACTATTTGCTCCCACACACAGTCTGAACATGTTGAATTAAGTGCACCCACTGAGAAGGAAGCCCCAAGGCGTGTCATCATTTCCTCGCGTTACGCAACGTTACAGAGAGGAACATTACAGTACATGCACTTATTTATGCACGATTTTACCCGACGTCCCCGAGAAACAGCACTGGCGGATGAGAACCGCGGTAGCATGCGCAGGATAACTCAGAATCGAACAAGGGAGTCGATAAACGTGATCTGGTTTTGATATGCTGCATAGTGCCTACTCCTAACTTTAGACAACACTTCTTTATCAACCACTTTGTATATTTTCCGTATCCATCTTAAATAACTAGTTCAGCACCACACACAATACAATGTTCTTAAAAAACACATTTTAGTCACATTTCTATATAACATAATAAATCAACATTTTCTTTTCCATTTGAGATGAGGTTACCTCTCAGTGAAATAGCCCGATTAAGTTCCTCTTCTTCATGTGAATCTCCTCCAAAGTGTTATTAGAAAGACGGTATATGCTCAATAGATTGGATGATAGGGCGCGTCTCTCCCAGTTCGCTTCGCGCTTGTTTCTGCTCAGCGAACACTGCCGCTACTCATAGGTTCAACTTGGTTTGTCTCCTCACCTCGCCTGAACCCGCGTCCTCGGCCTATAGAATAGAACCACCACCAATGGAACGCAAAGCAGCCTCCCATTCGGCCTCGAGCCAATGGCCCATTTAGTCACAGCAGGGCGAGCCTATCCGCTTTCAGCTGCTACGCGTCACATACTATTTTTCTCACCCCAATCCACCTCTCCCTTGCTCTCTCTCTCTCTCTCTCCCTGATTTTCGACCATGTTTTCAACATCTTTGATCAAATTACTGTATGTTAATGTCTCCAAATAAGTTGCAAATCCAGTCCACCATCTCTCCAAATATCAATTTGCAAGACTTTGACTGATAATATGCGAAATAATTTGATTAAATACCTACATGTATGACAGAATGGGTTGGATTCTGGTTTTACAGATACAGATGTCTCATGCTGTCTGTTCATACACCTCCAATCCCTCATGTTGATTGACCTGAGAGCTCTCTCAGTTGTCTTGGCTACCTTAGTTGAATTCACTGACTGTGAATGTAGTTGTCTTTGCTACCTTAGTTGGACTCACTGAGTGTGAATGTAGTTGTCTTGGCTACCTTAGTTGAATTCACTGACTGTGAATGTAGTTGTCTTTGCTACCTTAGTTGAATTCACTGACTGTGAATGTAGTTGTCTTGGCTACCTTAGTTGAATTCACTGACTGTGAATGTAGTTGTCTTTGCTACCTTAGTTGAACTCACTGACTGTGAATGTAGTTGTCTTGGCTACCTTAGTTGAATTCACTGACTGTGAATGTAGTTGTCTTTGCTACCTTAGTTGAACTCACTGACTGTGAATGTAGTTGTCTTGGCTACCTTAGTTGAATTCACTGACTGTGAATGTAGTTGTCTTTGCTACCTTAGTTGGACTCACTGAGTGTGAATGTAGTTGTCTTGGCTACCTTAGTTGAACTCACTGACTGTGAATGTAGTTGTCTTGGCAACCTTAGTTGAACTCACTGAGTGTGAATGTAGTTGTCTTGGCTACCTTAGTTGAATGCACTGACTGTGAATGTAGTTGTCTTGGCAACCTTAGTTGAACTCACTGACTGTGAATGTAGTTGTCTTGGCTACCTTAGTTGAATGCACTGACTGTGAATGTAGTTGTCTTGGCAACCTTAGTTGAATTCACTGACTGTGAATGTAGTTTTCTTGGCTACCTTAGTTGAATGCACTGACTGTGAATGTAGTTGTCTTGGCAACCTTAGTTGAATTCACTGACTGTGAATGTAGTTGTCTTGGCTACCTTAGTTAAATGCACTGACTGTGAATGTAGTTGTCTTGGCTACCTTAGTTGAATTCACTGACTGTGAATGTAGTTGTCTTGGCAACCTTAGTTGAATTCACTGACTGTGAATGTAGTTGTCTTGGCACCTTAGTTGAATTCACTGACTGTGAATGTAGTTGTCTTGGCTACCTTAGTTGAACTCACTGACTGTGAATGTAGTTGTCTTTGCTACCTTAGTTGAATTCAGTTGAATTCACTGATCTGTGAACTGCAGTTGTCCCCTGCCTGTGCCATTAAACTTCATCCAGTTGAATTCTCTCACGCACTGACTGTTGAAATGTGACCATTGTCTGTGCTACCTTCTGTTACACCCAAACAAGGGCACTGCGTCACTGACCTGCTGCCTCCCTAATGAGGAAGTAGTTCCCGTCTTGCCCAGTCAAAACTGTTCTGTCTGGCCCCCCAATGGTGGAACAAACTCCTGACGCCAGGACAGCGGTTGTCTTTCCGGAGACACCTGAAACCCCACCTTTCAAGGAATTGGATAGGGTTCACTGACTGTGTCATAAGGTGTATGCACCAATTGTCTAAGAGCGTCTGCTAAATGACTTAAATGTAAATGTACCTTAGTTGAATGCACTGACTGTGAATGTAGTTGTCTTTGCTACCTTAGTTGAATTCACTGACTGTGAATGTAGTTGTCTTGGCTACCTTAGTTGAATGCACTGACTGTGAATGTAGTTGTCTTGGCAACCTTAGTTGAACTCACTGACTGTGAATGTAGTTGTCTTGGCTACCTTAGTTGAATGCACTGACTGTGAATGTAGTTGTCTTGGCTACCTTAGTTGAATTCACTGACTGTGAATGTAGTTTTCTTGGCTACCTTAGTTGAATGCACTGACTGTGAATGTAGTTGTCTTGGCTACCTTAGTTGAATTCACTGACTGTGAATGTAGTTGTCTTGGCTACCTTAGTTGAATGCACTGACTGTGAATGTAGTTGTCTTGGCTACCTTAGTTGAATTCACTGACTGTGAATGTAGTTGTCTTGGCTACCTTAGTTGAATGCACTGACTGTGAATGTAGTTGTCTTGGCTACCTTAGTTGAATTCACTGACTGTGAATGTAGTTGTCTTGGCTACCTTAGTTGAATTCACTGACTGTGAATGTAGTTGTCTTGGCTACCTTAGTTGAATTCACTGACTGTGAATGTAGTTGTCCTGGCTACTTTAGTTGAATGCACTGACTGTAAATGTGATTGTCTTGGCTACCTTAGTTGAATGCACTGACTGTGAATGTAGTTGTCTTTGCTACCTTAGTTGAATTCACTGACTGTGAATGTAGTTGTCTTGTCTACCTTAGTTGAATGCACTGACTGTGAATGTAGTTGTCTTGGCTACCTTAGTTGAATGCACTGACTGTGAATGTAGTTGTCTTGGCTACCTTCGTTGAATTCACTGACTGTGAATGTAGTTGTCTTGGCTACCTTAGTTGAATGCACTGACTGTGAATGTAGTTGTCTTGGCTACCTTAGTTGAATTCACTGACTGTGAATGTAGTTGTCTTGGCTACCTTAGTTGAATGCACTGACTGTGAATGTAGTTGTCTTGGCTACCTTAGTTGAATTCACTGACTGTGAATGTAGTTGTCTTGGCTACCTTAGTTGAATGCACTGACTGTGAATGTAGTTGTCTTGGCTACCTTAGTTGAATTCACTGACTGTGAATGTAGTTGTCTTGGCTACCTTAGTTGAATTCACTGACTGTGAATGTAGTTGTCTTGGCTACTTTAGTTGAATTCCCTGACTGTGAATGTAGTTGTCTTGCCTACCTTAGTTAATGCACTGACTGTGAGTCTATCTGGATAAATGACCAAAATATACAAAATATGTACAGATATGTTTAAAGCAAAAGTTCAATTACTATTTGTTATTTATTTGTACAGTTTAAATTATGAATGGAGTTTACTTTTACACATACCAGGAATTTGACCTGTTCAAATGTTATTGGTCACATACATATTTAGCAGATGTTATTGCGGGTGTAGCGAAATGTTTGTGTTCCTAGTTCCAACAGTGCAGTAATATCTAACAATTCACAACAATACGCACAAATCTAAAAGTAAAGGAATGGAATTAAGAAATATATACATATTAGGACAGACATTTAAATATTAGGGAGAGCAAATATAGACAGACAGAAGAATATACAGACAGAATATACAGACAGAATATACAGACAGAATATACAGACAGAATGACAGAATATAGACAGAGGAATATACACATAGTCTATATACAGTACACACACAATACAGATACAGTAAACAGTAAACACCGAACAACACATAATATTAATAATAATAATAATAATAACAGAGTATGTAAAATGGGTTCAATTCGGGTTATAACAGATTTCCAATGCTGTCTATAATCTTCATGTCTTGGGATCACCAATCCCATTAGGCTGGCTAGTCTGAAAGGTGATTATTGAATTGGACCAAAGGCAACATAGGCCCCTTTTTCTAAATTTTCGCCTAAAATGACATACCCAAATCTAACTGCCTGTAGCTCAGGCCCTGAAGCAAGGACATGCATATTCTAGGTACCATTTGAAAGGGAACATTTTGAATGTTGTGGAAATATCAAAGGAATGTAGGAGAATATAACACAATAGATCTGGTAAAAGATAATACAAAGAAAAAAGACAACCGTTTAGTATTTTTTGTACCATCATTTTTGAAATGCAAGAGAAAGAAATTGCACCTGGGCCATAATGTATTATTCTAGCCCAGGTGCAATTTAGATTTTGCAGTGCATGGACAACGTTTTAGACTGATCAAATGAACCATTGCATTTCAGTTCAGAATTTTGTATCAAGACTGCCCAAATGTGCCTAATTTGTTTATTAATAACTATTCATGTTCAAAATTGTGCACTCTCCTCAAACAATAGCATGGTATTCTTTCACTGTAATAGCTACTGTTCAGCGCAGTTATATTAACAAGAACTTTCTGCCAATATGAGATATGTCTATGTCCTGGGAAATGTTCTTGTTACTTACAACCTCATGCTAATCGTATTAGCCTACATTACCTCAACCGTCCTGTGGAAGGAACACCGATCCCAAAGAAGCAAGCCTACCCACTTAGGAAGCCAACTGACATAGGCAGCCATACCAAACACAACATATCATACTAATTACCTCTATTCGGAGAGGTCAGGCTGACATGTATAGTACATAAGCATTTAGTATATAGTACCGATATTATCATTTTTTGCCCATCATGTTCAAATAATCTAAAAGTGACTTTGAAATACATTCAGATGATTTAGACATGATGCACAAAAAATCATATCGGTACCATGACATGAATGGAATTTGTGCCACTAATGCTAAAACATTAGCATTTGGAAAATGGTGCCAGGGAAATAAAACCAAAGCATGGATTTCTGTCATTCCCTGTCTAGACTCTTTACAGGATAAGGAAACCAACATGCCATTTGGTAATTTGGGTAAACTATCCCTTTAAATAACCTTATTTGTTATGTAACCATGCCCAACATAACATATCATACTAATTGGAAGGGAACAAATAGTCAAGAATCCTCCCGGTACTGCTGCTCATTATGTTCACCAGTTACAGAGGTCGACCCCACCGGCCTTCTAGGCTGCACAGAACTGTCATTACGCACACCTGGTTCCAATTCCTCACTGATTGTGTTTGCATAAATGTGCCCTTTGTTTCCCCATTGGTCTGTCGATTATTGTACCCATGTCCGTTGGTCGTGTGAGTACCTATGCATTGTCTCTGTGCTGCGTGTTTTGTGCGTTGTGTATTATGGGTCTCGTCCCGTGTCATTCTTAAAGGTTGACCCTTGCTCTTTTGTTTGGGTACATCCCAGTGTTTTGTATACGTGTTTATTTTGGGTGTATTAAAAACCCAGATTATGTATTCCTGCGTCTGTCTCCAAATCCTTTACACCAGCGTGACACAAATATACATTTACTATGTCACGTCTTTTCTGATAGGCCAGGCTGACATGTATAGTCCATAAGAATTTAGTACATGTGTAGTACATATTAATTGGAGGGGTACAAATATACATTTACTATGTCTATGGTGTCGCTATAGGTTTGAATCCAGCTTACAGCCCTTTGACACAACCTCTTTCCATCTTTCCTCACTGTCATCCTCTATCTGTACAATAACATCTGAAAATATTTCCCAAAGAAATTGCTGAACTTAGCTGAACTTTCACAACTAAGCTACTTTGTGTTGTTAAGCAGCCTATAATCCTTCCTTCCATGAATTCACTTTCATGGAATTCACTTTCATAAAAAGTACACAAGCATGTATAATACATACAGTACACATCAAAAGTTTGGACACAACTACTCACTCAAGGGTTTTTATTTATTTTTACTACTTTCTATATTGTTTCTACAAACTACTATGAAATAACACATATTAACACATAAATAACACATATTAACACATACATGGTTAATTGTGCCTTGAATTCTAAATGAATCACAGTGTCGCCAGCAAAGCACTCCCACACCATCACACCTGCAGATATCATCTGTTTACCTACTCTGCGTCTCTCACAAAGACATGGCGGTTGGAACTAAAAATCTCAAATTTGGACTCATCAGACGAAAGGACAGATTTCCACCAGTCTAATGTCCATTGCTCGTGTTTCTTGGCCTAAGCAAGTCTCTTATTATTATTGGTGTCCTTTAGTATTGGTTTATTTGCAGAAATTTGACCATGAAGGCCTGATTCACGTACGACAAACTAGGGCCCACGATCTGAGACAATGTCCTGGGGAAGTCAGTGTATGGATAACCATGATATCAGCAGTCTTTTTTGCTGAGTGCAACTTGGGTAAGGCGATGAAATGGGCTGCTTTGGAGAACCGATGAACGACCACCAGGATAGTGGTAAGCCCTTGAGATGGAGGTAACCCCGTGATAAAGTCTCCACACACATAGACCAGGGCCGGCTGGGGACGGGCAGAGGTTGAAGAAACCCAGCCGGTCGCTGAGGTGAAGACGTGCTTTGGGCCCAGATGGAACAGGCCTCAACAAAGGATCTCACATCCTCCATCATGTTGGGCCACCAGAATTTCCACCTCAATATCTCCAGTGTCCAATTAACCCCTGGATGTCCAGTTAATTTTGAGTATCACCATTGTAGTAATCGGGACCTGGGCTGATCGTGGAATATAAAGTCTGTTAGTGGGTCCCCCTGCCGGGGTCAGGTTCTCGGGTCTGGGCTTGTCGGACAGTGGTCTCAATACTCCATATCACAGGGGCCAGAATGCGTGAGTTGGGTATGATGGGCTTGAGGACCCTCTCCTCATTAGAGACATTGTGTTGGCGGGACAGGACATCTGCCTTCTGATTCTTGGATACCGGGCGATAGGCTAGTTTGAAATTGAACCTGTTAAAAAACAGAGCCCATCTAGCCTTGCGAGCGTTCAACCTCTTGGCTTCTTGAATGGAGACGAAGATCTTGTGGTCCATCTAGATCACACAAGGATGAGGTGCCCCCTCCAACTGGTTTCTCCACCCCTCAAAAGCCCACTTAACTGCCAAGAGCTCCCTGTTGCCTACATTGTAGTTGCATTCTGCCTGCGAGAACCGCTTGAAGAGAAAGGCGCATGCGTGCAGTTTCTTGTCCTCCTCGTGCCGCTGTGAAAGGACCGCCCCTGCTCCGGGGTACGAGGTGTCCACCTCCACCACAAAGGGAGGAGTCAGATCAGGATGAACGAGGATGGATCTAGAGGTGAAACATCCCTTGAGCTCCATGAATGCCTTGTCAGCCTCTGGGGTCCAGCAAAAACAGGGTCAGTTGGCAACCACCTCAATATTTACGGGGTCATTTTGGATGCCTGCGATAAACATAATCTGACTCAGGAAGGAAACCGGGGATACGTGGAACTCACACTTCTCTATCTTGACATAAAGTTGATTCTGCAGGAAGCATCTCAGGACTTGGCGGACATGCAGTATGTGTGTTCCGGAAGGGTCTTGGAGGAGATCAAGATGCCATTGAGGTAAACAAAGACAAATCAATTCAACATATCCCTCAGGGTGTCATTGACCAATGCTTGAAAGACTGCCAGTGAGTTCGATAATCCAAAGGGCGTGACTAAATACTCAGTGGCCACTAGGGGTGTTTAAGGAAGTATTCCAATCATATCCCTGATTCTCACCATATTGTAAGAATGGCAGGGGTCCAGTTTGGTGAAGAATTGGGCCCCTTAGACCAACCCCAATGCAGAGGACATCAGGGGCTGTGGGTAACAATTCTTGATCGTAATCTGGTTCAGCCCTCTGTAATCGATGCAGGGATGCAGGCCTCCATTCTTCTTTCCCACAAAGAAGAAGCTTGCACCAGCAGGGGATGTCATTACTGCATCTTCAGCGGTCGAGGGGAGTACAAACAACCCCGGGGAGGTGTGACGATGGGTAGGAGTTCTATGGCACAGCCGTAAGGACAATGAGGGGAAAGGGTGGCGGACAGAGGTGGAAGTATTCTGGAGGGAGAGCGGAAAAGTCTTGGTCTTCAAGGGATGCAGGAGTACACAGCGAGGCTCTTGATGGGGGTCTTAAACATTTCGTCTTGCAGTCTTTACCCCAGTCTAGCACGTGTCCCGTGGACCAGGAAACTAGTGTGTTATGTAGCGCTAGCCAGGGCTACCATAGGATAAGGGGGTTCTCGGAAGCAGCGATCAACAGAAAACTAAGAGTCTCAGAGTGGGTCACCCCAACCTGCAGTAGAATGGGCTTGGTCTGATATTCCACCTGACTGGAACCAAGGAAGTCCATCGAGGGCTTGAATCTGCAGAGGAATGGGACATTTCACGCAGGGGATCTGTAACTCTCTGGTGAAGTCTTGAACAATAAACGTTTTGGCGGCCTCGGTGTCCACAAAGGCTTGAATCTGGTGCTGATGGTTGTCCTAGTGGAGGGTTGCGGGTAGTAACAGACGGTGACTTGGTAACCGGGAGGTAACTGAAAGCGTCACGGTCTCCCCCTGTCCTGGCGAGCATTGGCATTTCCCGTCAGCTCTGGGCAGGTAGCATGGAGATGGCCGAGACCTCTACAGTCTTTGCGCATGATCCTGTCACGCTCCTGTGGGCTGAGACGTGTGCGTCCCAGCTGCATAGGCTCCTCAATGCTGGGTTTGGGGGGCTTGGGGTGCTCAGGAAACCGGGATACTGGGGTGTCTCACTCGTTCTCGGAGTTGGTTGTTGATTCTGATTGCCAGCGTTACCAGGGACTCAAGGTCCCAGTTCCCGAGAGGCCAATTAATCCTTGATCGAGTTAGACAACCCCTGGTGGAAAGCGATGACTATTTCCTCTGTATTCCACCCACTCTCGGTGGCGAGAGTGCGTAACTCAATGGCGAAGTCAGCCACTGGTCTGGCCACTTGACGGATGTTAAACAGTCGGCTGGACGCTTCTCATCCGCCAACTGGGGGGTCGAAGACTCATCGCAGCTCGACAGTGAAGGCTAATATGGAGCTGCAGGATGGTGGCTGCTGTTCCCACACCACCGTTGCCCACGTCAGGGTCTTGCCCAATAGTAGAGAGATTATGTTGGCGATCATGGCCTGATCAGTGTGGAACGAAGAGGGCTGTTGCTCGAACACCAGAGAGCACTGGGTGAAGAACCCCTTGCATCCTCGCAGGTGGCCGTCATACCGCTCGGGGGGCTGGGATCTTGGGTTCTCAGTGCAAGTTCCCTGGAGGAAACACGGCGACGCCTGTAGCAGCACTGGGTGATGAGATTTGAGCATTGGCTCCTCCTGGGTTGGGGTTGGACTGTGGTTGGAGGGAGTTTAAGTGCCCGGGGAGTTTATATATCTGGAAGAGTTGTTCTTGCTGCAACCCCAGCAGTGCTCTTTGGTGGGTTACAACATTCTTGATTTGGGTGCTCTCTGCTGGGTCCATGTTGTAGGCTGAAGCTTGCTGTGACATGGTGAGGTTGGACTCAAGTGCAGAGAAGAGACCAGACAAGGAATCAGTGGTTAATGATAAACATAATACTTTACTG
The DNA here is from genome assembly GCF_023373465.1 of Oncorhynchus keta. NCBI lineage: Eukaryota > Metazoa > Chordata > Actinopteri > Salmoniformes > Salmonidae > Oncorhynchus > Oncorhynchus keta. The sequence goes on along the minus strand of NW_026287945.1, from coordinate 169,959 downwards.
AGAAATGGTAACGGAAGGATTACAGTAACACTTGGAAAACCACAAGCACTCTCAAAAACTCACTCAGGAGACAAACGCACACGGCACACAATTCAAACTTCAGCACAGGACAACCTAAAACACACCTCTTTTAACAGGGAAATCATAATGAGTAAATAGGACACACCTGAGTGTCGTTAATGTCTCTAGGACGGTCTCTGCCGCCCTCTTGTGACAGGTGGAACCATGAGACTTTGAAGAATCTAAAATCTAAAATACACTTTTTGGGTTAGTACATGATTCCATATGTGTTACTTCATAGTTTTGATGTCTTCACTATTATTCTTCAACGTAGAAAATAGTAAAAATAAAGAAAAACCATTGAATGAGTAGGTGTCCAAACCTTTGACTGGTACTGTATATATATAATACATTTACAGAAAACAAAAGTGCAATTGCTATTTGTTATTAATTTACTATACTGTATTGTGGTCTTATATGTTCCATGTAAACATGTAATTATGGCATGTACACTTTGCGATTGTCATTCAATTAAAATGTGTACAGTATGTATACTGAAGGATTGCACAGATGGAGCCATTGAATGGTCCTCAGATTAATATTCAATACAGCTCACTCAGGTTGTTATCCAGTTTATCAAACCTCCAGGGAAATCACTTTCATAGTATGTATAGGCTACATTTACACAACGGACTCAGGGGTTGACGTACCATAGTAAGCATACATTTGATTAGCATTTGTGGCACGAATCCCATACAAGTCATGGTACCGATATTAGCACTTTTTTCCCATCATGTTCAAATAAGTGACTTTGTTGAGCGCAATACATTTGAAATAGATTCAGATGACTTAGACATGATGCACGAAAAATGCAGAATGAAAAAGTGCCACTAATGCTAAAACATTAGCATTTGGAAAATGGTGGCAGGGAAATAAAACCAAAGCATGTATTTCTGTCATTGCCTGTCTAGACTCCTTACAGGATAAGGAAACCAACATGTCATTTTGTAATTTGGGTAAACTATCCCTTTAAATAAACTTCTTTGTTATGTAACCATGCCCAACATAACATATCATACTAATTGGAAGGGAACAAATAGTCAAGAATCCTCCCGGTACTGCTGCTCAGTCTGTTCACCAGTTACAGAGGTCGACCCCACCGGCCTTCTAGGCTGCACAGAACTGTGACATTACGCACACCTGGTTCCAATTCCTCACTGATTGTGTTTGAATAAATGTGCCCTTTGTTTCCCCATTGGTCTGTCGATTATTGTTTCCATGTCCGTTGGTGGTGTGAGTACCTATGCATTGTCTCAGCCTGTTTTGTGTATTATGGGTCTCGTCCGTGTCGTTCTTAAAGGTTGACCCTTGCTCTTTTGTTTGGGTACATCCCAGTGTTTTGTATACGTGTTTGTTTTGGGTGTATTAAAAACCCAGATGATGTATTCCTGTCTCCAGTCTGTCTCCAAATCCTTTATTACCATTATAGCGTGACACAAATGTACATTTACTATGTCACGTCTTTTCTGATAGGCCAGGCTGACATGTATAGTACATAAGAATTTAGTACATGTGTAGTACACATGAATTGGAGGGGAACATTTACTATGTCTATGGTGTCGCTATAGGTTTGAATCCAGCTTACAGCTCTTTGACACAACCTCTTTCCATCTTTCCTCACTGTCATCCTCTATCTGTACAATAAAATCTGAAAATATTTCCCAAAGAAATTACTGAACTTAGCTGAACTTTCACAACTAAGCTACTTTGTGTTGTTAAGCAGCCTATAATCCTTCCTTCCATGAATTCACTTTCATGGAATTCACTTTCATAAAAAGTACACAAGCATGTATAATAGTTACATATATATAATACATTTACAGAAAGCAGAACTGCTATTTGTTATTAATTTACTATACTTTATGTACAGTATATGTTACATGTAAAACATGTAATGGTATGAAGGAATGCACTTTATTACATATATGTTATGTATGTTACATGAAAACATGTAATGGTATGAAGGAATGCACTTTATTACATATATGTTATGTATGTTACATGAAAACATGTAATGGTATGAAGGAATACACTTTATTACATATATGTTATGTATGTTACATGAAAACATGTAATGGTATGAAGGAATACACTTTATTACATATATGTTATGTATGTTACATGAAAACATGTAATGGTATGAAGGAATGTACTTTATTACATTATATGTTATGTATGTTACATGAAAACATGTAATGGTATGAAGGAATACACTTTATTACATATATGTTATGTATGTTACATGAAAACATGTAATGGTATGAAGGAATACACTTTATTACATATATGTTATGTATGTTACATGAAAACATGTAATGGTATGAAGGAATGTACTTTATTACATATATGTTATGTATGTTACATGAAAACATGTAATGGTATGAAGGAATACACTTTATTACATATATGTTATGTATGTTACATGAAAACATGTAATGGTATGAAGAAATGCACAGATGGAGAAAATGGGAACAAACAAGGTTTTGGTAGTCCTACGTGGTCAGAAGCACGAAAACACACCATACAGCCAGTCACCCCTCTCTCTGTGCCTCTCGTTCTCTCTCTCACACACCCTTCTCTCTCTCACCCCCTCACTCTCTCTCTCTGTGCCTCTCGTTCTCTCTCTCACACACCCTTCTCTCTCTCACCCCCTCACTCTCTCTCTCTGTCCCATGTCTGCCCTCCCCGAAGAAATACACTAATGCTCCTGAATGTTTAGTGACAGGATATATTGGAGCTGGAAGGGCACAAAAAAAAGAAAGCCAACATTATGTTATTATCATCACAGCTATCTATGTGTATTGTATAGTGTGTGTCAGTAGATGAATTATCAATGGGCAATGTACACTATATATATTGTATGATCTGTATATGATGTTATGTCTATGGACAGCATATTTACATACAGAATAATTAATGATGTGTCCTTGACAATTTCCATCCTTGGGGACATTACATTTGCTCTGATCCTATCTTGTTTATCCAGTGTAGGCTACACTCTTCTAGACCATTTAGAGTACAGTACATGTGTGTTGTCTTTTACACATTTCCTTCCTGTACTGTTCTCAGATGAGATGAGTTCTCGTAGCCAAGATAAACGTCTGGTGGAAGCATACGATTACACTCAGATGTGGATAGGAATAATATTGATACAATCCCAGTTGCTAAACTATGGTGGAGAACAGAGTCAGGGATCTATACAATCTCATCTCATTCAATTCAATAATGCATTGCATTGAATCACCACTCAAGAATAGGTTACTTTTCCAATCTGTTCATAGTCAGTAATTGAATTTCCAAGAAATGATTTGTCCCTAATCTTGATGTAGGCAGACAACATAATAATGTGATGGTTGAGTATTATGTGTTTATTTTAGTCTTCCATGGAACTCAACAGAGTCTTCTCAGAAAGTGATTTGATAACCACAATTGAATGCAGGCATCTAAGGATAACTAGATTAGATATAATGCATAATCCTGTATCCTGCTTTCTCATTCCCCACTGTGGTTCACCATGGGGTCTGCAGTTCTTAAGAAACGTTTCACAACAGAATCGGTGTAAAGAATATGTCCCCTGGTTAACTATGTTTAGCCTACCTGTGTCGGACTGCAGTGATAGTGACCTGGGTCTCTGTCCTTATACACACTGTTTGGAGATGACCTCAAACTACAGGTATCCAAACACAGGCAAAGGGCGAGAGAGGGGTCCCCGGTTACCTTGAAAACATGTGCCTGCTAGACAGACCTACCTTGAATTCTCCTTGATTATGCACCTGATGGCCTTATCATTGTTACTGTATCAGTCAACACGTTATGTAGCTGTTATTATTTATACTATAATTCCTATAACCACATCAGTATCATGTTATTCCAACTAGAAAATGACATTTACTGAAGTAAATGTGGTGTGCTTGCTAGTCTTGAAGTATTTATGGTTGTGAAATAGTAGTAATGGTAGTAGTAGTGGTAGTAGTATTAGTAGCAGTGGTAGCGGCAGTAGTAGTAGTGGTAGTGGTGATAGTGGTAGTAGTAGTAGTAGTAGTAGTAGTAGTAGTAGTAGTAGTAGTAGTATAAATGGTAGTAATAGGGTTTTCAGAGGTTATGTGTTAGTTATAAGGACCTATTTTGAGGTAGTTTGTATAGTAGTATAGTAGGCTATAGGTACACCACCTGGTTCACCAAAATGGTTTGCTCTTATAGACAGTGAGTCACGTGGCCGTGACTTGACATATAAAGCAGGCAGACAGACACCGAGGCATTAAGTTAAAGTTCAACTGAACGTCACAATGGGCAAAACTAGTGACCTAAGCGACTTTGAGCGTGGTATGATCGTTGGTGCCAGGCACAACGGTTCCAGTATCTCAGAGACGACCGGCCTCCTGGGCTTTTCACACACGTCTAGGGTTTCCTGAGAATGGCGTGACAAACAAAAACCATCCAATCAGTGGCAGTCCTGTGGGCGAAAACATACTTTTATAGCCTTGCTACTGTATATAGCTTGTCTTTTTACTGTTGTTTTACTTCTTTACTTACCTACTGTTCACCTAATACCTTTTTTGCACTATTGGTTAGAGCCTGTAAGTAAGCATTTCACTGTTGTATTTGGCGCACGTGACAAATAAACTTGGATTTGAATTGATTTATGATCAGGTTCTAAAGCTGTGCTTTCCATTCAGCAAGCACACCTAACTAGAGGCTATACCAGACTGGAACAAAACAATGGACTTCTATGTACTACGTCTGAGAAACGGCATGAAAAAATGTATCATTACGTGGATAAGGCATCAAACAAGAGGCAATATGAGGTAAACACACACACACACACACACGCACACACGCACACACACACACACACACGCACGCACGCACGCACGCACGCACGCACACGCACACACGCACGCACACACACACACACACACACACACACACACACACACACACACACACACACACACACACACACACACACACACACACACACACACACACACACACACACACACAGGCATGTGACTAATTCACTCAAAGGTTCATGCTGGGCCATGTCAATATACATTATACATGAAGCAACGTGCAGAGAGAAAGAGGGCAGTCAGATTAAGAAGGAGCGAAGGAGAAAAAAAAGGAAAGTGGGAAAGCAATGGGAGGGGGGCTGGTGCTATTATGTAAGGCCTCTACAGACCATATGAGGACAAGTGTGTAAACTGGAGGTTCCAGGTCAACTCAGGTTAGCTAATTAGAATAAGGAGAAATGGGGAGCGAGGGGGAGAGAGGCAAGGAAAGAGAGAGATAGAGGTTCTGGTCGGCTGAGGTTAGCTACTCGGAAATAAGGAGGAATGGGGAGTGAGAGAGAGAGCGAGGGAAGGAAGGGAGAGAGAGAAAGAGAGAGGGAGGGAAGGGAGAGAGAGAAAGAGGGGGAAGGGAGAGAGAGAGAGAGAGTAGGAGAGCGAGGGAAGAGAGGGAAGGGAGAGGGCGAGAGAAAGGGAAGGGAGAGAGAAATGGAGATTGAGGTTAGTTACTCAGAATAAGGAGATTATACCTAGCTATCCTCAGTGTGTATGGCTGGTCCTATACTGTTAGTCATTCCTTCAGTCTGTGTATGTGTGTGTCTGTGCGCGTGTGTGTGTATCGGATGGAAGGAATAGCATCTTTTCACCAACACAGTCAAGGTCTATTTCCCGATCTTCCCTAGTACCTTTCAGAGCATGTTAGGAATCCCTCATAAGCAAATAGATTAACTTTATGGGCAATCAGTCATGTCAGACATGTTTCTGAGGTTTTGCCAAGGTAAGAACAGCAAACATAACATGATGAATGCTACTCTACAGCAGGGGTGCAACTTTCAATGGGGACAGGGGGGATATGTCCCTGCCACATTCTAAAAGAACATTTTTGTCCCAGTTTGATCATTGGAATGTGATACAAAACATGGCAACGGTGTACTTTAGGACCATGTGGACGCCTCTGAGTGGTCGGGCAGGCTGTTTGCAGAGTTTGTCCAACTGGATTTAGGACCACGGGACACCACTGGCAGGCTGTGTGAAGGCAAAGCTTCTGGAAGGCTGGCTGGACCAGCGTGGGAGACACCCAGTGCTGAGCTAGTATTGTAACTGACATGTAACGTTAGCTAATGTTTCATCCCCTCTAGACTGAGGTGAATGAATAAGCTACATAGTGATTAACTACCACACACATCTGTCAGATAGTGATATGAGGTGGCTATTATTGCTATCTAACAGCAGTTGTTTGTTTGGGAATGTTTTGCAGCCTTTGTCTAACCACATTTCAGAAGTAAATGAACTTGGCAAGCTTTCGCCAGTTGATATACGTTAGCTATTATTTTTGCCTCAATCAAACTAGACTTGAATCAAACAATGAAACCATCGGCCAAATGATTGAAGATTGATATTATGACGTTTTTCAGTGCAATGTGAGTTTTATTAGTCAGTATGTCAATGTAACGTTATTAAGTTTCCCTGCTAATTCCTTACTTTTCACACTGACACAGTACTAAACAGCTCTAACATTACAGTTTTCACTGTCATGGTGCACAGTAGAGGTCTGCGCAGAACAATTTTTTTTATCAGTCCCGCCTGCACCCGCTCCCGCCTGCACTGTCATGGTGCACAGTAGAGCCTGCACCCGCTCCTGCCTGCACCCGCTCCCGAACAATCCCGCCTGCACCCGCTTTTGCACCCACCCCGCCTGCACCCACTCCCGCTCCCGCCTGCACCCGCTCCCGCCTGCACCCGCTCCTGCCTGCACCCACTCCCGCCTGCCTGCACCCGCTCCCGCCTGCACCCGCTCCTGCCTGCACCCGCTCCCCTGCCTGCACCCGCTCCCGCCCCACCTGCTCCCCGCTCCCACCTGCACCCGCTCCTGCCTGCACCCGCTCCCGCCTGCACCCGCTCCTGCCTGCACCCGCTCCCACCCACTCCCGGCTGCACCCGCTCCTGCCTGCACCCACCCCCGCCTGCACCCGCTCCTGCCTGCCCCTGCACCCGCTCCCCCGCTGCCCGCTGCACCCGCTCCTGCCTGCACCCACTCCCGCCTGCCCCACTCCTGCCTGCACCCGCTCCCGCCTGCACCCGCTCCTGCCTGCTCCTGCCTGCACCCGCTCCCGGCTGCACCCGCTCCTGCCTGCACCCACTCCCGCCTCCTGCACCCGCCTCCCACTCCCGCCTGCACCCGCTCCCCTGCCCCACTCCCGCCTGCACCCGCTGCCCCGCTCCCGCCTGCACCCACTCCCGCCTGCACCCGCTCCCGCCTGCACCCGCTCCCGCCTGCACCCGCCTGCACCCACGTGCACATGATCTTGCAGGTATGGCTCCTGAACAACTTTATCTTGGCCAGTTCGCAGTTGTAAATGAGAACTTGTTCTCAGCTGGCCTACCTGGTTAAATAAAGGTGAAATAAAAAATAGAAAAATCAAAACAGGAAGCAGCAATAATGATGACAGTGACGTTTTGCATAGTCCTATAGGATATAACCTACCTTTTAGGAGGATGATTTGCAGGCAGAGACAAATAAATGTGTAATCCATATCTACTGAAAATGAAAAGGCTCAATACCTGCTCACCACAGTAGCCTGACCTAGCCTTTTCAATGATGATTACATTTTTTAATTGCACTTCGACTCACTTTGGTAGAGCTCCCTTCACTTCTTTTCATTATCAATATTTATTTACAGACACTGCAGTAAACCACAGTCTAATCATATTTAAGTTAATTTCATATTCAAGTTAACTGAAATGTGATTCTCTGCCCAAGTAGGCAGCCTACTTTATTTCAATGAGACGACACGCCCAACTAGGAGGTAGGCCACTGAAGTTGAAGCAGTGAATTCTGAGTGTGTGAATAATGAGAAGAACACATGCTTTAATACAATAGGTAGGCTAATGCATACAAAGCAGAAAGAGGACCGTTTCAAAATAATCTATGGGACAACAAAAATATTTGAGTCCCAAAGTTGTCTGTCTGACATGCCGCCCGCAGCATGAAAAATGCAGACCGCAAACGCAATGATCTCTGTCGGGATCCGCAGGCATCCAGCGGGAATGCAGCCCTCTAGTGCAGTCAGTACACAACACTATGCTCATCATGTCTTAGCAGGATTAGATGGTGACAGGGGTCCCAGCAGGGTCAAACAGCCAGGGAAGACCAGTCTATGGAGCTCAGGTGAATTTTGCAGTATATTCAGTGAATGATACAAAGTTCCATTTTGTATCGCTGGGTAGACCTACAGTAGCTATAGGACAGCAGCTAAAAATGAAAGCTACAGTCAGGGATCTGGGAATAATGGTCATTTCAATTATTGAACCATTGATTATATTCTTGGATAATATAATGTACAGTTGAAGTTGGAAGTTTACATTCACTTAGGTTGGAGTCATTAAAACTCGTTTTTCAACCACTCCACAAATGTCCTCTGGTCTGATGAAACAAAAATAGAACTGTTTTTCCATAATGACCATCGTTATGTTTGGAGGACAAAGGGGAGGCTTGCAAGCCGAAGAACACCATCCCAACCGTGAAGCATGGGGGTGGCAGCATCATGTTGTGGGGGTGCTTTGCTGCAGGAGGTACTGGTGCACTTCACAAAATAGATGGCAGCATGAGGAACGAAAATTCTGTGGATATATTCAAGCAACATCTCAAGACATCAGTCAGGAAGTTACAGCTTAGTCGCAAATGGGTCTTCCAAATGGACAATGACCCCAAGCATACTTCCAAAGCTGTGGCAAAATGGCTTAAGGACAACAAAGTCCAGGTATTGGAGTGGCCATCACAAAGCCCTGACCTCAATCCTATAGAACATTTGTGGGCAGAACTGAAAAAGCGGGTTCGAACAAGGAGGCCTACAAACCTGACTCAGTTACACCAGCTCTGTCAGGAGGAATGTGACAGGCTACCCAAAACGTTTGACCCAAGTTAAATCATTTTAAGGCAATGCTACCAAATACTAATTGAGTGTATGTCAACTTCTGACCCACTGGGAATGTGAGGAAAGAAATAAAAGCTGAAATAAATCATTCTCTCTACTATTATTCTGACATTTCACATTCTTAAAATAAAGTGGTGATCCTAACTGACCTAAGACAGGGCATTCTTACTAGGCTTAAATGTCAGGAATTGTGAAAACTGAGTTTAAATGGATTTGGCTACGGTGTAAGTAAACATCCGACTTCAACTGTATAAATGTACACCAAGGTCATTCTTTGTCATGCCTCATTTTAGGAGGATCAGATGGTGACAGGGGTCTCAGCAGAGTCAGGCAGCCAGGGAAGACCAGTCTGTGACAGACCTGAGGTGAATTTTTGCAGATACAACACTTTATTGTCTCTGTCCAGCAAACACTGGACAAGCCAGATGATATTTTTTAAGACAGTCTGAAAAACCTCCAAAGTTGATTTCCAAATTGTATCAATGGCTAATAGAGGCTTTTCCCGATGACACAAAACATGTAAACCAAACATGTGAGGAAGACCTGGGAAATGCTATCTAAATCTTAAAGCCCCTGATGGTGAATGGACACAGATATGTTAGTCATGTTCATATAATCTCAGACATAAATTATTGCAGTTTAAGACCATCCATAGAACATTCTAAACTCAGCTAAACAAGAAACATCCTCTCACTGTCAACTGCGCTTATTTTCAGCAAGCTTAACGTGTAAATATTTGTATTCAACAACTGAGACATAAACTGAACAAGTTCCACACACATGTGACTAACAGAAAAGGAATAATGTGTCCCTGAAAAAAAGGGGGGGTCAAAATCAAAAGGAACATTCAGTATCTGGTGCCCCTGGCCACCAGCTGCATTAAGTACTGTGGTGCATCTCCTTCTCATGGACTGCACCAGATGTGCCAGTTCTTGCTGTGAGATGTTACCCCACTCTTCCACCACGGCACCTGCAAGTTCCCGGACATTTCTGCAGGGAATGGCCCTAGCCCTCACCCTCCGATCCAACAGGTCCCAGATGTGTTCAATGGGATTGAGATCCGGGCTCTTCGCTGGCCATGGCAGAACACTGACCTTCCTGTCTTGCAAGAATTCACGCACAGAATGAGCAGTATGGCTGGTGGCATTGTCATGCTGGAGGGTCATGTCAGGATGAGCCTGCAGGAAGGGTACCACATGAGGGAGGAGGATGTCTTCCCTGTAACGCGCAGCGTTGAGGTTGCCAGCAACGACAACAAGCTCAGTCCGATGATGCTGTGACACACCGCCCCAGACCATGACGGACCCTCCACCTCCAAATCAATACCGCTCCAGAGTACAGGTCTCAGTGTTACGCTCATTCCTTCGATGATAAATGCGAATCTGACCATCAGCCCTGGTGAGACAAAACCGTGACTCGTCAGTGAAGAGCACTTTTTGCCAGTCCTGTCTGGTCCTGCGACGGTGGGTTTGTGCCCATAGGCGACGTTGTTGCCGGTGATGTCTGGTGAGGACCTGCCTTACAACGGGCCTACAAGCCCTCAGTCCAGCCTCTCTCAGCCTATTGTGGACAGTCTGAGCACTGATGGAGGGATTGTGCATTCCTGGTGTAACTCGGGCAGTTGTTGTTGCCATCCTGTACTTGTCCCGCAGGTGTGATGTTCGGACGTACCGATCCTGTGCAGGTGTTGTTACACGTGGTCTGCCACTGCGAGGACAGGTCTCCCTGTAGTGCTGTCTTAGGTGTCTCACAGTACGGACATTGCAATTTATTGCCCTGGACACATCTGCATTCCTCATGCCTCCTTGCAGCATGCCTAAGTCATGTTCACGCTGATGAGCAGGGACCCTGGGCATCTTTCTTTGTGTGTTTTTCAGAGTCAGTAGAAAGGCCTCTTTAGTGTCCTAAGTTTATATAACTGTGACCGTAATTGCCTACCGTCTGTAAGCTGTTAGTGTCTTTAAGACCGTTCCACAAGTGCATGTTCATTAATTGTTTATGGTTCATTGAACAAGCATGGGGAACAGTGTTTAAACCCTTTACAATGAGGATCTGTGAAGTTATTTGGATTTTTATAAATGATCTTTTTTGCTGATCTTATCTTATCTCAGTATGTCTACAGATTCTCCCTTTCCCTGTTTTTGTTTGATTCGAAATGTTGATACTGTTATCAGAAGAAACTTTGTAACCCAGCATTTATACTGGCTAATACATGCATTGCCATTAATTGGAAGGTTGGTTATCCTCCCACAATGTATGGAAGAAATGTTAAGTTATGTACAGTATCACTAGAATTGTTTTAAGACTAAGGGTATACTGTGCAACTTTCATAAGGTCTGAATGCCTTATATGGAATACTGTACGACAAAAGGAGTCTGTATTGAAAACATGCCCATGTCAGGGGAGATACCTATTTAGGCAATCCTTAGCTGCTGGGCTGCTCAGTTCTGGCCCTGGGGGTCTGCTGTACTGTTGTCACTCTGGCATTCGCCTAACACACATGAAAGCTGAGTGGGGGGTGTTGGTTTGGGGCGTTACAGGGCCGAGGACACCTAGGGACGGGGTGACCCAGCTATATTGTGTGCAAGTAAAAAGAGCTCTACAGTACTATTAGGCCTGTGATATGAATTATATGGAGGGTGTACTGTTTCTGTGTGTTAATGTGGAGGTGTATGTGTGTTTTCATTCAACTCTTGTTTTCCAAACCTTTCCCTTGAGACAAAGAAAAGATGGGAAGGAAGTTGTGTTGGGCAAAGAGTTGAGTTATTGACTAGACTGGTGGGGGTCTGGCGTGCAGGCGGCTTGGGTTGGATGTCTTAAAGACTAAAGTTGTCTTTGTACTTCATTTGTGAGAGTTGTTCATTTTTAGGCCATTTTTTTTTTAGTTTTTTTTTTAAAACAAATCTAAATATATTTTAGATTTTAGATTCTTCAAAGTAGCCACCCTTTGCCTTGATGACAGCTTTGCTCACTCTTGGCATTCTCTCAACCTGCTTCATGACACACACACACAAATGATGCAGACAATTACATTGATGGAAGCCACAATCTATCTGCAATATTAAAGCTGATCTACACCCTAAAAAAATGAAATAAAAACTTCTGTTTTGTTGTTTAGTCCAATGAGAATTTTAAAAACCTTATTTATCCCTCAGGGTCAACTACTTTGGCCACGTGAGTCAGCAGCAGCAACAACAACAACAACAACAGCAGCAGCAGCAGCAGCAACAACAACAACAACAAACCACAACTGATATACTACACACAGCAAATTCAATGAGTAATTCCTGTCATCTTACCTGTCAGTGGTTTCCTAACCACATGGAGTGCTGATGTGTTGATAAGGGTCTTCCTGTCATCTTACCTGTCAGTGGTTTCCTAACCACATGGAGTGTTGATGTGTTGATAAGGGTCTTCCTGTCATCTTACCTGTCAGTGGTTTCCTAACCACATGGAGTGTTGATAAGGGTCTGATGTGTTTTCCTAACCACATGATATGTGTTGATAAGGGTCTTCCTGTCATCTTTACCTGTCAGTGGTTTCCTAACCACATGGAGTGTTGATGTGTTGATAAGGGTCTTCCTGTCATCTTACCTGTCAGTGGTTTCCTAACCACATGGAGTGCTGATGTGTTGATAAGGGTCTTCCTGTCATCTTTACCTGTCAGTGGTTTCCTAACCACATGGAGTGTTGATGTGTTGATAAGGGTCTTCCTGTCATCTTACCTGTCAGTGGTTTCCTAACCACATGGAGTGCTGATGTGTTGATAAGGGTCTTCCTGTCATCTTACCTGTCAGTGGTTTCCTAACCACATGGAGTGTTGATGTGTTGATAAGGGTCTTCCTGTCATCTTTACCTGTCAGTGGTTTCCTAACCACATGGAGTGCTGATGTGTTGATAAGGGTCTTCCTGTCATCTTACCTGTCAGTGGTTTCCTAACCACATGGAGTGCTGATGTGTTGATAAGGGTCTTCCTGTCATCTTACCTGTCAGTGGTTTCCTAACCACATGGAGTGTTGATGTGTTGATAAGGGTCTTCCTGTCATCTTACCTGTCAGTGGTTTCCTAACCACATGGAGTGCTGATGTGTTGATAAGGGTCTTCCTGGTATTACCGGCTTGGTGTGAAAATAGCACACTGTTGATCCCACTGGACAGGAAATCAGTATATCCTGCATCCTCTATTCGTGTATTTAAAATGTATGTAGCTCTGTCCTTGTGATGTTCTTGTCCATTAATGTCCTGTATTATGTCATGTTTTGTGTAGACACCAGGAAGAGTAGCTGCTGCTTTTGCAACAGCTAATGGGGATCCTAATACAATTAGAAAATTGTGTCTCAATGGTCTGATTGGGAGTAATAGAGCACACAATGCTATTTAAAGTGTATAGACCAAGGTTGCATCTGAAATTGCACCCTATTCCCTATATAGTGCACAGCTTTTGACTAGAGTCCTGTACACTATAGAGGGAATAGGGTGCCATTTAAAACACACATAAGCGTTCATTGTGGATACATTCTTAATGCTATGATAGAAAGAACTGAGATGAAGGATAGTCCACAGTGTGTACTATGTGTTTCACTATGGTACCCTACATAAAAAGCTATCCGTTCAAAGTACAGCACGTGTGTACATTAACACTTAGGTTAAGTTAGGTAATGTTGCGATAGTGGTGTGTAATCACAGGTCAATACAACTACAGAGTGTGTGTTGGGGTCGGGGGATGTGTACTGAAGCATGTTTGCACAGTAAGGTCACCCGTTGACTAACCTCAAACCAAGGAGACGGGTTCAGACACACACACACACACACACACACACACACACACACACACACACACACACACACACACACACACACACACACACACACACACACACACACACACACACACACACACACACACACACACACACACACACACACACACACACACACACACACACACACACACACAGTCATACAGCAAATCAAAGTGTACATTAGCTTTGGGGTGGAAGTTGGAAAATCTTGTATGACTCAGTACGTGGTTAGCATCCCTCTCGTTCTCTCCGGATCCATTCCTCTCTCTCTCTTCATCCCTCTCTCATTCTCTCCGGATCCATCCCTATCTCTCTCTTCATCCCTCTCTCGTTCTCTCCGGATCCGTCCCTCTCTCTCTCTTCATCCCTATCTCGTTCTCTCCGGATCCATCCCTCTCTCTCTCTCTCTGTTTCTCCTAACCTGAACTATCACACCATCTATTTCCCTTCATCCCCTCACCCCCTATTTCTCTCCTTCCATCTCTCTCTCTCTCTCTCTGTTTCTCCTAACCTGAACTATCACACCATCTATTTCCCTTCATCCCCTCACCCCCTATTTCTCTCCTTCCATCTCTCTCTCTCTTTCTCCTGACCCTAATACTCACTGTAAAAATGCTCACTGGGAAAGGGCTTGTAAGTAAGCATTTCATGCTAAAGTCTACATCTGTTGTATTCGGCACATGTGACAAATATAACTTGACTCTCCCTCCATCCCTCTCTTTCCCTCACCTCTTTCATCACCCCCTCTCCCTTCCCCTCTCCCTGCATCCCACTATCTCTCTCTGTTTTCCCCCTCATCCCTCACCCCCTCTCCCTCTTTCTCTCCCTGCATCTCTCTCTCTCTCCCTCTGTCTGTTTCTCCTAACCTGACCCTGGCTCTCCCTCTCTACAACACTCTACTCGCCTGCACTAGAGCTCTTTATACTAATCCTTATCCTGGAGTTGGACAGGGAGCCAAAGTTCACATTATGAGAGTTTGAGTAACAACCCAAAAAAAACAACACTAACATTTACTCTGGCTAACCACTGTGGGGAGGAGAGAGAGAGAGAGTGAGTGGGCGTTTGTGTGTGTGTGTGTGAGAGAGAGAGAAAAAGCATAACTTGTTTATTGATCAAGTGGATACACTGACTTTCTGTATGGGAGGATAGGATACGAACCGCAAAGGCAGGGGTAACATATAAACTTGTCTTTCACACCCACCAACAGGCCTGTAGCAGAGTCACAACCACCAGCCAGATGGTCTTACCAGCAAAGAACCATGTAACAACTGGAACAACGTCTGATTGAAATTATGTTTGTGTGAAAAAAATCACTGCAGGATAAACAGATTTTCTGCTGAATAACAAGCTCAGGAAACAATATTGCCTTTGTCCTCACACTAAGGTGACTGTCCACATATTGAGTACAGAGAGAGAGAGAGATCCTATTCTAATTATACCAGGAACTGGGATGGAAAATTGTCATGAGATGTCCTCCAAGTATAGAGTTAACATTGTCCAAACTAACCCAAACTGTCTAGAACCTCTTTTGTCCAAAGCTCTTCTGAGAAAGATCATACCCACCATAGAAGTAGATTATACTGTCTCATATACCATGGCTATCGGCCAATCAGCATTCAGGGCTGGAACCAGCCAGTTTATAAAAGGCCATTGAACACAGACAATAGGAGGATTCAACAAGACGTATGCAGATTAGAGCAGAACTTGGTCTAAAGAGCCTGAAGTATGGGCTTATTATTGACCGCCATTCACCATCTATGGGTTGTGTACCATAGAAAAGTGATTGTAAAATACCATAGTCCTACAGTATCAAAATGTAAAGCCTTTTCATTGTGGATTATGTACCCCCTTATCTTCCTCGCCCCCATCCATTCTGGAATTTTCATCAAACGTTCTCTGCACTGTTCTGGAATGTTTATCTAATGTTCTCTGGACGGTAGCCAGATTGGATTACAATGGATGTAATCAGCATTGTGCCAGGATCACACTGAGGCTGTACTCTGTCTAAATGAGTTGTGTGGCACACGCCCTGAACAATAGGGGTCAACAAAACGTCTCTTCTCCGACCCCCCCCCCCCCTCTCTCTCATTCATAGTTTCCTACGAACACCCTCTATATCCTCAAATATCCCTGACATACACGCTATTGTCTCCCTTCTGCAAAAACAACAATCTGTCAAACAACATCATCTTTAAAAAAATGACCGAATCCAAGTCCATGGCTATTTTAGCATTGCCAAGGAAACCATCCATGCTATACAGATCTGCTATCTTAGTTTGACCAGTTTCTTACAGCAGGAAAATGCACTGAGTCAAACTCATTCCACGGAGGGCTGGGTGTCTGCAGGTTTTCGCTCCTCCCTTATACTTAATTGATCACTTAAGGTCACTGGTTAGCAAGGAACTCCCCTCACCTGGTTGTCTAGGTCTTAATTGAAAGGAAAAACCAAAAACCAGAGGACACTAGGCCCTCCATGGAATGAGTTGGACACCCCTGCACTGAGCATACAAAACATTAGGAACACCTTCCTAATATTGAATTACACCCCCTTTTGCCCTCAGAACAGCCTCAATTCATCAGGGCATGGACTCTACAAGGTGATGAAAGCGTTCCACAGGGATGCTGGCCCATGTTGGCTCCAATGCTTCCCACAGTTGTGTCAAGTTGGCTGGATGTCCTTTGGGTGGTGGACCATTCTTGATACACAGGAAACGGTTGAGTATTAAAAAAACAGCAGCGTTGCAGTTCTTGACACACACCAGTGCACCTGACACCTACTACCAAACCCCGTTCAAAGGCACTTCAATCTTTTGTTTCTCCCATTCACCATCTGAATGGCACCAATCCATGTCTTATTAAAATGTCTCATGGCTTAAACATCCTTCTTTAACTTGTCTCCTCCCCTTCATCTACACTGACTGAAGGGGATTTAACAAGGGACATCAATAAGGGATCACAGCTTTCACCTGGTCAGTCTGTGTCATGGAAAGAGAAGGTGTCCCTAATGTTTTGTACACTCAGTGTAGTCATGCTCAACAGGAAATGTGAATTATTGGTTGATACATTTTTGTTCGGGCAAATCTAGTTTGAAATGTTAAAGTGGGGTTTCAAACTTTATAAGCCTTTTAAAACTTGAATACACACATGTTTGCATTTCTGAATTGGCTCCATTTAATAATGCAGTGTACACATCTTTTTATAGATGTTCAGTGACGAAGGGTTGTTGAAATATTAAGGAGGGTTTGTGTATATATGTGCAAGGATGACATGTGTCTGTGTGTGAGGAAGGGGGTAGAAGGGGTGGGGGGTATATGTTGCGTAATCCACCGTGTCTGAGTACTTATGTAAGCGTGTACGTCTGTGAAGAGAGAAGTCAACGGTCCAATGGATATAGATGGCCTACTTTTAGGAGGGACGGGAGAGCGGCAGAGAGAGTGAATGCAGGGTACTATGCATACTTATGGCATTGTCAGAAGTCTAGAACATTCCTCTGGATGGAGAGTGTGTGTGTGTGTGTGTGTGTGTGTGTGTGTGTGTGTGTGTGTGTGTGTGTGTGTGTGTGTGTGTGTGTGTGTGTGTGTGTGTGTGTGTGTGTGTGTGTGTGTGTGCGTGCGTGCGTGCGTGCGTGCGTGCGTGCGTGCGTGCGTGCGTGCGTGCGTGCGTGCGTGCGTGCATACTCAGCACATTCTCAGGAGTCCATAGAACCTTCCTCGGGCTGTGCTGCTGGTTCTGTAGTGTCTGTGACGTCATCATAACATGACATCAGAGGCTTGTTGTCTTCATAACATGACATCAGAGGTCTGTTGTCTTCATAACATGACATCAGAGGTCTGTTGTCTTCATAACATGACATCAGAGGTCTGTTGTCTTCATAACATGACCATGATGTGACATAACATATGGAGGGGTAACATAACATGGTAACTTTGCATTGCTACAGTAGACTGACTGGTGCAGTACAGGAACTACTAGTATTGAAAGAGTGATATTTCACAAAACAAAATATGATTTGATGCACACACAGTATATCTCTATTTGATGATAGGATCTAGTGTAAAAATGTTTTACCCAAAAATCTATTTTCCTTTCAGTCAATCAATTAAATGTATTTTGTAAAGCCCTTTTTAAGTCAGCAGTTTTTACGTCAGCAGTATACAGATACTCAGCCTAAAACCCCAAAGAGAAAGCTATGCCTGTCCCTTATCCTGCATTCAAACAGTTGTTGTTATTGTTTCTAAGCTCTGCCATACCCGACCAGCAACTCTCCAATGATCTGGGTCAGGTCACACTAGGACAACTAGTAAACAACTTCCCGTCACTTCCTAGTACTGATCCTCTTACAGACTGGGGTTGCCTGGCAACTAGCCTCTGTAGGGCAGGACAGTGGAACACTTGCGAGAAAGTAGTACCATAGATGCTCTTATAATGCCCCTTGATACTTACAGGCTATGGAAGTACTTAGAACCCAGAGTAAAAATATATAAAGGATACATATTTGATAAGTGAGCTTTTAGTCAACTCAGTCTCCCATTGTTGGTGCTGTTTGGATGCAATTACAGGGCCAGTTCAGTGAAAATGTTGATTTGCCTGTGTTTTATAAATATTTCCCCACTATGAGGTTGGTATAATACTGTGAAATTGTGAAATGAATGATATTGCCCATTTAGCTGTTTGAAAAGTCAGCTTGTTTTGCCTGGGTGGGGTTTTGGTTACATCACCAGGCGGTGTAAGTTAAAAGAAAGTTTGCCCTCCTCTCTGCCAATAACAGCTGGTGTCAGGTTGCATATCCTCTACCACCAGGCTCCTCCAATTAGGCCCCTCACTCAGACCACTCTCAGACAGTCCAAGCTAAATTCTTGCTTGAGAAATTGCTTTTTGCTAAGAAGCTATTTTTGTTTCTTTTTGATGTTTTATTAAAAACATTCACAGTAAGGTACTTCATTGTCACCCAGAAATGATTTGATATTGCGTTAAAAAAAGAAGGTTTTAGTGTGTCTCTAACTACGTGCTCAGCGAGGGAAGTGTAGAGTTTCCAGGAAGTGTAGCAGTAGGCGATGTACTGTATGTGACATGAGGTACATCATGTTCCAATGGGTAACGGGAAGCATTTTGCTGTGGCAAGCATTTCACTTCACCTGCAATAACATCTCCTAATATGTATATGTGACCAATAACATCTCCTAATATGTATATGTGACCAATAACATCTCCTAATATGTATATGTGACCAATAACATCTCCTAATATGTATATGTGACCAATAACATCTCCTAATATGTATATGTGACCAATAACATCTCCTAATATGTATATGTGACCAATAACCAATAACATCTCCTAATATGTATATGTGACCAATAACATCTCCTAATATGTATATGTGACCAATAACATCTCCTAATATGTATATGTGACCAATAACATCTCCTAATATGTATATGTGACCAATAACATCTCCTAATATGTATATGTGACCAATAACATCTCCTAATATGTATATGTGACCAATAACATCTCCTAATATGTATATGTGACCAATAACATCTCCTAATATGTATATGTGACCAATAACATCTCCTAATATGTATATGTGACCAATAACATCTAATATGTATATGTGACCAATAACATCTCCTAATATGTATATGTGACCAATAACATCTCCTAATATGTATATGTGACCAATAACATCTCCTAATATGTATATGTGACCAATAACATCTCCTAATATGTATATGTGACCAATAACATCTCCTAATATGTATATGTGACCAATAACATCTCCTAATATGTATATGTGACCAATAACATCTCCTAATATGTATATGTGACCAATAACATCTCCTAATCTCCTAATATGTATATGTGACCAATAACATCTCCTAATATGTATATGTGACCAATAACATCTCCATAATATGTATATGTGACCAATAACATCTCTCTAATATGTATATGTGACCAATAACATCTCCTAATATGTATATGTGACCAATAACATCTCCTAATATGTATATGTGACCAATAACATCTCCTAATATGTATATGTGAATATGTATATGTGACCAATAACATCTCCTAATATATATGTGACAATCATCTCCTAATATGTATATGTGACCAATAACATCTCCTAATATGTATATGTGACAATAACATCTCTAATATGTATATGTGACCAATAACATCTAATATGTATATGTGACCAATAACTAATAATATGTATATGTGACCAATAACATCTCCTAATATGTATATGTGACCAATAACATCTCCTAATATGTATATGTGACCAATAACATCTCCTAATATGTATATGTGACCAATAACATCTCCTAATATGTATATGTGACCAATAACATCTCCTAATATGTATATGTGACCAATAACATCTCCTAATATGTATATGTGACCAATAACATCTCCTAATATGTATATGTGACCAATAACATCTCCTAATATGTATATGTGACCAATAACATCTCCTAATATGTATATGTGACCAATAACATCTCCTAATATGTATATGTGACCAATAACATCTCCCAATAATATGTATATGTGACCAATAACATCTCTCCTAATATGTATATGTGACCATAACATCTCCTAATAATATGTATATGTGACCAATAACATCTCCTAATATGTATATGTGACATCTCCTAATAACATCTCCTAATATGTATATGTGACCAATAACATCTCCTAATATGTATATGTGACCAATAACATCTCCTAATATGTATATGTGACCAATAACATATGTATATGTGACTCCTAATATGTATATGTGACCAATAACATCTCCTAATATGTATATGTGACCAATAACATCTCCTAATATGTATATGTGACCAATAACATCTCCTAATATGTATATGTGACCAATAACATCTCCTAATATGTATATGTGACCAATAACATTTGATTTGATTTGAAAACATGTTTCATTCATTTAGTTACCTAACATCTCCTAATATGTGTTAATGTACTGTGTTCTGTTTGAGGAAGGAAAACAGGAAAAGGAATACGTTTGACAGGAAGGGTAAGGGTTGAGGGTTAGGGTTAGGGCTGAGGCTAATAACATCTCCTAATATGGGTTAGGGTTAGGGAAATGGCTGGGGTTAGGGTTAGGGTTAGCGCTGAGGCTAGGGTTAGGGTTAGCGCTGAGGCTAGTAGGGTTAGGGTTAGGGAAATGGCTGGGGTTAGGGGTAGGATGATTCTCCAAGAACACCAGGGAGAATTGTCACTTGTTTTCCCCTTTCTGCAGATTCTTTGTGCAGAGTGAGAGAAAAGACAGAGAAAGAGAGTTGAATACATGTATTCATTCATTTGAGGGGCAGTATGCATAGAGTCTGTTGGGACACTGAGTTCCAAGTCTTCCCTTACATCACCCCTCGTGGCACGTGTTGGGTTGTTTGTGTGTGTGTGTGTGTGCACGTGTGTGTGTGTGCATTTGTGATTTTCTTCTCTTTTTTCGGTTAATTTTTCTGTTTGTTTAAGAGATAACGAGAGAAAAAGAGAGAAGGGAGGGTGTAGGGAAAAGGTGGCATTATGGGCCATGACACAGTCTCTGTTCTCAAACTACCTCCTATATCCCTCTCTGCCTCCCTCCATTCCTCCTCTCTCCTTCCATCCCTCCTTCCCTCGGTTTTATCCTCAAAGAGTCTTACACTACATGACTATCAATGACAGGGCCGTAACATGAGATAATACGATGATGAATTATTTATTCTCTGCCCAGCTCAACACATCTGTAGTGGGTTGGGTTCCAACAGATCCCTCAGAACATTTGGAAGGTTTGGGTTCCAACAGAACACTTGGAACTCTTTCATCAGTTCTCATGCCAGGGTGTCTGTGTCTGTGTCTGTGCCTCACCCTAACTCAACTCTTATCTTGCCTCACCCCCTGGCCCAGCTTCACTCTCTTTAGGTTAGCATCGGCCCTACCAGGGTTGAGCACATTCAGGAAGTAAACTGAAATTCAAATTCAATAATGGAAAAAAGTACATTTATTTTGAATGATTTGTCAAACAACTGAAAAGGATAAGCTATTTATTTAAAAAATGGTTTAATTTATGAAGTTTAAATTCAAACAATTTCCTGAATTAAATGACTTCAATTTGAATTGTCTCCAACCCTGGCTCTTACAGTAACCAACAGTAACCAACAGGTACACATACTGAGGTCAGCCTTCTCATCCCTGGGTGCTATGTCAACATTGCACCATTTGGCAAATACCAATAGTTTATGTCTTTGAGACAGTGCGTCCAGTGTAATCATTGATCATGAGTGGGGGACTTTTTGAGTGGGCAAATGTTTGTATTAGGCCTACTGTATGTAGGCCTACTGCTACTGTATGTAGCTACTGCCTACTGTGTATGTAGGCTACTGTGTAGGCCTACTGCCTACTGTATGTGTGCTTTTCCAATGTAGCACAAGAGTAGATATCTGGCTTTGACATTAGTCCACTTAGGCCTACCTATAAATCTATGGAAATAGATAACCTGACCCTGCATCAACTTTGACCCTGCTTCACCCCTGACCCCGCTTCTAACTAAGGCCTACATGCTCCGGTCCGCATCTCTCCTACAGTAACAAACAGGTACAAATACAGACATCGGACTTCTTATCCCTTGATGTTCTGTCAATATCACACTGACCCATTATGAGCAGTAATCATCAATATGATGAAGCTTAGATGTCAGTTCACTGACCCTTTTAAATAAATAAAAACACTATTTATAAAAAAATATGTGTTCAAAAGTTTGTGTTCAAACTGTGATCCGAATACGATGAGATGTGAACAAACAGACCGATGTGAGTTTTAGATCACATTATCATGTGGATTTGGAATCCAATGTGGTCTGTTATGATGGTGAGAGACAACAGTCTGTACGAATGAGAGTGGGCGTGTGAGAGAAAGAAAGATGGACGGAGGGAAAGAGAGAAAAAGAGATTGAGTGTGAGAGAGAGATAAACAAACATAGAGATGAGCTCCATCTGACATAATGTGGGTGAATCACCACAGTGCGGCTGGGTTATGTAAAGAGATACCCTCTCTCTCTCTCTCTCTCTCTCTCTCTCTCTCTCTCTCTCTCTCTCTCTCTCTCTCTCTCTCTCTCTCTCTCTCTCTCTCTCTCTCTCTTTCTCTCTTTCTCTCTCTCTCATCCCTCCTGCCTGCCTGCCTGCCAGTAGAACAGAACACAACCGCTCTGTGAATAACACCATCTGACCAACAGCAAACACAGTCAAGTCCATGGGCACCATCACATTCAGCAGATGCCCAGATGTGGACCACAGCAATGCAATGCAGCCATCTCCCCATTCTCTTGTTGGTGCTAGTTCTGCCCATCAGCAAGGGAGACTATGTTAGGGCTGTGGTCAATGCCACCGTACTTGACTCCAAAGGCAATCTAACTCAAACTGTAACCAAGGACAATGGCTTGTATGGCTACAATTCACCACAATTGGAGCGGAAAGGAATCGCGATGGCACCTGCACCGAATCATGGAGTGGTGGAACGCCAGGGCTGTGACCCCTACACACACTTACTGGTTCCCCCCGGACAGGACACTGGGTGGCCCTGCTGCAGCGTGGCAACTGCACCTTCAAGAAAAAGATATTCAATGCCCCCGTTGTGCTCGTCCACAACAACAGCTCCCAGGAGGCCACCGTCCTAATGGCCCATGAAGGTACGGCTGATACGGTGGCTGTGATGACCACCGAGTATACGGCAAGGAGATGGTGGGCCGGCTAGAGAGGAACCTGGCAGTGCTGGTGACCGTCGTGGTGGGCTGGCGCGGCTCGGCCAAGAACATCAACTTCTCCACTAGAGGAAGTGGAGGCTACACCACGTTCGTTACTGCCATATCTTTGTGCTTCATACCATTACACCTCTGTTTTACCACTTAGATACTTGAACTACAACCAATCGAACCAACTAAGAAGTGATGTACTTGATATGCAGTGGTGGAACTAGAGTTTGGGTGGCAAGTGGGTGGCCAAGGCTACGTCAGGGGGTCCATAGACCATGACAGAAAATGAGTGTGTAACCCTAACCTGGCATCTAAGGAGCGTGAATGAATCCTATGATTGCTGATTAGAGGTAGAAGTGATAATTGACTTAACCTGGAGTTCTTCAATGTGACAGATAGTGGTCCTAAAGGGTTACTTCACTAGAATTCTTTAACATGAATAGTCAGTGCCTCTACCTTGGAACTGCAGCTCAATTTCTTTCTTTCTTTCTTACTTTCTTTCTTTCTTTCTTTCTTTCTTTTTCTCTCTCTCTCTCTCTCTCTCCCTCTCTCTCTCTCTCTCTCTCTCTCTCTCTCCTCTCTCTCTCTCTCTCTCTCTCTCTCCCTCTCTCTCTCTCTCTCTCTCTCTCTCTCTCTCTCTCTCTCTCTCTCTCTCTCTCTCTCTCTCTCACTCTCTCTCTCTCTCACTCACACACACACACACACACACACACACACACACACACACACACACACACACACACTCTCACACACACACACACACACGCACACACGCACACACACACACAGTATTCATATTTTGGAGAGACTTAAGGTCACTCTGTTGTCATTAATATATAATCTGAGTCTATAAGTGTTGAACATCCAAAATGGTTTCAGAAAACAAAGCTCAAGCACCAAGGAGATAAGATGCATTTGTGTGTTACATAAATTACATAGTTTATTTATTTAAAATAGTACATTTACAAAAAACACACTGCAATTTGGCATACCAGGTATCAAGCAGAAACGAGTTGAAAAATAAAAATAATTTTGGTGTCCATCAATATTACAAACGTACAGTATCATATTTATGCTCATATATATTATGTTAACTAATATCAAAGACAATTCGCCTAATCAAGACCAAATGAAATCTGTGTGACATGATACCCTTTGGATGGATCATTTTAGAATGTCAGTGTACTAGCTAGTACACAGTGCAGGTTTTAATCATGACCAGAGGGTCCACCTATGTGCCAAACTATCCTAGGTAGATTTAAAACAGCATAATTCTGCGGTTCTGTTTCACAAACTCATCCATGTTGAGGGAACGTGTCTCCTTGACTCAACACTGAGAATTCTGAGGTGACTTAGCCTATAGAACTGAAAAAGTGTGTGTGAGCAAGGAGGCCTACAAACCTGACTCAGTTACACTAGTTCTGTCAGGGGGAATGGGCCAAAATTCCTCCCAACTTATTGTGGGAAGCTTGTGGAAGGCTACCCAAAATGTTTGACCCAAGTTAAACAATTAAAAGGCAATGCTACCAAATACTAATTGAGTGTCTGACCCACTGGGAATGTGATGAAAGAAATAAAAGCTTAAATAAATCATTCTCTCTACTATTATTCTGACATTTCACATTCTTAAAATATAGTGGTGATCCTAACTGACCAAGACAGGGATTTGTACTAGGATTAAATGTCAAGAATTGTGAAACTGAATTTAAATGTATTTGGCTTAAGGTGTATGTAAACTTCTGACTTCAACTGTATTTGAGAATGCTGTTCATTGACTACAGCTCAGTGTTCAACACCATAGTGCCCACAAAGCTCATCACTAAGCTAAGGACCCTGAGACTAAACACCTCCCTCTGCAACTGGATCCTGGCCTTCCTGACGGGCCGCCCCCAGGTGGTAAGGGTAGGGAACAGCATATCTTCCGCGCTGATCCTCAATGCGGGGGGGCCTCAGGGGTGTGTACTTAGTTCCCTCCTGTACTCCCAGTTCACTCACGACTGAGTGGCCAAGCACGATTCCAACACCATCATTACGTTTGCTGACCACACAACAGTGGTAGGCCTGATCACCCACAACGATGAGACAGCCTATAGGGAGGAGGTCAGAGACCTGTAGTGTGGTGCCAGGACAACAACCTCTCCCTCAATGTGAGAAAGACAAAGGAGCTGATCGTGGACTACAAGAAAAGGAGGGCCGAACACGCCCCCATTCACATCGATGGGGCTGTAGTGGAGCGAGTCTGGAGTTTCACGTTCCTTGGTGTCCACATCACCAACAAACTATCATGGTCCTGTTGGGTTCTGAGAATATGAAATATACTTATTCATGTCACTGAGGGAGAGAGGGGTAATGTGTAACGTTTACATTATGTCAGGATATGTTAGTGTTAGCCATCAGGGCACCTATGGGAGGAAAAGAGACACAGTCTGGTACGAGTCAATATGACAGCTGTGAGTTGGGGAGGAGTGAGCACTTTGGGGCAGAGGTCAGGTCAGATGAAGTGAGGAAGAACAGATATCACTAAGGTTTTGACTAGCAACAGAGATGCACTGGCTGTTCAGATGTGTAGGAGGAGACTCAGCAGAGGAGAAAGGGTTAAATATCAGAGCTTGTGTGAATATGTCTTCTGTCTGTCCAGCTGTTTGATCCTCTGGGAATAAACCTGGTTTAAGCTTTCATAGTGTCCGTCGAGTTCTTACTCTGATATTTAGAAACCAACAGTCCAAACACACCAAGACAGTCGTGAAGAGGCACGACAACACCTTTTCCCCCGCAGGAGACTGAAAAGATTTGGCATGGTCCCCAGATCCTCAAAAAGTTCTACAGCTGCAACATCGAGAGCATCCTGACCGGTTTCATCACCGCCTGGTATGGCAACTGCTCGGCATCTGACCGTAAGGCGCTACAGAGGGTAGTGCGTACGGCCCAGTACATCACCGGGGCCAAGCTTTCTGCCATCCATGACCTCTATACCAGGTGGTGTCAGGGGAAGGTCCATAAAATTGTCAAAGACTCCAGTCACTAAAGTCATGAACTGTTCTCTCTGCTACCCCACGGCAAGCGGTACCGGAGAGCCAAGTCTAGGTCCAAAAGGCTCCTCAACATCCTTTACCCCCAAGTCATAAGACTTGCTGAACATTTGATCAAATGGCCACCTGGACTATTTACATTACCCCCCCCCCCCCCTTTTGTTTTTACACTGATGCTACTGGCTGTTTATTATCTGGGACCGAGAGACTGAAAAACAGCTTCTATCTCAAGGCCATCAGACTGTTAAACAGCCACCACTAACATTGAGTGGCTGCTGCCAACACACTGTCATTGACACTGACCCAACTCCAGCCACTTTAATAATGGGAATTGATGGGAAATGATGTAAATATATCACTAGCCACTTTAAACAATGCTACCTTATATAATGTTACTTATCCTACATTATTCATCTCATATGCATACGTATATACTGTACTCTACATCATCGACTGCATCCTTATGTAATACATGTATCACTAGCCACTTTAACTATGCCACTTTGTTTACTTTGTCTACATACTCATCTCATATGTATATACTGTACTCGATACCATCTATTGTATGCTGCTCTGTACCATCACTCATTCATATATCCTTATGTACATATTCTTTATCCCCTTACACTGTGTATAAGACAGTAGTTTTGGAATTGTTAGTTAGATTACTTGTTGGTTATCACTGCATTGTCGGAACTAGAAGCACAAGCATTTCGCTACACTCGCATTAACATCTGCTAACCATGTGTATGTGAATTTGATTTGATTTGATTTGATCTATGCATACTCACTTACCTCACATACTCACTTACCCCTACCTACATGTACAAATTACCATGACTAACCTGTTATTTTATTGTGTTACTTTTATCACATTTTTTACTTTAGTTAATTTAGTAAATATTTTCTTAACTCTATTTCGTTAAAAAAATACAAAATAATAAAACATTTAAAAATGATTTGATGTGTGTGTGTTAAGAATGGTCCAACACACAAAGGACATCCAGCCAACTGGACACAACTGTGTGAAGCATCGGAGTCAACTTGGGCCAGCGTCACTGAGAAACGTTTTCAACACCTTGTAGAATTCATGCCCCGACGAATTGAGGCTGTTCTGAGGGCAAACGCGGGTGCAACTCAACGTTAGGTAGGTGTTCCTAATGTTTTGTCCACTCGGTGTATACGTTATTGCGCTTACACTTGCACTTATCTTTTGTTACTATCACTGACTTTGTTGATATTGTGGAACAGTTTGACTTACTATGACTGTGATATGTGGTTGGCTTACCTACCTTAAGATGAACGCATGAACTAAGTTGCTCTGGATAAGTGTCTGTTAAATGACTAAAAAGCCAAAAAATGTATCACTTCATAATATCCCTATAGAACAGAGACATCTAGTGGTTAAATTATACATTGGCGCTTCAGTCGTAAGTGTACACATTTATTGAATTAACTTACATTTTACTTAGAAATTAGAAACAATTCAATCATCCAGTGAGATTAAAATAAGCAAATGATACAAATAAAACTTCTGAGAAAAGTTTAAAGCACTCAATGACCAAAGTGATATAAAAAGTATGAAGTTATGAATTATATTAATATGAAAAGCCTTGCAAATAAATACATTTATTCAATTGGAAATTATACAAAATTGATCTGCTTGGTGTATTTTCAATGTGGTTCAGTTGACGTGATCTGTCTCCATGAAATTAAGAAACTAGTAACTTTTACCACATGAAAAGTTGATATCTTAACCAAATCTTAACCTTAATTCAAGAAACATCTTAGCCTTAATAAAAAAAATAATCTTTAGATAATTTACAGGAAATATTAAGATCCATAAATATAGTGTTGGATTTTGCAAACAACCCATATTTGTATGAAGTTCCTTATACAATGTTTCAGCCAGAATGACAGTCCCCTGTGACACAGCCTGTATTGACCTTTGAACTTTGTGTACATTTTGGATGCTAATGTTCTAACCTAGTTTTCAGACTGCATTCCACTGGATGTCTCCACTACAAGACCAGCAAGAGGAACTGCCCCTCCCTACCTTCAGGCTATGCTCAAACCCTAAACCCCAACCCGAGTACTCTGTTCTGCCACCTCTGGTCTCTTGGCCCTCCCACCCCTACAGGAGGGCAGCTCCTTCTCAGCCCAGTCAAAGCTCTTCTCTGTCCTAACACCCCAATGGTGGAACCATCTTCAGAAAACATCTGAAACCCTACCTCTTCAAACTTCAAAGACTATTTTAAATAATCCCCCTCCTCACCTCGAGTCCCCCCTCAAAGAAACATTAAAGAAATCCCAAAATCCTGAACCAACACTTGCTCTTGACTCCACCCCCGCCTTTCTATCTCTGACATTGCTGATAACTACTTTATTGAGAAAAAGAGAACTTACTATGACTGTGATATGTGATTGTCCCACCTAACTCTTATTGTAAGTTGCTCTGGATAAGAACGTCTCCTAAATGACTGAAATGTAAATGTTTATTTTTAGTGTTAAGTCAGTCTGTAACTGTAAGACTCTTCGTTACTTTAGCTGTTTATAGTGTGTGGACAACGTGTGTGTGTCCACTGTATATCTTTGAGTAGTGACGCCTCCTCTTCATCCATGATAACCCTACTCTACCTAGTAGTTGCGTGTGCACCGCGTGTGTGTTGATTAGATTAGTGTGCGAGTGAGAGAAAGAGAGATGGAGATAGGAGACGAGAGAGAGAGAGAGAGAGAGAGAGAGAGAGAGAGAGAGAGAGAGAGAGAGAGAGAGAGAGAGAGAGAGAGAGAGAGAGAGAGAGAGAGAGAGAGAGAGAGAGAAAATGAGAACCAGAATGAGAGTGTGTGTAGACAGGTACACACATATTAGTGTGTATGATCTCACACGGCCCCAGTCATACCCATCCTCCACTCCTCTCATCATGTGTGTCTCTTCATGTGCAGGGCCAGGTGGTCTGAGCGGGAGAAGGCTCTCTGACACTGCAGACACACGTAGGGTTTCTGACCCGTGTGTTTACGGTAGTGACGGGTCAACTCGTCCGAACGGGCAAACTTCCACCCACAGCCCTCCCACGTACAGTGGTATGGTTTCTCCCCTATGGAATCAATAGCACACAAAAGCACATTGTTGATCCAATGTGTTGATCATTCATAGTGTAAATTGTATTCTGTTCAATAGGGTTAATGCAATCAAAGATCCTTGGGACGTCCATACCCTAACCCCTATCCTTAACCTAACCCTAACCCAACCTTAACCCTTACCTAACCATTACCTAACCCTAACCCAACCTTAACCCTTACCTAACCATTACCTAACCCTAACCCAACCTTAACCCTTACCTAACCATTACCTAACCCTAACCCAACCTTAACCCTTACCTAACCATTACCTAACCCTAACCCAACCTTAACCCTTACCTAACCATTACCTAACCATTACCTAACCCAACCTTAACCCTTACCTAACCATTACCTAACCCTAACCCAACCTTAACCCTTACCTAACCATTACCTAACCATTACCTAACCCAACCTTAACCCTTACCTAACCCTAACCCAACTTTAACCCTTACCTAACCCTAACCCAACCTTAACCCTTACCTAACCCTTACCTAACCCTAACCCAACCTTAACCCTAACCCAACCTTAACCATTACCTAACCTAACCCAACCTTAACCCTTACCTAACCCTAACCCAACCTTAACCCTTACCTAACCCTAACCCAACCTTAACCCTTACCTAACCCTAACTCAACCTTAACCCTTACCTAACCATTACCTAACCCTAACCCAACCTTAACCCTTACCTAACCATTACCTAACCCTAACCCAACCTTAACCCTTACCTAACCATTACCTAACCCTAACCCAACCTTAACCCTTACCTAACCCTAACCCAACCTTAACCCTTACCTAACCCTAACCCAACCTTAACCCTTACCTAACCCTAATCCAACCTTAACCCTTAACCCTTACCTAACCCTAACCCAACCTTAACCCTTACTTAACCCTAACCCAACCTTAACCCTTACCTAACCCTAACCCAACCTTAACCCTTACCTAACCCTAACCCTAACCCAACCTTAACCATTACCTAACCCTAACCCAACCTTAACCCAACCTTAACCCAACCTTAACCCTTACCTAAACCCTTTCCTTAACTGTTTTACATTTCAACTTCAATGGGTTGACATCAGAGTTGGGACTTCCCAAGGATCGTTTACACTTTTTCTATTCAATAGCCATTACTACTGAAAACCATGAATCATTATTCATCCATATGAAATTGTCCATCATGCAGTTCTGCCTATTATCCATAATGTATTCTAATCCCTAGAATATGCATTAATGCCTCAATATCTGAGTAATGTATTCTTATATCTGTATTCTTACCTGTGTAATGTGTTCTAATCTCTGTATTCTTACCTGTGTAATGTAATCTCTTTATTATTACCTGTGTAATATATTCTAATCTCACCTGTGTAATGTAATCTCTTTATTATTACCTGTGTAATATATTCTAATCTCACCTGTGTAATGTAATCTCTTTATTCTTATCTGTGTAATGTAATCTCTTTATTATTACCTGTGTAATGTAATCTCTTTATTATTACCTGTGTAATATATTCTAATCTCACCTGTGTAATGTAATCTCTTTATTATTACCTGTGTAATATATTCTAATCTCACCTGTGTAATGTAATCTCTTTATTCTTATCTGTGTAATGTAATCTCTTTATTATTACCTGTGTAATGTAATCTCTTTATTATTACCTGTGTAATATATTCTAATCTCACCTGTGTAATGTAATCTCTTTATTATTACCTGTGTAATATATTCTAATCTCACCTGTGTAATGTAATCTCTTTATTCTTATCTGTGTAATGTAATCTCTTTATTATTACCTGTGTAATGTAATCTCTTTATTATTACCTGTGTAATATATTCTAATCTCACCTGTGTAATGTAATCTCTTTATTATTACCTGTGTAATATATTCTAATCTCACCTGTGTAATGTAATCTCTTTATTCTTATCTGTGTAATGTAATCTCTTTATTATTACCTGTGTAATGTAATCTCTTTATTCTTTTCTGTGTAATGTATTCTAATCTCACCTGTGTAATGTATTCTAATCTCTTTATTCTTACCTGTGTAATGTATTCTAATCTCTGTATTCTTATCTGCGTAATGTATTCTAATCTCTTTATTCTTTTCTGTGTAATGTATTCTAATCTCTGTATTTTTAATCCTGTGTAATATATTCTAATCTCACCTATTCTAATCTCACCTGTGTAATGTATTCTAATCTCTTTATTTTTTACCTGTGTAATGTATTCTAATCTCTGTATTCTTATCTGTGTAATGTATTCTAATCTCTTTATTCTTTTTCTGTGTAATGTAATGTAATGTATTCTAATCTCTTTATTTTTTACCTGTGTAATGTATTCTAATCTCTTTATTCTTACCTGTGTAATGTATTCTAATCTCACCTGTGTAATGTATTCTAATCTCTTTATTTTTTATCTGTGTAATGTATTCTAATCTCACCTGTGTAATGTATTCTAATCTCTTTATTCTTACCTGTGTAATGTATTCTAATCTCACCTGTGTAATGTATTCTAATCTCTTTATTTTTTATCTGTGTAATGTATTCTAATCTCACCTGTGTAATGTATTCTAATCTCTTTATTCTTACCTGTGTAATGTATTCTAATCTCACCTGTGTAATGTATTCTAATCTCTTTATTTTTTATCTGTGTAATGTATTCTAATCTCACCTGTGTAATGTATTCTAATCTCTTTATTCTTACCTGTGTAATGTATTCTAATCTCTTTATTTTTACCTGTGTAATGTATTATTCTAATCTCTGTATTTTTATTGTAATTATTCTGTGTAATGTATTCTAATCTCTGTATTCTTATCTGTGTAATGTATTCTAATCTCTTTATTCTTACCTGTGTAATGTATTCTAATCTCTTTATTCTTACCTGTGTAATGTATTCTAATCTCACCTGTGTAATGTATTCTAATCTCTGTATTTTTATCTGTGTAATGTATTCTAATCTCTGTATTCTTATCTGTGTAATGTATTCTAATCTCTGTATTCTTATCTGTGTAATGTATTCTAATCTCTGTATTCTTATTGTGTAATGTAATCTCTTTATTCTTTTCTGTGTAATGTATTCTAATCTCACCTGTGTAATGTATTCTAATCTCTTTATTCTTACCTGTGTAATGTATTCTAATCTCTGTATTCTTATCTGCGTAATGTATTCTAATCTCTGTATTCTTATCTGCGTAATGTATTCTAATCTCTGTATTCTTATCTGTGTAATATATTCTAATCTCACCTGTGTAATGTATTCTAATCTCTGTATTTTTATCTGTGTAATGTATTCTAATCTCTGTATTCTTATCTGCGTAATGTATTCTAATCTCTGTATTCTTATCTGTGTAATGTATTCTAATCTCTGTATTCTTACCTGTGTAATGTATTCTAATCTCTGTATTCTTATCTGCGTAATGTATTCTAATCTCTTTATTCTTACCTGTGTAATATATTCTAATCTCACCTGTGTAATGTATTCTAATCTCTGTATTCTTATCTGTGTAATGTATTCTAATCTCTGTATTCTTACCTGTGTAATGTATTCTAATCTCTGTATTCTTACCTGTGTAATGTATTCTAATCTCTGTATTCTTACCTGTGTAATGTATTCTAATCTCTGTATTCTTACCTGTGTAATGTATTCTAATCTCTGTATTCTTATCTGTGTGTGTAATGTATTCTAATCTCTGTATTCTTATCTGTGTAATGTATTCTAATCTCTGTATTCTTATCTGTGTAATGTATTCTAATCTCTGTATTCTTATCTGTGTAATGTATTCTAATCTCTGTATTCTTATCTGTGTAATGTATTCTAATCTCTGTATTCTTATCTGTGTAATGTATTCTAATCTCTGTATTCTTATCTGTGTAATGTATTCTAATCTCTGTATTCTTATCTGTGTAATGTATTCTAATCTCTGTATTCTTACCTGTGTAATGTATTCTAATCTCACCTGTGTAATGTATTCTAATCTCTGTATTCTTACCTGTGTAATGTATTATAATTGATGCATTCTTACCCATGTAATGTATTTTAATTGATGTTTTCTTACCTGTGTGTGTGCGGAGGTGAGCCTTGAGGTGGGAGCTCTTGGTATAGGTCTTACTACAACCTGAGTATTCACAGCTGTGTAGAGCAGCTCTCTTCTTCGCCACAGTCCTGCGGCCGTTCTTCCCCTCCAAGCCACCATGGGGAACCCCTGAGGAGGTGATAGCTAGGTGGGGCTGCTGGTGCTGGGAGTAGGGGAAGTGGTTGGAGGAGGCTTGTTGGTGGTGGTGGCCATGGAGGTTGTAGTCCCTCTGGCTGCGGTATAGACCCAGGTGGTGGGGGTAGTTTTGGAGGAAGCTGTAGTGGTGGGTTCGAAATTCAGAGGTCATAGAGGTTGTCATGGAGACAGGGGCTTGGAGGAATCTGCCATCTTGAAACGTCACCATGGAAGTGTGTTGTTGGGGGTAGTAGTGTCCCATTCCAAAGTCCCATGATTTGGACTTAGTGAGGACAGCAGTGGCTCTATCTCTGCCATGTCCCTCCTGGTTGCTTCCGGGGTTGAAACCATACTGGTCCACGTTTGGTTGAATGGGGAATGATGATAATGATGATGATGACCGAACCTGTTGGTTGTAAAGTTCTGGTATGCCTGAACCAATGGTCTCTAAGGGGTGAGCAGCTCAACCATCAGGCTACTGCTGCCTGTAT
Organism: Oncorhynchus keta; assembly: GCF_023373465.1. Taxonomy (NCBI): domain Eukaryota; kingdom Metazoa; phylum Chordata; class Actinopteri; order Salmoniformes; family Salmonidae; genus Oncorhynchus; species Oncorhynchus keta. The sequence goes on along the minus strand of NW_026287945.1, from coordinate 135,556 downwards.
GAAGCCTGTCTGGACTTATTTGGTCCGTCAACACCCCTCCTCCATCATGGTCGAGTCCAGTTTGGTCCGGTTGAAGAAGATGCTGAGTGTTGTAGTCCAGAGAGGGGTTCAGGTCAGGTGACGGGCTGCTCCAGTCAGACAACAAGAACTCCATGTCCCATGAGGTTTCACTTTCATCGTCCAGGTGAGGAAGAACTGGCTGCTGGTCACTGGTGTTGCCAGGTGACGTCCTCTTGGTTTGAGAGTCCAGACTGAGAGCGCCATCCTCAAATTTCCACTCCTTGTGCGACAGTACAAAAACATCAGTTCATATCGAGCCTCACTTACTAACTTCACATAAATATGGAGATAACGCAACAACACCCACTAACAAATTAAAATAACTATTTTATAATTAAATCCTAGTTTTGTAATACCTTTCCAAATAAAATACATTTGATATTTGGACAGATCTTAAATCAAAATACACATATTGTATTAAATGTGTTGGGGATATGAGGCTGTGCTCAAAGGGCCTCTTCATTGCGAGTCAAAACATTTTGTTCAAAGAAATGTTGGTGGCGTTTAGACACTCTGCTGTTAGCCCCAAGACTCACCCTCTTAAAACAAAGATATACAAGTGACAACACTTTTAATTGTTTCAGCAAAATGTAGAAACCAAATAAAAGTAACAAGTGGAATACGTACCTTCATATTGTCCTCAGAGTGAACAAAGTTTGAGAAGGAGCTGAAGGATGGAAGCACAGCAGCTTGTGTCCCAGCCATCTGACCAGTTCGAGTTAAACTTCACACAGGTTACAGTGGTGACAGTAATGTGAGGTTTGTCTTTTCTTTTACATGACCATCTCACAATGGTTAGACTCTTGCAAACTGTAAGTAACCAGTCATCCTGAAAACAGTTACACCTGTCTGTTGTCCAGTTTGATCTGCCAAGTAGCCTACTTTCTTTTACAGTTGTCGTCTCTCCATTCTACCTGTCTACCGTATCCCCCTCTTTCTCTCTCGGTTGTGAACGTGACTTCAAATCTTCTCCGTTCATGTATCTTCCGATGACCGTTGGGGGTGGGACATAAGGTGTGTGTGTGTGTGTGTGTGTGTGTGTGTGTGTGTGTGTGTGTGTGTGTGTGTGTGTGTGTGTGTGTGTGTGTGTGTGTGTGTGTGTGTGTGCGTGTGTGTGTGTGTGTGTGTGTGTGTGTGTGTGTGTGTGTGTGTGTGTGTGTGTGTGTGTGCGTTCGTGTGCGTTCGAGTGTGTGTGTGTGTGTGTTCTATGCCAACTCCATTTCCTACTCCAGTCCTCTCTTCTTAATCAGGAGAAAGAGTGAATGAACAGTTGTATCTCCCCCCTCGCTACCCCTCCCTGTTTTTTTGATCCTGAGCAGAAATCTATGGCCAGCAAAACAACTCCAAAGAGAAAGAGAATTGAAAAAGAACAACAAACAGATGTAATTCTAGCTAATGAATGTTATGGACTTCGTTTTGCACAAAACCACTGAAAATGTCATTTCAAGTGTATTGGAGTTGTTGTTTCTCTGACATGTTATGGCGTACAGTGCAAGCAGAATATCATACTGACATGTTATGGCGTACAGTGCAAGCAGAATATCATACTGACATGTTATGGCGTACAGTGCAAGCAGAATATCATACTGACATGTTATGGCGTACAGTGCAAGCAGAATATCATACTGACATGTTATGGCGTACAGTGCAAGCAGAATATCATACTGACATGTTATGGCGTACAGTGCAAGCAGAATATCATACTGACATGTTATGGCGTACAGTGCAAGCAGAATATCATACTGACATGTTATGGCGTACAGTGCAAGCAGAATATCATACTGACATGTTATGGCGTACAGTGCAAGCAGAATATCATACTGACATGTTATGGCGTACAGTGCAAGCAGAATATCATACTGACATGTTATGGCGTACAGTGCAAGCAGAATATCATACTGACATGTTATGGCGTACAGTGCAAGCAGAATATCATACTGACATGTTATGGCGTACAGTGCAAGCAGAATATCATACTGACATGTTATGGCGTACAGTGCAAGCAGAATATCATACTGACATGTTATGGCGTACAGTGCAAGCAGAATATCATACTGACATGTTATGGCGTACAGTGCAAGCAGAATATCATACTGACATTGGCCTCTTCATTCAGCTTCATGAAACAACTCAAACTCCCCTCCCCCACTACTAAAACTGCTACACACACATTGAGCAGCACACACACACCTCTGGGACATGTGGTTCTGAGAAGACCTGTGTGTCTAGTAGGTGATTATGTGCTAGGCTGTGTTTATCAGTGTGCATGGGGGCCCAGAGAGGCCCCTGTTTGACAACAGATAATGGTGCTGCTGACTACTGCCTGGCCCTGCTGACTGCTCCATAACACAGATAAAGACTCTCTCACTCTTTTTTTAACAATCTTTCACTTTCTGTCTACAGAGGAGTATTACTTGGGAAACACCTTGTGTTAGAAAGGACCTATGTAAGCTTGTTATGAATGCCCTATAGACACTTTTTACAAATACTGTTTATATTATGGCACCGTCATTATAATGAATTCATTGGTGCAATAAAGTTCAATGTACTGTATTGGTACACATGAATTGTAATAATAGTCAGATTATATTCATGTAAAAAAGCTCAAGGACACAATGTTCATATTTTCCAAGCAATTCAATTTTTTTTCATTGCAAGTATTGCTTCATGCAAATATATCTAATGTTTGCTCTGTGTGTGTGAGAGATGCAGGCAGCTCAGGTGGGGCTCTGTCATCCTTGGGGAGGTTGGAAGAGCTGGTCCTGGACCTGAAAAACCTGATGCACTTTGTTTTCTTTTTGTCTTCGGGTGGACAGACAGACAGACAGAAAGAAAAGATCTGTGTTAAAAATAACTAAACAACACACATCTATCATGAACACACCAGACATCCATAGTAAATGATGATAATGATACTTTTGGATTTAATATTTTAAGAATTGTAGCTCGGTGATTCTTATTTCTTCACCACCTGCTTCTCAACCTCCACGTCCTTCTCCACCTGCTTCCCAACCTCCTCCACATCCTTCTCCACCTACTTCCCAACCTCCTCCACATCCTTCTCTACCTGCTTCTCCACCTCTATCTCTTTCTCAACCTCCACCTCCTTCTCCACCTGCTTCTCAACCTCCACGTCCTTCTCCACCTACTTCCCAACCTCCTCCACATCCTTCTCTACCTGCTTCTCCACCTCTATCTCTTTCTCAACCTCCACCTCCTTCTCCACCTGCTTCTCAACCTCCTCCACATCCTTCTCCACCTACTTCCCAACCTCCTCCACATCCTTCTCTACCTGCTTCTCCACCTCTCTCTCTTTCTCAATCTCCATCTCTTTCTCCACCTGCTTCTCAACCTCTGCGTCCTTCTCCACCTACTTCCCAACCTCCTCCACATCCTTCTCTACCTGCTTCTCCACCTCTATCTCTTTCTCAGTCTCCACCTCCTTCTCCACCTGCTTCTCAACCTCCTCCACATCCTTCTCCAGCTGCTTCTCAACCTCCACATCCTTCTCCACCTGCTTCTCAACCTCCCCCACATCCTTCTCCACCTGCTTCTCCACCTCTATCTCTTTCTCAACCTCCACCTCCTTCTCCACCTGCTTCTCAACCTCCTCCACATCCTTCTCCACCTGCTTCTCAACCTCCTCCACATCCTTCTCCACGTGCTTTTCCCCTCCACCTCTTTCTCAACCTCTTTCTCAACCTCCACCTACTTCTCCACCTACTTCTCAACCTCCTCCACATCCTTTTCCATCTCCACCTCCTTCTCCACCTACTTCTCAAACTCCTGCACATCCTTCTCCACCTTCACCTACTTCTCAACCTCCTTCACATCCTTCTTCACCTCCTTCTCCACCTCCATGTCCTTATCCACTACCTTCTCCACCACCTCCTTCTCCAACTCCAGAGCCTTCACCTACAGAGACTCCTTCCCCAGAGGCTCCACCTCTTGAAGATCTTCCTCCTCCCAAGGCTTCACCTCCGGGTAGAGGTTCAAATATACCTCCATGTAGCTGTTGAGGGCATTCATGTTTTCAATGTTATAGGTGGCATCAAAGTCCACAAAGAGCTTTGTTGACCTCCAATGGAGCTTGTGCTTGGCCACTCGGTGGTCTTGGCCAAACGCCCTCTTGTAGATCCTCATGAATTTTACACTGGGGCCGAACTGCAGACAATAGGCTGTGGTCAATGACTCTGGCAGGGGCTCAGAGAACAGCTCTTTGTCTGGGTTCTGATCAGGTTTTACGGGTTAGAAAATAAAAACATCTACAGTACACGTAAAAGTTTGGACAAACCTACTGTACACATTCAAAAGTTATTCTTTATTTTTACTATTTTCTACATTGTAGAATAGTAGTGAAGACATCAAAACTATGAAATAACACGTAGGGAATCATGTAGTAACCAAAGAAGTGTTAAACAAATCATAATACCATTATTATTTTATATATTTATATAGGCCAGGTCATCTGATGCAGCACTTCATCGCTCCTCCTTCTTGGTCAAATAGCCCTTACACAGCCTGTGAGGTGTGTGTTGGGTCATTGTCCTGTTGAAAAACAAATGATAGTCTCACTAAGCGTAAACCCAATGGGATGGCGTATTGCTGCAGAATGCTGTGGTATCCATGCTGGTTGTGTGCCTTGAATTCTAAATAAATCACTGACAGTGTCAACAGCAAAGCACCCCACACCATCACCTCATCCTCCATGCTTCACGGTGGGAACCACAGATGTGTAGATCATCCATTCACCTACTCAGCATCTCACGAATACATGGCGGTTGGAACCAAAATCTCAAATTTGAACTCATCAGACCAAAGGACAGATTTCCACCGGTCTAATGTCCATTGCTCGTATTTCTTGGCCCAAGCAAGTCTCTTCTAATTATGGGTGTCCTCTAGTAGTGGTTTCTTTGCAGCAAATCGACCATGAAGGCCTGATTCACGCAGTCTCCTATGAACAGTTGATGTTGAGATGTGTATGTTACTGGAACTCAGTGAAGCATTTATTTGGGCTACAATCAGAGGTGCAGTTAACTCTAATGAATTTATCCTTTGCAGCAGAGGTAACTCTGGGTCTTCCTTTGCTGTGGTGGTCCTCATGAGAGCCAGTTTCAGCATTCCAGGTGACTACCTCATGAAGCTGGTTGAGAGAATGCCAAGAGTGTGCAAAGCTGTCATCAAGGCAAATGTTGGCTACTTTGAAGAATCACTTTTTTGGTTACTACATGATTCCATATGTGTTATTTCATAGTTTTGATGTCTTCACTCAAATTCTACAATGTAGAAAATAGTAAAAGTAAAGAAAAACCCTTGAATGAGTAGGTGTGTCCAAACCTTTGATTGGTACTGTATATTTATATACATTCGGGGTCTCAACTTACTGTTGAGAGTTAGAATAATAGGTGCATAAGGTGCAATTTCGAAAATTTGGTTGTGCATCAGCAGTGTCGTGTTGTTGACTATCATTAAATGTGAAGACTATATAATATCAAATCAATTCTCTATGTGTAATTTAATTACACAATTTAACTAATCATGTATCTTTAATTAACTAGGAAGTCGGGGCACTACGGGAACATGTTGTTTATAGAGTTTCAATTTCCTGAATATAACTCTTCCGATATTTTCATATCTTATCAAAACAGTCGCTTATTAATGAATATTACCTCATCAGTCTCATTACTGAACGTCGCAAACCCTTGGATATCTGCACGAACCATAGCATAGAATCACGAATCGACGACATACAAATTGGCTTAATTATTTATTTACTAACTAACTTAAAATAAATCACAGAATTACATAAACACACAAATAGTCACATTGGTTACAACATGATACAAAGAAAAAGTCCCTAGCTGAGAAAACCGATATGACAGCTTGGTAGACAAAGGAAAGGGGTGGGGACCGCTCAAGAGCGGGAAACTTATGGAGGATTACTACACTCATAGAAATTGCTAATACTATAAACATGAATTTATTCAAAAATAAATTGCAATTTACATATTTACAAGTGTCTGCCTTTGTTGTCCCTCTCTGCGGTTGCCGGTCCGTCTGCTGGATAGTCATGGAGATCAAAGACGTATGTTGTTAGAATGGATAATTCAGACTACCATTCGGAAATGTTCTTAGATCAGATGCGTTTACCAGACTGAAGTGTTAAAACAGCGGTTGTCTGAATAATTGTTCTTTCGTTTGTATATTTCTTCACCATTTCAACGTGGGAATGATCTCCACGTTCTCTGGTCTTGTCCTTTGGCACAGTTGCCAACCATTTCAACATGTAGCCACCGCTTCATGTTTACTGATCTAATGTAACTTTTTTCGGAGGTGGGTTTTATACTCTGTGGAAGAAGGGGCAGTTCCAGGATGCCTAATGTGATGTCTGGTCACGTGGGAGTGGCCACTGACTTGGTTAAAACCTTTATATGAAGAACAATTTTCTCATTTAGAAGGCTAACTGTCACGAATCCTGCCAAGATGGTGCCTCTTCCTGTTCGGGCGGCGCTCGGTGGTTGTTTAGCAGCGCCGGCCTACTCCAGCTGCCACTGATCCCCTTTTCTGTTTCATTTAGTTTTGTCTGATTAGTTGCACCTGTTTCTTGTTTAGGTTTTGGTTTTGCTATTTAAACCCAGTAGGCCCGCCGGCTTTTGTGCGGGCTTGTTTTCTGTTTTTTTGATGTGTGTGATTTCTGTGGAAGTATTTTGTTCTTGAACCTTATTGCTCCTGTGTGTGTGGCGTTGACCGACACTGTGGTTTTGGGAATAAACATTCCACATATCAACTACCCTGCTCTCTGCGCCTGACCCCTCCACCCACTACTTCTAGAAGTACATGACACTAGCATCACATTACATCTTTTCACAAATAGTTTCATATTTACTCATTCATTTTATACAACATTCAGATAGAAAACGAATAACTGAGAAATGTACACTTCCAGAGATACCGTTATCTTGTCCTACTGCTTTCTGATGTCACAAAATAAAACAACTTCGACAGGATTGTTCTTTAATTACCCACGGACCATTCCCACATTCTCAAAATACAAATATTGTTTAATTATTCAAACTTTTGATGTCCAGTGTCTCTGTGTTCCATAGTTTACATTCCAAACTCGAACACTACAGAGCATAGAGGCACCGTATTTGGCCCGACCGCCATAAAACAGCCAACTTCCCGCTCTCTGTCGACGAGACAGAGCTCACTGTAGAGCGGACATATGAGATAAGTAATGCGAGATATGTAAACATTCTCAACCTCTTGCCCTACCTGACACGCAGGCGTCCCATCTAGACATCTGGAAATGCAAATGTTCTAATAGTACTAGTTAAAACTCAAACGTTCATTAAAATACATTTTGAATTAAATACACTCGTTAGGAATCATTTAGTCAGATTTTTAAAAAGCTTTTTGGCGAAAGCATGAGAAGCTATTATCTGATAGCATGTAACACCCCAAAAGACCTGCAGGGGACGTAAACAAAATAATTAGCATAGTCGACCCTACCAAACCGCACAAATAAAATATAAAGCATTCATTACCTTTGACCATCTTCTTTGTTGGCACTCCTAGATGTCCCATAATCACTATTGGGTCTTTTTTCGATTAAATAGTCCATATATAGCCTAGATATCGATCTATGAAGACTGTGTGATAAACGGAAAAAATAGCGTCTTATAGAAAACGTAAATTTTTAAATTAAAAAAGTTGTAAACTTTCACAAAACACGTTAAATACTTTTGTAATGCAACTTTCTGATTAGTCACAAAATAAAACAATTGATCACAGGATTGTTCTTTAGCTGTACCCACGGAAATAATGTCCCACAAAATTCTCAAAGACTTGAACAAATGGCTTTGTTTGACCATTATTCAAAGCTTTTGGCAAATGTCCAGACTGTTGACATCACTGTAGTTTTTATTCCAAACCTCAGCCCCATTTATTGTGGTTCGCCTTTATCAATGGGTTGAAGTGTCGGATGGATATATATTTCCATTTTCAGTGATCAGATTTTTCTGTGCTTTTCGATGAAACGCACGTTCTGTTATAGTCACAGCCGTGATTTAACCAGTTTTATAAATGTCTGAGTGTTTTCTATCACACATACTAAGCATATACTATATTCCTGGCATGAGCAGCAGGGCGCTGAAATGTTGCATTTTAACAGAATGTTAAAAGTAGGGGTAGGAGTAATAGTGTTCCATTTATTAAAATGGCCAATGATTTCAAGTCTGTAGGTAGGCAGCCGCCTCTCTGTGCTAGTGATGGCTGTTTAACAATACGATGTCCTTGAGATGGAAGCTGTTTTTCAATCTCTCTGACCCAGCTTTGATGCACCTATACTGACCTCACCTTCTGGATGGAAGCGGGGTGAACAGGCAGTGGCTCAGGTGGTTATTGTCCTTGATGATCTTTTTTGCCTTCCTGTGACATCGAGGGTTGTAGGTGTCCTGGAAGTCAGGTAGTTTAGCCCCTTGATGTGTTGTGCAGACCGCACCACCCTCTGGAGAGCCTTGTGGTTGTGGGTGGTGCAGTTACAGTTGGCGGTGATACAGCCCAACAGGATGCTCTCGATTGTGCACCTGTAAAAGTTAGTAAGGGTTTTCGGTGACAAGCAAAAAAGTTCCAGCCTCCTGAGGTTGAAGAGATGTTGTTGCACCTTCTTCACCACATCATTTCAGTTTGTCGGTAATATGTACACCGAGGAACTTAAAACTTTCCACCTTCTCCATTGCTGTCCTGTCGATGTGGATGGGGGGGGTTCTCCCTCTGCTGCTTCCTGAAGTCCACGATCATCTATTTTGTTTTGCTGACATTGAGTGAGAGGTTATTTTCCTGACACCACACTCCAAGGGCCCTCAACTCCTCCCTGTAGGCTGTCTCGTCGATGTTGTTAATCAAGCTGTTGTGTCATCTGAAAACTTGATGATTGAGTTGAAGGTGTGCATGGCCACGCAGTCATGAGTGAACAGGGAGTACAGGAGGGGGTTGAGAACGCACCCTTGTGGGGCCCAAATGTTGAGGATCAGTGGAGTGGAGATGTTGTTTCCTACCTTCACAACCTGGGGGCGGCCCGTCAGGAAGTCCAGGACCCAGTTGCACAGGGCGGGGTCAAGACCCAGGGACTAAAGCTTAATGATGAGTTTGGAGGGTACTATGGTGTTGAGTGATGAGCTGTAGTCAATGAACAGCATTCTTACATAGTCATTCCTCTTGTCCAGATGGGATAGGGCAGTGTGCAGTGTGATGGCGATTGCATCGTCTGTGGACCTATTGAGGCTGTAAGCAAATTGAAGTGGGTCTAGGGTGACATGTAGGGCGGAGGTGATATGATCCTTGACTAGTCTCTCAAAGCACTTCATGACGACAGAAGTGAGTGCTACGGGGCGATAGTCATTTAGTTCAGTTACCTTGGTTTTCTTGGGAACAGGAACTACGGTGGCCATCTTGAAGCATGTGGGGACAGCAGACTGGGATAGGGATTGATTGAATATGTCCGTAAACACACCAGCCAGCTGGTCTGCGATGCTCTGCGTGTTAGGGATGCCGTCTGGTCCGGCAGCCTTGCGAGTGTTAACATGTTTAAATGGTTTACTCATTTCGGCCATGGAGAAGGAAAGGCCACAGTCTTTGGTAGCGGGCCGCGTCAGTGGCACTGTATTGTCCTCAAAGCGTGCAAAGAAATGGTTTCATTTGTCTGGAAGCAAGACGTCAATGTCCGCGACGGGGCTGTTTTTTTTTTGTAATCTGTAAATGTCAGTAGACCCCGCTACATACGTCTCATGTCTGAGATGTTGAATTGCAACTCCACTTTGTCTCTGTACAGACGTTTTGCCTGATTGACTTATGGAGGGAATATACAACCATATTCCCAGCCACCTTGCTATGGTTAAATGTGGTGGTACATGCTTTCAGTTTTGCTTGAATGCTGCCATCAATCCACAGTTTCTGGTTAGGGAAGGTTTTAATAGTCCCAGTGGGTACAACATCTCCTATACAGTTCTTATAAACCAGCTCACCGAGTCAGCGTATACGTCAATGTTGTTCTCTGGGCTACCCAGAACATGTCCCAGTCCACGTGATTGAAGCAATCTTGAAGCTTGGAATCCGATTGGTCAGACCAGCATTGGATAGACCTACGCACGACGCTTCCTGTTTTAGTTTCTGCCTATAGGAGGGAGCAACAACATGGAGTCATGGTCAGATTTACCAAAAGGAGGGCGGTGGAGGGCCTTGTATGCATCGCAGAAGTTAGAGTAGCAATAGTCGAGCATGTTCCTCGCTCGTGTACTGCAATCGATATGCTGATATAGGTAGCCTTGTTCTCAAATCAGCTTTGTTAAAATCCCCAGCTACAATACATGCAGCCTCAGGATATATGGTTTCCAGTTTGCATAAAGTCCATGAAGTTCCTTAATGGCCGTCTTGGTATCTGATTGCGATGGGATATACACGGCTGTGACTATAACCGAGGGGAGTTCTCTTGGAAGATAATACGGTCGGCATTTGATTGTGGGGAATTCTAGGTCAGGTGAACAAAAGGACTTGAGTTCCTGTATGTTGTTACAATTACACCATGAGTTGTTATGAAACTTGCACCCATCCCTTCTTCTTACCATAGAGATGTTTATTCCTGTCGCCGCGATGCTGAAAATCCCGTTGGCTGTACTGACTCCGACAGCATGTCCCCAGCTGGCCATGTTTCCGTGAAACAGAGTATGTTACAATCCGGGTATGTCTTTGGAAAGCAACTCTTGCCCTGATTTCGTCGACTTTGTGAACGTGGGACTGGACATTAGTGAGCAGTGCATCAATACGTGTTCATCATATTTGGAGTCCTCAATGTTTTCTGCATATTTTAAGTTCTCCACTTATTTTAAGTGTTTCTAAAATCCCCTATCGAGATTACATTTACATTTACATTTAAGTCATTTAGCAGACGCTCTTATCCAGAGCGACTTACAAATTGGTGCATTCACCTTATGACATCCAGTGGAACAGCCACTTTACAATAGTGCATCTAAATCTTTTAAGGGGGTGAGAAGGATTACTTTATCCTATCCTAGGTATTCCTTAAAGAGGTGGGGTTTCAGGTGTCTCCGGAAGGTGGTGATTGACTCCGCTGTCCTGGCGTCGTGAGGGAGTTTGTTCCACCATTGGGGGCCAGAGCAGCGAACAGTTTTGACTGGGCTGAGCGGGAACTGTACTTCCTTAGTGGTAGGGAGGCGAGCAGGCCAGAGGTGGATGAACGCAGTGCCCTTGTTTGGGTGTAGGGCCTGATCAGAGCCTGGAGGTACTGAGGTGCCGTTCCCCTCACAGCTCCGTAGGCAAGCACCATGGTCTTGTAGCGGATGCGAGCTTCAACTGGAAGCCAGTGGAGAGAGCGGAGGAGCGGGGTGACGTGAGAGAATTTGGGAAGGTTGAACACCAGACGGGCTGCGGCGTTCTGGATGAGTTGTAGGGGTTTAATGGCACAGGCAGGGAGCCCAGCCAACAGCGAGTTGCAGTAATCCAGACGGGAGATGACAAGTGCCTGGATTAGGACCTGCGCCGCTTCCTGTGTGAGGCAGGGTCGTACTCTGCGGATGTTGTAGAGCATGAACCTACAGGAACAGGCCACCGCCTTGATGTTAGTTGAGAACGACAGGGTGTTGTCCAGGATCACGCCAAGGTTCTTAGCGCTCTGGGAGGAGGACACAGTGGAGTTGTCAACCGTGATGGCGAGATCATGGAACGGGCAGTCCTTCCCCGGGAGGAAGAGCAGCTCCGTCTTGCCGAGGTTCAGCTTGAGGTGGTGATCCGTCATCCACACTGATATGTCTGCCAGACATGCAGAGATGCGATTCGCCATAAATGAAGGGTGGAAAAATGATTGGAATCATTTCCCTGTTTGACCGCTAGGTTGTATGGACACCTCTATTATTGTGCGTGTTTATGCAGCAAATGCACTATCACCACTTTGAAGTCAATATCTAGCTTGGTCCAGGGCGCAGTCCTTCACTAGTAGAGGTTAGTAGAGGAACCCACACTCTTGCCATGGACCAGAGCTAATAGATATATCCCTTTGTTTAATAAATGTCAAAGCAATACATTAAATATGACTAAATAAATGAATTCCATTGAAATATGATGTTAAAAGCACAATTGATTTGACTTTAAATAGCGTTCAAGTTTGGTTTTATTATGCTTCAGAACTGTCCCAGTTCTTGTCTATAAAAGTTCCATATGATCTATGGCAGGACGGCAGTGCAGCTTCCCATCCACTAGGTGTCAGTGTTGTACTGCAAGGCGTCTCCAGATGCATTACACTACTGCATTGTGTCTGCTCTGTGCATGTTGCCTACTTACCCATATGATTAATGAACTTGTGACGACTACATAAAGAGCATGGGCATGGACTCCACAAGGTGTTGAAAGCGTTCCAAAGGGATGCTGGCCCATGTTGACTCCAATGCTTCCCACAGTTTTGTCAAGTTGACTGGATGTCCTTTGGGTGGTGGACCATTCTTGATACACACACACAACTATTGAGTGTGAAAAACCCAGCAGCGTTTCAGTTCTTGACACAAACTGGTGCACCTGGCATTTACTACCATACGCTGTTCAAAGGCGCAGAAATCTTTTGTCTTGTCCATTCACAATCTGAATGACACACATACATAATCAAAGTCTCAATTGTCTCAAGGCTTAAAAATCCTCCTTTAACCTGTCTCCTCCCCTTTATCTACACTGATTGAAGTGTATTTAACAAGTGACATCAATAAGGGATCATAGCTTTCACCTTGATTCACCTGGTCAGTTTATGTCATGGAAAGAGCAAGTGTTCTTAATGTTTTGTACACTCAGTGTATGTCTCAGGCTCTGTGTACAATATGCATGGATCCACACCAGGGACATTCTGTGGTCTTGGTTTATTATTATATGATCTCACATCCCACTAACAAACCCCTTAAAAGGAAGTGTGCCTGTATGTTGTACTTCCCCTCAGTC